>NC_061111.1:122387303-122434877 GCF_002878395.1 Capsicum annuum
TTCTCTTTTTATTTTTAATAAAATAATTTACAACCACACAAATATTCAAGGATCATTTTAGACAAAAATTTTCAAGTCTTTCCTCTTTTCTTAAACATCATGTCAAATAAAAAAAAGTCAGTAATACACAAAATTAATTAATATTAAAATTTAAGCATATATTTTTTAAGTTGCATTTTCTTTGAGAAATAAATTCAAATTTATATTTTTAGTAATTTACGCTACTTAAAAATAACAAAAATTAAATTGAATTTTGATTGCCTTAAAGAACAGTGATTTATTATAAAATTTATAATTTCTAATATTGTTTATATTATTATTACTGTCAGTCCATAGACGTATTAATATTTCCATAATAGCAAATTTAGATTTAAAAAAATTCTTTTAGGGATATTATTATTTGGTCGAATTTATTTTTATTTTCTTTTTAAGTAATTAGTGCTACAAATAATAAAGGCAAAGGCAATGATAACACAATGTTCTAAATTAAGAATTTCCAATAAACCAAAAAACCCCACCCTCACCCTGATCAAATCAACTTGTATAGCTTTCTCTCTCTCTCCGTACAAAACCCTAATACTAAACCCTACTTTTCATTAATTTGGCCAACATGGCCACCACTTTTGGTGGGGCTGACCCACGGAGAAACAATCAAAGGATGAAGGGCGTTGAGGTTTGTCATGAAACTCAAGGAGAATCTCCCAAAAAGATGACATACTAATTTGTTGAAGTCTAAAAATTGTAATAGTAGGGTGGAAAGGGCTTTCCACCCAAGCTAATTGTGATGTTAAATGGAGAGCCTAGTTTAACTTGAAAATCATTCGAAATATGAAGTTTAATCATGCAGGAAAATTTACAATATTCAATTATAGTTAACTTTTCCTATGGCAAACTGGATAAAATGGAGCTGAGAGAATCTATTCAAAAGCACTGTGGTATTAAGGGTGAATGCACTATTGGTGTCTTGGACTCTAGACACATTCTCATTTTATTGGAAGTGTTGGAGGATTATGTTAATCTAATGTCAATTGTTGCATACTACATAAAAGCCAGGAATAGGTTTTGATAGATGCAAACTTTAAAGTGGGATCCTTGATTTGAACCAGATGTGGAAACAATAGTAGGGTAAGCATGGATATAAATGCCCAACTTTAACCTAATTTCTTTGCTAAGAAGGCAATTTATTCGAAAGCCTCAGCAATAAAAAAAACCATTAATAGTAAATATGGCAACAAAGAATCAACAAGCCCAAGCTGTGCAAGGGTTAAAATGGAGGTAGATTTGGTTGCTAAGTTTCCACAGAGGGTGAGAATAAATGAAGAGGATGATGTGTCAACAAAAAAAAAATTTAAGTGGATTCAAATTCAATATGAATATATGCCGAAGTATTGCAAGGAATGTTGTTTGCAAAGGCATAATGAAATTATACACTGGAATATTCATCCTGAGTTGCATGAGGAAAAAATGGAGGAAGAGAAAAAAAGATTTGAATCAAAAAATAGAAGTAGACAAGGAGAAACAATAAGGGTTGGTTAATAACAATCAAAGGAGAAGATTTATTTACAAGTAGCAGCGGTTAACCAGAAGAAATAAATACAAAAGAGACAAGTTTGGTCATATTTTAGGAGAAATTGAATAGGAAGGCTAGAAAGAAATTCATGTATCAAATACCTTTAATGCACTTTCTGAAGAAGGGATGATTAAGAAAGTACATCATAACAAAGAGAAGACAAATAATATTAAGGATCAGCAGGCAATCAAGGAGAGCACTAAAGATTGGGTCACTAGCAGTTTATCAAAATATCACACAACAAAGATAATATTGTAGAGTAAAAAAGAGAGGGGTATAAATAACAAGCAACCAGAAGATAATGAAATCAGGGAAACAAATTCAATTCAAAAAGATAATATAGAAGAGCTACGGTCCATACACAAAGATGAGAGCTCAATGCAGTTAGCTATGGTTGGTATGCAGGGAAATGAAGAAGGGATAAAGGTGGTTGAAAATATTATGTCATTAGCAGTACATACTGAAAACCAAATTGATTTCAGTGACAAGAAGAAAAAATCTTTGGATGATGATGATCTGGACAGAAACATTGAGAAAATTGTCATTGAAGGGAATCTATCACCTAAATAGATTGATAAATATAAAGCTTCTTACGAGATTCAAATAAAGAAGGAAAAAGGAGCAAGAGCAAGTTCAATGCAGACTAAAAGTTCTTACAAAAATAAATCTAAATGAATACACTAATTTGGAATATAAGATCAGTGAATACTTAGAAGGAATTCACTAGGTTGATCACTCTTCAAAAAAAGACATCAATTTTATTTTATAGGGTTGGAGAAGCCTTTTCAAGACAATCATAATATGGATGAATACAAAAGGAGATTAGGGATGTAGCATGCAGTGGCCAACACATGAGGAAAAATATGAGCATTCATGGATTCAATTATTAATTGATGCATCAATATATAATAAACAAAGAAGTAGAATTGTTATAAATGAAACTAGCTACGAAGGAGTTCTAACTAGAAGAGATTGTCAGTGATCCTTTATGGGATAGGATAAGTCCAATAATAGTCAAAGTAGTGAACCAATAAATGGAACAGGAAATCTCTAGTAGCTCAATTGGTTAGCTATTTAAACTTTCACCTTATTTATGTGGGTTCAGTTCCCATCTTGAAATCTCATATCCACTTCCCCTACCACAAATTTTTTGAACAAATATAGTAAAACTAGATAATTTAAGGCCTCTAAACCCAATATAATTGATTACAAATTTTAGATTTAGTTTGTACATATGAAAAAGTTTAATACAAAAAATATAATATTGCATTCTGATCAATATTCTACTGGTACCAACTAAAATTTTAGCATAAATAAAATACTGTATGCAAAGTTACCTAACTCACAAATATTTTCAAGTATTATTGGTATCTATTATTAAAACATTCATTTCTTACTGTTCTAAAACACTAAGGATCTAAAATTTAATTTGCTTTTCAATATCGCATAATGACATAAATTTATTGTGATATAAAGTATAATTTTATTTGTTAGGTTGAATTGAATTATATGTGAAATATACTTTATTGAAGGAAATCAAAAATCACATCGTATATTTAATGAATTTTCTACAGTGTTCCTAACTCCTTTATTTTCTTTGAAAGATCTATTAAGAACATGGTTCTTGTACTTATTTCTTCATTATTATCTGCTTATTGTTACTTGTACAATATTATTAATTATTAAAATACTATTAAGTTTTAAATGATACAAAAATATATCCAATATATAATTTCATAAAATAATTTTGAGAATGGTAGAATGTACATAAACATTAGCTAAAATAAAAAGATTATTTCTAACAAAATATTAAGTATTAATTGGTATCTTAACATAAGAAAATAAGGAAAATACTTTATCATGGTTGATTAAATGTTGATTTAATCAATTTAAAAATATAATGATATTTTTTTCTTGATTTTACACTCAGTGTTTGATACTTGCATTGAAGTCCCGACTAATTTGAATTGCACACATAGGGATAGCGCTCCCAACAAAATTATCTTCACCCCCAAGGCTCAAATCTGAGACCTCTAATTAAAGTTAGAGCTTCCAACACTGCACCACTATCCATGTTAATAATCTAAAGATATTCTATTATCGATATACATTATTGGACTCAAGAATACTTTATTCTTTTTATCAAATTTGATTCGATAACTTAAAATTAAATCAAACTTACATTAATTAAACTATTCAAATTATTTTCTAATATTTAAAATGAAACAAAACACAAACTTGATTCTCTATTTAGATGAAGATCTACGATTTTTAAATTTAGGGAATACTCTTAGGATCCGTTTGATCATAGTATTTTAGAAATGACTATTTTTGAAATTAAAAAATATAAGAACTGAAAATAAATTTGAAAATTTTTAGAGTTTTATGAAAATTGAGTTATTTTATGAAAATAAAAAATATAATTTTTTTTAAAATTAATAAATTAAAAAGTACAAAAAAGTGAATTCGAAAATAGTGGAACACCTCTTGATGTGTTTAGAGTTGTTTTTCAAAATTCAAAAATAGTGAAAAAGTATTTTGAAATATTTTTGGCCAAAAAAGTACTTTGAAATAAAGTGAAAATGTATTCTGAAATACTGTGAATAATATTTACGGTCAAACGCCTACTTAGTTTACATTAAATTTCAAGCAATTCCATTTGATTTATCTATTTGTCTTGATATTTTTATGCTCTGTTAAATATTAAAAATAATCATTCAATAAATTGTTTTATTTATTATTTTTATTTCAATTTAACGTATACCATTTGTTTTTATCGGACTAATTTCATTCAATTTTATTATATTAAAAAAATAGAAAATAATTTATTTATTTTATTTCTAAAATAATAAATAGTTTATACTCACAAAATTAATGTTACAAATTAAAGTGAAGCAATTGCAAAAAGTAATTAGATTAAATCTCAAATTAATTCAAAAGAAGAAGAAAAAAGTGTATGGTATTGAATATTGCCTTTTGAAAAAGAAAACTCTGATAAGGGTGATAATTAAAGACCATTTGTAGATAAAAAATGAGTCTATATTTTTACACATGCACAAGATATTTTTGTTGTTCCAATGTGTTGTTTCCACGTGTCCATTAGAATTTAATACAACTTGAATGACTTTTCAGAAATTTAATATAATATTTGCTTGATGTACAACTGTATGAAGCTGGATTATGTTGTTAAATTATGAAATTATTGAAATGGCATTTTTACCCTTGATTGTCATTCAACTCATCTTTCGATATAATAAAATTAAATATAATAAAAATAGGTTAGTATGTGTTGACGATACGTATGAATGTATTTGTGTCCATTCAATTTTAATGTCCATCAATTGTTTATGCATCTAAGAGGTTAGAACGCGTTCATGATATATATATGAATGTATACGTGTGCAATTGTATACACATGTCTCTAAGTGTTTACTTTGTTGGATACATCAAATTGATAATAAATATATTAAATTAATAAATTTATTATTATAAAAGGTAATAAAATGAAATTAATTAAACACAGATAGATTACTTGATTTTTGCCGTATATTAAAGGATTCGATTAATTTAAATTTTCAAAAATAGTTGGTCATGGATCATAAATCACAATTTGTCCGGCTCTCTATAATATATCCACCTAACTTTTTATGTTATTTGATGTAATATTGTAAAGTTATGAGAGAGAAAGTAATTAGCTTCTGCGATTATAAAATTTGTGCAAGTTGCTCGAAAATTATTTACGTCCTCAAATTTACTTTAAAAATTAATGTTTTCTCAATTTGAATAGTAGACACTTTTGCTCTTTTATCCTAACTTTTTAAAATGTCTATTTGCCCATACATTGCTAATTTTTTTTTGGTAACTAACATTTTATTAATCACCAAGTAGAAAATTACAAAACTATAGATGGATTATAACTCAACCAACTACTGCTCAGTTTGCCAATTAGTCACTACCTACTGGCATACTACAAGTCTATCAGTTGCCTCTTTCAATCTAGGTGGTGCTCGTACACAACAAGAATATTTTATTTCTCTAGTCACATGCTCAACAGTTCTCCTCTTTTTCTCAAATACTCGTTGATTGTACTCCATCCATATACAATATATAAATTCAGCGTGTACCATTTTGAATAAGAAAGCTCAACTTGCTTTTCTTTTTGTCTGTCGGGTGATCCACTCTAGTTGCATACTCCAAGTTGTCAATACTAGTTCTGTCATCTGCAGCCATGCTAGCGTGTTGTTCCAAATAGCCTTGATGTTTCTACAAGTGTTGAATAAATGATGGTTTGTTTCATCTTTTTGTTGACAGAATACACACTTTGAGTTGACTTCAATGCCCTATTTAGCTAACCTATCTATGGTTAATAGCCTTCCTTGTATATGTAGCCTCAAGGTGAAGATTTCTTTTGGTCTAGCATAAATTTGATACATCCACCCCTTCCAGATTATGCTTTCTCCATTTCCTAGTAACCAGTGATATATTTGTCTTGCAATCTTCTTCTTAGGGTCTAAGCTCCCTTGGGTTGCTAGGAGGTTTCCTCTGTTGTCAAAAATTTTCCTGATCACCCATGCTGTTTGTTTTGGAGTAGTAGCCTAATTGGAAAAAAACATTTTTGTTATAGTATGCATGAACCCATTTGATCCACAGTGTGTCTTTCTTGGCTGGCAGGTCCCAACATAACTTAGTGATTGTAGCTTTATTCCACTTTGCTATGTTGAGAATGTTCAGACCTCTTACATTCTTTGGTGCACACACTTTATCCCAAGTAACTAAGGCTTTTTTTGTAACAATATTGACTCCAGACCACAGGTAGCTTCTACAATAACTTCCAATAACTTTTAGCACCTTGGTTGGAATAGTAAATAAATGAGCCCAATATACTTTGATGCCAGCCAAAATAGATTGAATTAATTAAAGCCTTTCTGTGTTTAATAGGTGTTTTGTTGTCCTAGATGAAATTCTTTATCTATCAATTAGCTCCATTGCACCAATGACATCTTCTAAGTAGATAATAGCACACCAAGGTACTTAAAAGGGAACTCATTTTTGGAGTAGCCTAATAGTTGTAGGATCTGATCTTGTTGTTATTGAGTCACTATACCAAAATACACAAACCTCTTCCCAAGGTTTTATTGTAGCCCAGAAGCTTGAGTGAACTTCTTGAAAGCTTTTTTCACAACATACACTGTTTGGACTTCACCCTTAGCGAACATTATAACATCATCTGCTAAGCATAAGTGGATGATTCCTAGCTTGGCACATCTTGGGTGATAGTAAAAATCTTTATCCATCTTCAATTGGGATAATGTTCTGCTCATGTATTCCATTGCTAAGGCAAATAAGAAGGGTGATATAGGGTCACCCTATCTTAATCCTTTAGCTACTGGAAAAGGTTCACTAGGTTCACCATTGATCATAATGTTGTAGGAGACTGTTTTACACATATCATGATCCAATTGACAAACTTATTAGGGAATCTCATGAAAACTAAGATTTGATGTAGATATATCTACTTAACAGAATCATATGCCTTTTGTAGATCCACTTTAATCATAAATCTTGGGGAAATATGCTTCCTGTAGTAGCCCTTGATGAGTTCATATGCCATGGTGATACTATCCCCTATCTTTCTACCTAGTATAAACCCAGATTGAGCCTCATTAATAAGGGTTGGCATGATATTCTGGAGCCTACTTGTTTGGATCTTAGCAATTAATTTATACACAATAGAGAAACACGCAATAGGTCTATAGTCTTTGACTATGGTAGTGATACAAGTACAACTATCTCAAGACCATTCATACGTAGCCAAGCTCGAGAATTACAAAAACTTCAGTCATGTTCATGCAAATGGCCGTGTGTGAGTGTGTAATTAATTCATCTAATGGATTTTATGTTTTGAAGTATGAAGAGGGGTTTGAAGTGTAAGTTTATTACACTCCAAAAAGTGTAGTAACACTTTTTTTAATTACACTCCAAAGTCACACAAGACAAAGGCTAGAATGGTCATTTTTCTTTTATTTTATGGAGTACTATAAATAGACAATAATAGGGCTATTTCTTGGACTTAGTTCATTATTGATATTTTCACTACACAAGTCTTGTAATATTTGAGAACTTCTCTCTCTTATTCTTGAGAGTGAACCCAAAACTAGACAACAAAGTGTAGTAACACTTTTGTTGTTCTTTTAATAGAAACTTGGGGTCTTGAGGGTCATGAGTTCCTCTTGATTCAAGTAATAATATGGTGTAAATATCTTTTAGTCTTAGGGTCCTAATCTTCATGTTAAGGTTCTTAGATTTTAGGATATTTTGTGTCAAATTACTATCCATTATTTTGCAATCCTGTTGTTTGTATCTTAATATAGTGAAGCCGTGTGGGGCTATTTCAATTCACTATAGTTATTGCAATCTTGTGTTATTTATCTATCTTGTTGAAAATTGTTGTTGTTGCCTTGAAAACCTAGAGAAGCCGAGTGGGGCCTTTGATTCTTTAGTGATGTTGTTCTTGTTGTTCTCTTGATTCCTTGTTATAAGTTTGAACTTGTATCATTTGGTATCAAAGCCATCTTTGATTTTGTCCTAACAAGATCAATTTTGGGCTTGGGACTTGAAAACTACAAAAAAAAAAAAAAACTGAGAACTGAAAAATTCCAGAAACAGTCAAATCTATTCGTTGTTGTGTTCTTGGCCAAAAATTGTATTCTTGTTGTTTCTTGGTCAAGATTTTTACTTTTCTTAAATGTTGTTTCTAGTGTTATCTCTCTTTTCACTAACACTTTGAGTCGATCTAGATTTGAGCTCTAAAAAAATTGATGTTGTTATTGGGAACTTAAACTTGGTTGTCCATTGTTGAACATTTTTGTTGTGGTGGACTGTGTTGGCTATTGGTTGTTGTTGGTTGTTCTTGGTGTTGTTATTGTTTTCTTGTTGTTCTTCACCCTTTTCATCTTTGTTTAAACAAAAGGAGAACATTAGATCCACAAAAGGTGAAACACCAAGTTGTAGTATTTGTTGATAAAAGACTTGATCACATCACTCAAAAGACTTGACAACCACTTTTCACCTACTTTCCTTGATTTAAGGACCTTGTTTCAAGGATAAAGTACCAAAAGGGTCAAGTCTTGTTTTGAACTTGAAAAAAAAAGCTTCAAGACCAAATTTCCCTCCATTAACCAATTCCACCATTTCCAAATTGTAGATTGGTCAAGACTTGAAATTGGAGAGTAAAATTTTGACAAAACCGAGGCCAATAGTGGACTGCCACATCACTAAATTACTATTCACACAACATTTTGAGTTCAACTTTTAGATTTCTTAATTTTATTTTATTGTTTCTTAGTTTCTTTTGTTGGTTCGAACACTAATTGACGACCTAGTACATTCCTACTAGCTTATTAATTAGTCCTTTGAAGCTTAGTGTTTGTGTCAACGTTTGTTTGTGTGCTTTTTTCATTTGAATACATTGTAACTTTTGGCTCTGGTCCGATGAGAATTCTTTGAGTTTCCAACAAGAATCCACTCCGGACAAGAGCATACTCATACCTCAAGGATTCACGGGTTACTAGCCAATCTACAACACTTGTAGAGCTCGAGTGTGAGTGAACCGAAAGAGTAAGAGTGAGGAGAGGGATTTTTAACTAACTTATTTGTTGTTTGTGTAGGTGATACCTTGACAATGGAGGTAACCACGTATCAAATAGTGGATTCTAATGAAATGGAGAATATGAGGGTTACTCTTGAGGCTATGACCTTTACTCTTGAAAGGTTGAGTACGGAGGTGGAAGCCATAAAGGGGGAAGTGAAGACTATTAGTGGGAGGTTAGAACAAGTGGAGAGTCAAAGGAACTCTTGCCCTTCTACTCCTCGACATGTTTTGTCAAGTGGACATGATAGAAATTCCTCTGCTACTGTTACTCCCAAAACATGGCCTCAATTACCAAATCCTTCCTAGCTCCACTAAATGCCGCAAGCCAAACCACCCATACCCCCTAACCCGAGAATCCCATAGAACAACCTATTCACAAAATCCTCAAGTTTTGCAAGAGGGACTTGGATGCCCAATACTTCCACTAAATCCAAACCCTCCCTTCCAAGCTCCAATAAATCGAAGACCACCACCTCCATAAAATCTAATTCCTCCAAATCAAGTTCCAAATGTCTAAAAATGTGTCGTCCACTTTGAGGAATATGGTAGAGAGGATTATGAAAGGTATGGAGCCTTTGATGATGCTTACATGAGGGAGGCGGAGATGAGAGGAGGATGTATGGATCCAAGGAGATACCGAGGGTATGGAGAAAGGGGAAACCAGCACCAAGAGAGAGACGTAGGCATCAATACCATCAAATTGAGACTACCTATCTTTAGGGGTAAAAGTGACCCTGAGGTGTATCTTTCTTAGGAGTCGGCATGCGATAAAGTATTCCAAGTGAATGATATCTCGGAGGAGAAGAAGAGTTGTTACGCCATAGCTCACTTTGAAAGCTATGCTAACACATGGTGGGAATACATCAAACGGTTTGGCAATGAGTTGATTGATGGGAAACCACCACCTTGGTTTTGGTTGAGGTACCTAACGAGACAACGGTACCTTCCCAAGAGTTATCAACATGAGTTTCTTGCTAGATTGTACAACTTGTGGCAAGGGAATTGAAGTGTGATGGCATATTATAATGAGTTTCAACAACTTATGTTGAAGCTTGATCATCGTGGAGAACACATTAGTCATGACATCATTTGGTTCAAGTATGGGTTGAACAAAGAGATCACTCATTTGACACTTTACAAGTTTGATACCGTCAAAGGTATTTTTCAAGCAACTCTTGAGATTTAAAGGGAACTTAGAGAGAGATCATCGTTCAAATCAAAGGGAAAATCAATCTCGGGTTGGCCGCGAGGCAAGGATATAGTTCAATCCTCTTTGGGTTTGCCTAAAAACAAGGACCAACCCACCACTACTAGGCTGCCTGAGCCTAAAATAGCCCACAAAATCCCTTCGAGGCAAGAAATTCACAAGTATGCTAATCCTAAAGGGTTCCAACGCTTCAAGTACCAAGGTTGGGGGTGTAAAACCAATGAATCCCCTAACCGACGCAATGTAATCCTAAGGGAAGGTAGGTTGTATTTTCTTGGAGAAAAAAAGGGTATTGAGGGTGATGAGAGTGAGGTCGACCCTCAAGATGGACAGACGACCGAGAAGGATCCATATGATGATGATGATGATTATGAGGATTCTTATCCGCAAGAAGGGGAGTGCGTGGTTGCAAACTTTGTAGTGAGACGTACCATGATTAGTAAGGCGATAGATGATCCTAGCCAACGGGAGAATTTATTCCATACTAAATGTTTTGTGAAGGGAAGTGTGTGCACTATGGTGATAGATAGTGGAAGTTGTACGAATGTGGTTAGTGTTGCAATGGTGAACTTCTTGAAATTTCTAACTACACCTCACACTAGTCCTTACAAGTTGCAATGGTTGAATAAATACGGCGAGTTAAAGTTCACAAGGCAATGCATGATACATTTTAAGGTTTCCAACTACCATGACGAGGTGTTTTGTGATGTGATACCAATGCAAGCTTGTCACTTGTTGTTAGGAAGGCTTTGGCAATACAATAGGTTGACCAAACATGATGGAAGGTCCAATTGGTATACACTTGAGAAGGATGGCTGAAAGGTTGCTCTTCATCCCTTATTGCCTTCTCAAGTGAATAAATTACACCAAAAGATACGGGAATTGAGGAAAAAAGGAAAGAAGGCCGAGAGTGAAAGGAAAAGGGGGGAATCTGAGAGTGAAGAAGTAGGGGAAGCCGAGTTGTCCCAATATTCTAAGGGGCACGGGAGCATGGTGATGATGGCTAGAAGGAAGGAAATATTTGTGGATTATGATGAGGACACTCCGATGCTCCTCTTGGCTTATTTTTTTAATACTAACCCAGCTAATGTTTCTATTTCTCTTCCTATTTCTCATGTTTTGCAGGATTATGAGGATGTCTTCCCAAAGGAATTGCCGAAAGTATTGCCTTCACTTCACGGCATTGAGCACCAAATTGATTTTGTATCGGGCTCACAATTGTCCAACAAACCTGCTTGTAGAAGCAACCCGACGGATACCAAGGAATTGTAACGCCAAGTTGAGGAACTTCTCAACAAAGGGTACATCAAGAAGAGCATGAGTCCTTGTGCAGTTCCAATGCTACTAGTTCCTAAGAAATACGGGACTTGGCGTATGTGCGTTGATTACCGAGCCATCAACAAAATAACGGTAAAATATCATCACACTATTCCTAGGCTAGATGATATGCTTGATGAATTGAGTGGTTCATGTTTGTTTTCTAAAATTGATTTGAGGAGTGGCTATCACCAAATTCATATGCAACCGGGTGATGAATGGAAAATTGCCTTAAAGACTAAATTTGGTCTCTACGAATGAATGGTTATGCCATTCAGCCTAACAAATGCTCCAAGTACTTTCGTGAGGCTAATGAATCATGTGATGAAGCCACTTATTGGAAAGTTTATTTTTGTTTACTTTGATGATGTGTTGGTGTATAGTAAGTCCTTAGATGAGCATGTAAAACATTTTCTATGTACATTTGATGTCTTTCAAAAGGAGAAGTTATATGCTAATCTAGAAAAGTGTTCTTTTGGTGTCCATGAGGTTGTATTTCTTGGGTTTGTGGTGAGCTCAAGAGGAGTCAAAGTGGATGAATCTAAGATTAACGCTATTAAAAATTGGCCAACTCCCAAAACCATAAGAGAAGTGACAAGCTTCCACGGTTGGCTAGTTTTTATAGACGTTTTGTCAAAGGATTTAGCACCATTGTCGCTCCCTTGACCGAAGTGATTAAAAAGGATCGGCTTTTTAAGTGGGTAGATGAACAAGCTAAGGCCTTCAAGGACTTGAAAGCTATGCTCATCTCGGCCCCTTTGCTACAGTTGCCAAATTTTGACAAGACTTTTGAGGTCAAATGTGATGCTAGCAAAGTTAGCATAGGTGCAGTTTTAATGCAAGAATTAAATCCTATTGCCTACTTTAGCGAAAAGCTCAAAGGAGCAACTCTAAACTACTCTACATATGATTTAGAGTTGTATGCCTTGATTAGAGCCTTGGCCACTTGGCAACATTATTTGTGGCCTAAAGAATTCGTGATCCGAATGGATCATGAATCCTTGAAGCATCCACGGGTACAAGACAAGCTTAACCAGCAGTATGCCAAATGTATTGAATTTCTTAAAACCTTTCCTTATGTTATTCAATGCAAGAAGGGTAAGGACACTATGGTTGTCGATGCCTTTTATAGAAAACATGTACTTGTGTCCACTTTGTCTTCAAAGTTAATGGGTTTCGAGATCCTAAAGGCATTGTATCCTGAGGACCCTCACTTTGCTCCTATCTTTAGGGAATGTGAAGAATTGGGTAGGTACAATTGGGTTTCGGATAAGGGTTCAAATCTCTGTGCCAAATTTGATGGTTACTTATTTAAGGGTAGACGATTGTGTGTACCTTCTAGCTCTTGGAGAGAGTTGTTTATGAGGGAAGCACATGATGGCGGTCTAATTGGTCATTTTGGGATTGACAAGACCCTCGGGATATTGGAGGAGCAATTTTATTGGCCTAGAATGCACAAGGATGTAGCTAGGATTTGCGGCCAATGTTTAGATTGCAAGGGAGCCAAGTCTCGGCTCCTCTCTCACAGGTTGTATACCCCGCTTCTCACTCCTTTACGTCCTTGGCTTGATATATCTATGGATTTTGTGTTAGGATTACCGAGGACTAGATGAGGTAGGGATAGCATTTTTGTTGTGGTTGATCAGTTTTCTAAGATGGCACACTTCATTCCTTGTTCAAAAAGTAAAGATGCATCAAGTGTGGCGTCTTTATTTATTGAAAATATTGTCAAATTGCATGGTGTTTCGAGGACCACTGTAAGTGATAGGGACTCTAAGTCCCTTAGTCACTTTTGGAAGTTAATGTGGGGTAGGCTTGGCACTAGATTATTATTCTCTACATCTTGCCACCCACAAACCAATGGCCAAACCGAGGTAGTAAATAGGACTTTGGGTTCTATGTTATGATTAATGTTTAAAGGTAAAATGACTTCATGGGAGGACCACCTACCTTTGGTGAAATTTCCATACAATCGGGTTATACACTCAAGTACGGGAATGACTCCCTTTGAGTGTATATATGGAATCAACCCCCTCCCCCCTTTGGGTTTAACTCCTTTTCCAAGTGATCTTATGATTAGCTTAGATGGAAGCAAAAAGGCCGAAGCCATAAAGAAATTGCATGAGAAAGTGAGGCAAAAGCTTAAGAAGAAAAATTAAAGAGATTACTAAGAGAGCAAACAAGGGGAGGAGAAACCTTATTCTTGAACTGAGTGATTGGGTTTGGGTTCACCTTAGAAAATACCATTTTCCTTTACTAAGTAAAACCAAGTTGATTCCGAGGGGTGATGGTCCCTTTCAAGTACTTGAAAGAATCAATAATAATGCCTACAAAATTGACCTTCCTCCGGAATATAAAGTGCACAACACCTTCAATATATGTGACCTCTCTCCTATTGCCACGATTGAGGATGAACATCCACCGAATTTGAGGATAAATTCCCTTCAATATAGAGAGGATGATACAAGTACAACTATCTCAAGACCATTCACATGTAGCCAAGCTTGGGAGTTACAAAAACTTCAAGTCATGTTCATGCAAATGGCTGTGTGTGAGTGTGTAATGAATTCATCTAAGGGATTTTATGTTTTGAAGTATGAAGACGGTCTTTGAGGTGTAATTTTATTACACTCCAAAAAGTGTAGTAACACTTTTTTTTAATTACACTCCAAAGCCACACAAGACAAAGGCTAGAATGGTCATTTTCCTTTTATTTTGTGGAATACTATAAATAGACAATAATAGGGCTATTTCTTGGACTTAGTTCATTATTGATATGTTCACTACACAAGTCTTGTAATATTTGAGAACTTCTCTCTCTTGTTCTTGAGAGGGAACCCAAAACTAGACAACAAAGTATAGTAACACTTTTGTTGTTCTTTGGCTAGAAACTTGGGGTCTTAAGGGTCATGAGTTCCTCTTGATTCAAGTAATAATGTGGTGTAAATATCTTTTAGTCTTAGGGTCCTAATCTTCATGTTAGGGTTCTTAGATTTTAGGATATTTTGTGTCAAATTACTATCCATCATTTTGTAATCTTGTTATCTGTATCTTGATATAGTGAAGCCATGTGGGGCTCTTTCGATTTACTATAGTTATTGCAATCTTGTGTTATTTATCTATCTTGTTGAAAATTGTTGTTGTTGCCTTGAAAACCTAGAGAAGCCGAGTGGGGCCTTTGATTCTCTAGTGATGTTATTCTTGTTGTTCTCTTGATTCCTTGTAGTAAGTTTGAACTTGTAACAGGTAGGAGCTTGGAGTTTTGGAACCAGAGTGACTACTGCACAATTAAGAGGCTTATGTAGCTTACTAGTGTCAAAGAAGTGCTTCACAGTAGAGATGAAATAATGGTTGATAATTTGTCAAGTTCTCTTAAAGAATACTGCATTGTATCCATCTAATTTAGGAGCTTTATCATATCCTATTGCTTCTTCTTCAATCACAAGCTCACACAGTAGGATTTTTTTATTTTGTTACAGCTTGGGGACTTTCTGCATAACTGGGTTTTCTACAGCAGGTAAGGAACATGTTGATGACCCCATTAGACCCTTATAGAAGAAGATAATTTCCTCTTTGATTTCTTTGGGGTCAGGTAATATGTTACCATCCAAGCTAGTGAGTTAAGTGATATTCTTCCTCTGGGTTCTATCTTTGTCAACTGTTAAGAAGTATTTGTATTAGAATCTCCAAGTTCGATCCATTGAGCTCTAGATTTATTCTTCATAAAACTCTCCTCCATTTTAAACCATTTTCCAAGGGTTTAAGGGTTATTTTCTCTTGATCTTGTAAGGTATCGGTTGGGCTTTGTAGCATATTCTCTTGTATGATGTGAAGATCAATTCTTGCTTGTTTTATTCTCTGAGTTGTATGTTTGAATTCCTGATTGTTGAGGGCTTTTAAATCAGTCTGGAGAGCTTTGAGTTTCATCCATAAATTCCTTCCAGAGTCAAGGTTCTTTACACCTTGCCAGTTATGTTCAACAATGTGGAGAAAATTTTTGTGGTCTGCTCATACATTAAAAAACGTGAAAGGCACCTTGATGCTCAGATATGATCTTGTAAGGTTGATAAAGACTGGGGAATGATCTGAGACATATGGGGTTTCATAATTGACCTTCACATGTCCCCATTGTTGCATCCAAGCACTATTACCCCAAGTTTTATCTATTCTACTTTTGATTCTGTCTGTTCCTAATTGTCTATTGGACAAAGTATAATAATCCCCTCTTCATGGAATCTCATATAGTGCACAGTCGTCCATGCACTTAGCAAAATCTTTCAATTCACTATATCGCACTGGATTCCCTGCACATCTATCCTGAGTATACAACCGAGCATTGGAGTCACCACTGATCATCCATGGTAGTTGGGTACCTTGTGATATCACTCTTAATTGATCCCACAACGTCAGTCTCAAGGCAGTAGTATTGCATCCACATACAACAGTATTAAATAGACTTCCCCGTCAATTAAATTCCTGACCTGGTAGTGCATTAGTTGCATTTCTTCTTTCAGCAAAGTGACATAGTTGTACCTAGTGTCCTACATTATCTAACTTCCTCCAGGCTGGTGCAATATTGGCATTAATTTGAGTAGCTTTGTGAACTTTAACTCTGGTTTCTACCAAACCTACTAAGTCAACATTTTTATTCCTCAATATATTTTTAACTTCTTTCTACTTATACCTCTTATTCACACCCTTAAAATTCCAAAACAACCATGTCATATGGTTAAGTATTTTCCCTCCATCAGGAGGGGCCAGAATCACTTCACCCAAGTCATTCTGAATACTAGAAAATCTATTCCTAAAGGCGATATTAGTCATACTCATATCCAGGCTATTCTCTTTAGGGACTATACCTCTTTTCTTTACAGTTACTGGTTGAAAACTGGCTTCATTATTTGTAGGCTAAGCAGGTTGAGATGAATTGGTAGCCGCAGTCTCTAGTGTTGGAATTATATTTTCTCCTTTCATTATGGCTTGTTCCAGTGGCTCGGGTTCTTTTTCCTCAAACCTCTCGTCTCCCTTGGTTTGGTCTATAATTGGGCCCTTGTATTGCCAAGTTGGGATCACTCTTTTAGGCATTTCTTTCTTATGCCTAGGCATTAGTGGGGGTTCCTTGTGACATGTATTCCAAGAATCTAGAATTTTTAGCAAAACGTAGGCTTCCAATCGTACATGACTGTTAGTTGGAAGACATGACCATTAGGAGCTCTCACTGTTATTACATCAGGCAGCGGTTGAGTAATGTTGATCTCAATTAGAATTCAAGCATATGATACACGAGTGTTCTTAGTTGTGCACTCATAAGCATACATAGGGGTGCCTATTGAGCTAGCAATCTACTCAGTGAATCACAACTCCAACAATTCATTGAAAGTTTAGGGAATTTCACCCATAAAGGTCTCGATAGGAAATTATTCAATAAAATTAAACTAAGTTGAACACTGTTTGAGGATGATGGGACGATTATTAATAGTGTTTGGACCTGAACATAATACTTTATGTAAATCATATATTAAGTTACACTAACAATGAAATATCCTTCCTCGTGCATATTTAAGTCTTGTTGGGCTATTTCCTTCTAATTATGGTTGATATATCGCATCGTCACATTATACCTAGGGTTTGCCCCAAATACATAACCAATTAGTCCAACTTACATTTTTGGATTTCCTTAGCTACCTTAGTCTCGTCTAATTCAGTTATATGTTTGCCATTCTCAATTATTAGGGCTATATAATTTAGAGGCATACCATTTGCGGAAAATATGTTCTTTTCAAAGAGATTTACCCATGGTTCAGCTGGAGCTTTCCCCTTTTGTTTCCTCTTGTGTTCCTCCTCTGTGAGATCTGGTATTTTTATTTCATTGCTTTGGTGCTCAGCAGCTCAATTCATCGTTCCATTAGGGATGGCATATTGAACACTTGAGGAAGCACCAAATTCATTAACTTTACTGTAGGTAGGGGGGTGTCACTTAACTGGAATTTCTTTGTTATTATATTGGTGCCATTCCTTTTGTCTACTCGTTGTTGTTCCTTAGTCTCGATTCCTAGTTGTGGTGTTATCAAGTCAGTTTCTAGTATGGTTTGTTGTCTAGTAGCAACAGAGCTACCAACGAAGCAATTGTTGTCTTGGGGGGCTTTTCTCAACCTCGCCACCGTCCTCGTCCTCGCCCTCTAGCCATGGTTGTCAAGCTCGGCGTACATTAACTAACGTGCGCTAAGAGCATTTCTAGAGAGAGAGTTTTTATACATTGTTTTCATACTTCTTCAAATCATGACTTTTTAAAAAAAAATTATATAACAAATCTCAGCAGGAACAAAATAAGCATTATTGGTTAGACAAAAAAAAGTGAGAAATAGTAACTTAAATGCATATATTATTGACGTTTAATAATCAAATGAATGAACAAAATTAAAAAAAAAAAAATTAATAATAATAAAACTTTAATATCTACTTATACAAATAAAGGTCAAAGAGAGTGATAGTTTTATAGATGTATTTTAATATAAGTAATAAAAATAATTAATAAAAAATAGAGGTATATTTTATAATAAATTCCTAAAAGATCATCCATTTATATTGTAATTAAATTATAATTTAGAAATAATAATTAATGACAAAACTCGTTCATCCATATAGACAATTAAGAATGAGACATAAAGTAAAACTAAAATATGCACATATACTTAACACATGTAATATTTAAATAATATCATAAAATATAGCATCAGATTTTGTAATAAGTTTATAAAAGTTATTGTACTTATAATGTTAATTGAATTAAATAAAAATCTATAAATACCTAGAAATGGTGAAAGAGAGCAAAGGGATCAGGCTTTTAGAATTGTATTGAGTATTAGTGCGAAACGACAATATTTCTCTTGGTTGTCCTCCAACTCACCTTTCTATATATACTAGATAGGCATGCTCGTGCATTGCCTGGGCCTAACGCGTATAGTAAAAAAACTAATCAATGAGAAAATAAATTTACCTTTTTTCCAACATGTCATCCGATCATGCACATTTTAATTTTCAGGGAGTAGATGCCAATTTTGAAATTGAGTAATTGTGCACTTAAATGGCAACGGCAGGTTAATGTAATCAAAGCTGAAGACTAAAATGGGGATGCAAACCCACATGCTATGACAACATAGTATAAAATGAAGATGTAATTGTAAGGAACTATCCTGTTTGATTGGATCAGTTGATGGAATTGATCCCAAATGTATGCTTTATACAATCATGGGAATAATATACTACTGGTTGCTCATATTCACATATCATAGTGACTATTTTCTATTTACATTGATATAGATAATATTTATAAATTCTACAATAGGATATGCATTTTTGTTGTTGTGATCAATCTCTTGAGCATTCACGATCAAAAACCTACACCTGTTAAATTAGATTTAATGATTAAATTAGTTAAGAAGTTCAAAATGTGATAATAAAAGTAATCTTTATTCAAAGAAGACAAACAAAATAGTTATTAGAATAAAAGTTCCAATAACCTAATTTATTATGGTATAGGAATGAAAATTCATTTGTAAATTTAAGGAGAGTATACAAACTGAAATGAAACCCAAATGATCAAAACTAAATTGATCAATTTGGCATGCAGAAAGCAGTAGGAAAATATCTCACTTAAAAATAAAAGGGATAAAGTATTTATGATTAAGAAGACTTTACAGAGAAGGGGTAAAGGAAATACCTTTATAAAGACACAACTCTCCGAGACTTTAGTTTCTTAACTGGATGCTTTCATTTGCATTTTTAGAAAGCTTTCTCTATTTTTCCTTTACTTTAAATAACTTAATAATGGTCCATATAAGAGAATGCAACACATTAGACCATAGTCAGAACTACAAGATGAAATATATGGAAAATGAATCTTCTCAATCTTTTCACCTATGAAGTTAAGTTAGCTTCAAAAAAGCACCTACAAAAATTACCAAAAGTCCATTAATCGGTGAACAAATGATAAAAAAAAATCAACATGTGTTGATTCAATTTCTAAGAAAATATCAATTTGAGGCAAACCATCTACTTTTGAACATTAATAAATAACCCACTAAAAATGGTTAGTATTCTACTATCACACGTTAAACTAAATTAATAGAGATAAAAGGGAAGTTACACTCTGTCAACATATATAATTTAATTCCATTATGAACACAACTAGGGGCAGAGCTAAGTAGGGCCAAGGGGTTCATCTGAATTCCCTTTGTCAAAACATTCCTCTATGTATATATGGTTAAAATTATTGTTTATGTTCATATAATATATGTTCAATCCTCTTTGGCTTCATGAAAATCCTAGCTCCGCCACAGAAACATAACAAAACAGGAACCTGCAATTTTCCCATTATAGGAATGTTTTACAAAGCTGATTACCTTGAATGTCAAAAAGTTCCTCTTCAGACCTATACTGGAAGAACATACCAAGCAACATAAGCAACACTGCTCCCCAAAAGAGTTATTCAATAACAACATAACCAGTGTAGTTTGAAAATGAGGTTTGCGAACGGTTAAGTATACACAGACCTTACCCTACCTTGGAAGGTAGATAGGTTATTTGCGATATAACCTCGTCTTAAGAAAAAGACTATTCATTCCAACCTATTACCAATGTAACCTCACAAATGGTTTCTTAAAAGGGTAATGTATACACGGACCTTTAAAGATAGAGAGACTGTTTACAATATACCTTCAATTTAAGGAAAAAAGTTTAATAATAAAATCAGACCCACCAATAGATAGTGGAATCAGTACACTCAGTAAGACCACCAATGAAATATTTCCAGTAACAGAATTGTATCAATAAACAAAACTTTAAAGACAAAATTGTAAACACTTGCCCAACTTTCAATATTCTAGCACTCAACTTATTGCACATAAGAAATTAAGTGTATAGTTAAATATGTTTAGTGATCTTTTACATATATACTTAAGCTCTGTGTTGAAACTGATGAGCTCAGTTGAATCCACGCTCTATCCATCTCTATGTATAAGTTTTTCAAGAAGTAACATATCGAACAACAAATGTATGATGATCGAAACAAGCATCAATGGTAAGACATGTAAGCAAATAGCTGAAAACTTTTCTTGAATTCATTGATGTCGCCAATAAACATAAGAGCCAGTAAGAGCTGTTATAGTTGGTAAAGTTGATGATAGCTTAGTTTGGAGAACGATTAACTATGGATCACCTGCTATGTGAAACTTTTAACTTTTACCCATTCCAACCTAGAGCTACATGTCAAGAAAATCTAGTTGTTCCTTTATTATGAAATGAAAAAGAGTACTACCTAAACACACTATACTTCTCTCAAAAAATTAAACATCCATCTGATCACAATGTACATAGACGTGAATGAATCATCTCACCCATCAAAGAAAATAAAATCATTTTCTTACAATATAAGAAATTTGTAACTTAATTACCCCCGATAAAGACATCAAAAGAATTGTTGTAAGATGGATTTTCATGACAAGGCATAGTATAGAATGGACGAACAGCCTGTGGATACTTGTAAAGTATATAGAACTCAGTTCCATACCAAAAGAAAAAAGAAAAAAATAGAAAATGAGCTCACAACCATCATACATATTAGGAAGATATAGCCAAATAGTTACTACCTTTGCAGAAAAAAAGAGACAAGTTGATATTTAAGTAATTTGCTCGAAGGTACGTATGTTATTTACACAAGCAATAAGGTTCCTCTATTTCGAAGAATAAGCAAATAGATTTATAAAAGAGCAAGTCAATCTGTAGAAGTTATGATTTTTTTGTGGATAAGGAATCTATGGATGTTAAATCAATCAAAATTAGCACATTGATGACTGAAGTTGAGCCTACTTACCTTCAGAGGTTCAAAAGGGTATTGCCTTCCAATGGCTTCAAGTTTCTTTTTGCATGTATCATTCAGGCTATCAAACATGGCTACAAATAAGCAGTCAACAATATCCATGACCTACAGGCATAGACTTCAAATTGTGATATCCAAAATAAAAGTGCAGTTCATATTATATTTACAGAAGCAGTTGATGACCTTTCAGAGTAGTAAAGGGAAATGTTCATGCATCTGATGTAGAACATGAGTATGGAAACAGTTTTAAATTAATGATGTGCATCTGATGTAGAACTGGAGAATGAAAACGTGTTTTAACTTTGGTTCCAACTGTGTCATGATACTATTTTACAACTAAATCTAACTTACCCTTGTATCTACAACTTGTGCTATATGCTTGAGGCAATTCAGGTTTAGAGTTCTCTGCCCTTTTAAGTCAGAAAATAATATTGTGCATTTGGATCTTATTGGTTTTGTATCTGGTTGGGAAGCTACAGAGTGCTACTTTAATAACCTTGCTGAATAATAGAAGAATAATAATACTTTTGGTGCATTATTCAACTGTTATATTAAACAAACAAGGTGCGACTTTCTAAACATAATAAACAATAGATGACAACGAATAAAAGTCAAAGACTACATGAATATGATAATACTACCACAGACTTAGAGTTCTAATAGCCACCAAGCTTAAGACCACAAGATTAGGTTAAGATATTAATACAACACTCAACCACCAACTATGTGTGAACTTACTAGAATACAAGGTTTTCCAATAGATAAAATCTTAGAGCAGATCATTGCTCTAGCTCTAGACACAATAAGGTCAGCAGCTGCATATGCTAAAAACATTGAGTGCAAAAACCTTCACCAAGTTAGGATCAAATTAGATTAAAATGGAGAAAAAAGGACACCCCTTTCCTTAACTTAGAAGCCTAAAATGCTAAATTTACCATACACAATTATTTGGAAAAAAATAACACTCACAAGGTTATGTATAACCCGAGATGAAATTTTATGGGGCTCTCCATCTCATCATATGCTAAGACCCCAATTTGCCATATCAAAAATAAGTATTTTCATTCATTTAACATCTCAGAATTCAAATGCAAGATGGCAACATTAATTGCATTAGTACCCAATGAGCCCCAAAGAATTAACACCACCTTACCATCCCCTTTCCATACAACAGTATTTGAAAAGAAATGCCTTCTTCCCACAGCCTTAGATGCATACTGCCTCAATGATAATTTTACTGGATTCCCGCACACCACGAACTTGCTCTTTTGCTAAAAACGATGAACAGAAGAGTTAAATGCAACAAACACTTTATAAACAAATAAAGAAAGCACCCAGCTAGCTATCCTGGGTATTGAATTTTGTTCTTGAATTACAAGTTTAACGCCTCTGAGACTTACAGCCAAGCAAATTAAAAATGAAATAAATCCACTAGTTCCAATCACTATATTGGGTTTAAATTCTTCAAGTATTTGGGAACTTTTAATTAGGGATTTTGCAAGAGCAAAAGATAGAAATATTAAAGAAAAAATTAAGAGAAAATCTTACCTGAATTGGATGACCTTATTGAGAAGATGAAGAGAACTAGTGGAGGCTTCTGGAATCGTGTTACCAGTGAAAAACAGGTAAAGAGAATGGATATAGAAACCAAGGCTTCTAGAACTGGAATTAGCACCGCTTATGATATAATATGTTAATTACCATTTTTCCCATTAATGTATGGGTTAAAAGACTATTTTGCCCTTGGTCGTCCAAGGGATCACTCTTCTATATAGTACTAGATATTTATGTCCGTGCTATGCACGGGCCCAACATACTTGTCAAAATACTTTAGAGAAATCATTAAGCATGGGTACATTAAAATTGAGGAGAAAAGATTATAAATACTCATAATCGCACTAAACCAGGAGTGTGAAATTAGTAATCATAACGTGGAAGGATCCGGACAGCTTAAGGCAATGCAAACATTAGAAGGAACATCTGACAAGAAAAAACATAGCAATTAGGCCACCAATCTTAGCCACTCTGTATAATGTCAAGGCTTTAGTAGTGCTTAAAGGGTTTTTTTCCTTCTCTTCTCTCCATTCATTAAAGAGAAACAAACTTACAAAATTATGACTCTTCAGTTAAACTCTCTTAAACCTATGTATCGGCTAAAAACCAGTCATTATTTTATTATAAATGTAATTTACCAAGAAAACTAACACACTCGAGGTGAGATAATTTTACAGACATCCTAGCACGATGTAGAATCAATTACTTTCTCACTAAACACCATATATCACTATACAAGGTATACAAATATTGTAGGTCTTATGTTTCATCATTGGCTCACAGTTTTCTCAGAGCTTGCGCAAATTGTAGACATGTTGAATAATAAAGTTATTCGACCGTGATCCACTTGGTTGAGGGGAATTAAGGGAACTCACAGCTGAACTTCTAGAGGACATCCTTGCGATAATTTGGTGTATGTCTCAAATCATAATTGGTTATTTAAAACATATCTGGTAGCACCAAAGAGTTTGCAATAGAAAGAAAAAGAAGGGTTAACAACACCAATAAAATACCCAGTGTAGTGGGGTCTGGAAAGGTAAAGTATACACGAACCTTACCCCTACCTCGTAGAGGTAGAGAGGCTATTTCCAGAGAAAAAAAGGTTAATCAATTACAAATATATGATTTCTAGTAACACTGTCACTCGCAGAAAATGAAAAATCCTCTAACCCACTCTTAATAGTAACAAAGTTTATACAAATTGTTGTCCACAGTTTGACATCTCAACTCATGGCCATTGCTTTCATTCAAACTAAAGAATACAAATCTAGAATGAAAGAGATGTTAGAAAACACCTTTGTTTTTATTTATCCATTGCTTCCGATTAATTCAATTCACACTGTTCTGAGAACAGTTGTTTGTTCTCCCCATGTCTATAAGAAGCTATATTTGAAGATGAAAGAAATCTAGTGTATGAAATGACATAAAAAAGTTAAACAACAATCGAAATACTACAACGACCAATCATCGGGTTTCAACATTCAGTTAAAAATAAGTGCTCAATCTAGTACACAAAACAAATTATGCATTTGATTAAAGACATCACAGGATAATTTAGGTATCCAAACACTTCTTGGAAAAAGAAAAGACATTAGATGGTTATTTAGAGATAACAACAATATACCAACTCCTAGTACTCCACTATTGGCACAGCTCTGACAAGCATTTGTTGGTGGAGGAGTTGGAAATAGGCATTGATAGCATGGACCTCCATTGTAATTGTAGACTGTCAGCCACATAAACAATTCAGATCATAGAGTAGTTACCTATCAATTTGAAGTTTTAGGGAAATGCAACTATGAGAAAAGTATCTCTAAGCATGAATAGCAGCACATATATAGGGGAAATACGAAATAATCGATTTGACGTCCTAACCTCTTTCCAGAAGAGAAGAAGAGTAGAAAAAACATCAAATTAAGTTGACTAACATATATTGGTTCAACCTGATTTAAAGAGACTGTATTTTAAAGAAAATTCTTGTCTGTAGCCTTTTTTGTAGATACCATTGTAACAGAAGTGTTTTTTTTTCAATTGTGATCATATCGTGATAAAGTTGGCGTACTTTCACATTCTTATCACAAACCTATGTTGTGTCACGAGAATGCTTTGCTATTAGTTGAGGATCTATTGATAAAGAAACTTGTTGTGAAGAAGTGTTAGTATTTCAATCACTTTAGCAACCTAGAAACTTGGAAACAGGAAAAACATTAGACAAAGTGATTAGTTCAAATGTTTTGAAGCTAACACCATAATTTCAAATGTGAAGAACAAAGTTTCTAAAGAAATACAATATTAGTTGCATAACTATCTTTAAATTTACAAATTATAAAAATCGTTAATAACATTTATTTTGTTGAGAAAGCCCTAAAAATTTCATGATTTTTGGGAATAAAATCAAAATTATCCCTTAGATATAATTTTAGATCAACACTAGTTGTTCAAGTAAATACATTAAATCATTAGTTTCCTCATCAATGGATTTTTTTAGCTAATATTTGTAAGAAAAGGAGATTGTTTAACATGGAATGAATGTGATACCATTTTTCCAAGCTGAAATAGGA
This sequence comes from Capsicum annuum, assembly GCF_002878395.1. Classification (NCBI taxonomy): domain Eukaryota; kingdom Viridiplantae; phylum Streptophyta; class Magnoliopsida; order Solanales; family Solanaceae; genus Capsicum; species Capsicum annuum. Next base: position 122,413,041 of record NC_061111.1, read on the forward strand.
AAAAAAAAAAGGTAAAACAATAGTATGGCATTTTTCTCTACAAAGTTGACTATTTCTATGACAGTATTGATATATGTTACTATCTTAGGCCTTAACAATTGTGGTAAGATTATATGAATATGAAATATTGACAGCAGTACAACCTTTAATATTTTCAACTATGGTGCGACTATTGATCTCCATTTCCAGTCTGTAAGAGAGATAAAGTTGTGAAATAAAATACTTGTATATGTGCGAGTTTTTTTTATATTTTGACATGAAAATTTGACAGTACTATCAGAAAGCAAATGGTGGACATCACAAACTATGTAATCATACAACATACTTGGTTGGTAGCAGGTGTTAGTATTCCAATCACTTTAAGAACGTGTAGCGCAGTACTAAAAGATTTCGTAAAGAAACACCATGTACATGGCAAAACTAAAAAAAGCACTAATAAGTTTGCAGGTATGTGTTTCATATTCGTTATTGGCCAATTAGGGCTAAATAAGGTCCAATAATGAGTAACATATAGATTTGATTCATCCTTAGTAATAGGAGGATTGGTCCTTACATACAAGCAAATTCGGCCACCATTTAAGGAAAAACATTTCTATGTTAGTTTGGCAGGCAAATGCAGTTAACGGAGAAAATATCATATATATGGAACATACAATGAACGAAAATAGACGTATGATCATTACACTTTCACAAAATTATCCTGGTTCAGCTCTTAGAAAGAAAAGCACCCAAATACCTAATGACATGGGAATGCTGAACAAAACTCAACTCCAAACACATATGATGGAATTATTAAATTTGTCAAAAGTAATAAGATTTTAATTTATTAGTAGTACAGAATAAAATAATATTCAATTTTGAATAATTCTGATTATTCTGGCAAGGGATCTATCCTTCATATTTTTCTTTTTAATTCAGCCTCCATGTTCACTCACCTTTTTTTTATCCCGAAGCTTTATTCTATAATTATCTTAAAGATTGTAAGTAAAAGTGATATTTTACGTAGTAGCTATTTATACAGCAAATCTAAGCTCAAAACTAAAGAAAAATAGTTAGGAGAATATGATGACGAACAGAGGAAGAGAAAAAAGATGAATCGGTATGTCTAGGCAATAATATTCAATACCATATCACATGATCATAGAGTTAAATAAGTTTATGAAAGAACTGTTTGTTAGATAAAAATGTGAAAGCTCCTGGAATACAAATACGAAGAAAGGAAAGATTATTGCATCCAATGACAATTGTATTGTGTATTATTGTTACCAAAAAATTTGTACAAAATGGGAGTATCACAAGAAACATTTAACCTATCCACTATCTATCAAAGAAAGAAACAACTAACCTTCCCAAGAACACTACAACAATCATTGATCATGTAGTGGCTTGGAGCATTGTCTGTTGCATCAACTACCATATCATATCTGAGAAGATCGTTAAGCAAGAAAAATGTCAAAATCACCACTCCATTAAAGTAAAAGAGGAAATTGAACCAACCAAGAACATCAAAAGAAACGCATATAGGGAATAAAGTTGTGCATCAATGTAGAAATAGGTGTTACGAAACCATACTTGCTCACAATATCTAAGGCATTGGACGTGCGGAATGCTTCTTTGTGCTCCACAATCTGAGTGGATGAGTTGATCCTGACGCAAATAGAAGATTAAATACAAGTTCAGCTAACTCTTACAACTGTGGAGCTGTTCAGCTAAGGAAAATACATTTGTACCTGATCTCTCTATCTATCTATCTATCTATATATATATATATAGAGAAAGTAGTTTCATATATGAATGATCTACTTGTAACTAAATCAAGCAGTCCCAACCATCCAGTGAAGTCACCAGCTCAGTTGTTTAACTATGAAAGCTAAATCAACTGATATATTTCATTAACAGAGGGACATGGAGTACAGATCTACCAGTTTACAATAGATAAATACAGGCCATGCAAATCCAATTTAAAAATTTCCAAAATTGTAGGGTCAATTAAGGTATTTCACTTTGAAAAAATTCATTTTAGATTTACAGGTTAAAGAATGTAAAAGGGATCAAACATGAGGCAGGAAAAGAGAAATTGAATAAAAACAAGACATGATTGGAGAAAGAAAAAAATGATATGATGATCGGACAAAAATGGAAGACGTTAAACACGATCAGCTAGCTCAAGGGCGTGGATTGTGGTTCTCATGTTTCTTATTAAAGTTGCGGCTCAGTAATGTATAGTAAGGAAATGATAATATATGTCTGCATATCATCATGCTTTTCATATGAAGAATGTGGAATTATGGTACCTCCAGGTGCAATTACTACTATGTCTCAACCTTGGAGTACTCTGACAATCTCCCCTGCTCTTGACTCAATGCATTTCAGATACTCAATAAGAACTCGTTATTGGTATGAGCCACATTACTGATAGAAAAGAAGAGAGAGTAAACCATGTCAATAATCACTCAATCAACTACTAAATCTGCACCATACGTATCAAAGTTTTTTTCATTCTTTTCTTAATAACAATATACAATTTCTCTGGCGAAACATCACCTTTTCTAATAGTCAAGCCATCTAGAAAGAGCTTGTTCCGTTCTCCCTCTGGTGCTGTATCAAAGAATAAGTAGATTTAATGAAAGTCAAAATCAACATTTGAAGCATTTGTAAAGTCAAAGTCATAAAGAGGTAAAGGTCAATTTTGCATTGGTTTTCTAGTAAATAGACCGTAGAGAGTGAGTAAAAACTTCTCACACTCCATTAGGGGATATAAGTTATTTATGTCAATGTCAATGTTAATCGACAAACTCATTGCCTCTAAAGAGTCCAATTTCCCCATCGATTTCCCCTAAAAATATGCATTTTACCTTAGTGGTATCTAAAACTATTGTTACCTTCATGTGAAAAGTTAGAGCAGCACCCTCTGAGGATTAGTCCCCACCCCCGACCATTGATTTTTCATATGATGTTAGTTTGTTAATTACTGTAAAACAATGACCTTGATATGGTGCACAATCTCAAACCTATGAAACCACCTGACCTCCATTAATGAAGATTTAAAAACCCTCTATGTTATAATGTTGTTGCTGAGCAGATCATCCATTTTCGTCCCACTCAAATAGTTTGCTTATTATGCCTCATATCTTAGTTTTCTCTCTGGCTCAGTATTGTCTATGAGGTTTTATCAGTGTCTAAAATACATCTCTTTGATGGCAAACTGGAAAGGCAACCCATAAAAGTATTAGGCTTGCACGTGAGAGCTTTGTTAAAAACATGATTTTAACAAATACAAGTCGTGGCATCTCAAACAACTAAAACTTATAGATAAGATGGTCTCATAATTCGACATTCGACAAGTATGAATCCTTGATGCCAGTTTATAATAAGCTCATAACTAAGATTTACCTTTAATAATGGTCTCAAGAAACTGTTCAGCTTTTAACACTTCATTTCTTGCACCAAAAGCAAAGCAGGGATTCGTAACTACAAATTCTTGTTTTCAAATTGAGCATGGTGAGATGATGGACGATAAATAATTTTCTTTTGGAGAATAAGAGATGCGTCTAGAGGTGCGGAGAAAATATCTAATATGTCAATTTACCATTTTACCCTTACAAATTGAGTTTAATATCAGTTTTACCATTGGTTGTCCTAAACTCCCTTTTTTATATAGTAGAAATAGATATAAATATAAAATAGCGAATGAATGGCCTGATTTACGGGCCCAATATTACAGTTTTAAATATATCTATCGATATTTAATTAGTTTATCAAAAAAAATTTAAAAGTAATATTTTTAAATAAATACGATAGAAATGATAATAGAAATCACACTTTTAAAAATCTATATTTTTTATTTTTATAAAATCAAGCAATAACTTACAAGTTATTTAAATTACCCAAATTAATATTAAAATATAATATGCTTCAATGCTTATTTTAATATCAAGTCAAACACACATTTTTGAATTAAATAACTAATTTTAGTGTTTTTATTTGAAAATTATAGAAGATGATAAATTAAATTTATAAGTGTCAGTACATTAACATTTTCTATAAAATCTTGTGAGCAATATTTTCTTAAAACATAATCTTCTTACCTAATATACCATATAAATAAAGTAGATAGTGGATTTATATTAATGAGATAACAGATTATTTTTTTATCCATATAAATATATCATTTATTCTTTTTCATAATGAAATAATATAAAAATACTAAAGATACATTATTGATAGTTCAAAATTATCTATAAAAGAATAGAGCACAATTAAATTAATACTGGTGGAGTTAAAATTTTATTAAAGGGATTAAAAAAGCATGTGTTATTTAATGATATTTTAAAGAAATTTTATACGCAGTTTAATTTATCTATTGTATTGTGCTCTTTTCATTCCTTTTTATTTACTCTCGTTGGGTTATACACACACCTTAATAAATCTTTGACTCCTATAAAACTAAAAGTAATTTCACTAATGTACCCTTAATTAAATTTTATACCTCTTTCCAAATCAATAATGATTACATTTATTGAATAAGGGCATAATAGAAAGATTTTTTTCAAACTATGGTTAAAATATTAAAGGAGCAAATGTTTAGGAATGTAAGACAGACCAAATGGAGAAAATAAAAAAAAATTAATGAAGTATTATATCATCTTATTTTAAAGAATACAAATCTCAATTTTTATGAAAGCTTACATACAAATATATTTTTATTATATAGTAAAAGTTCTTTACACTAACCATTTAATGTACTTCAATCTCTTTTAATAAAAATATCTTTTAAATATCTAGTTTGCAAGTTGACATGCACATCAATTGTAATTACACCTACAATCCATAAGTGAATACAAAAATTATGCGTTCAAAGTCTTATATGAGTATCACATATGTAATTCTTTTTTATTTCTAGTAAAACATTTATAGACTGATTTAATGATAATTTTTGTAAAATTATTTGATAATGAACAAAAAATATATAGATTGTATATTGCACAATCAGACAATCGTTATCTTTTCAACTTTGCTCTTCTTTCTCGTTGATGTGCTAAAATGGCTTCTTTTTTCTCAAGTGACATTATTCACTTCTTCTAGAATTTTTGTCGATAACTTTTTTTGAAAGTTTGATCAATTTTAGAATCTCTATTACACGATATTTTTTGTAGCTCAAATATTTTTATGAATTCTTGAAAAAAAAATAATACAAGTAAAATTTCATTACACATCTATACCAAGTAATAATTAAATTTATGCAAGGCATGTGACTATTGAAAAAATATAAGAGACACTCATTAACAGAGAAAAATAAGCATTTCATGTTTCATATTATATTAAAATCATAAAGAAAGATATTTATAATTGAATAAAAAGTAAATTAAGTTGTACTTACCACACAGTCAAATATATACATGGACATACAGATATGTTACGACCCAAAATAGGATCATGACCGGTGCTATGGAGGTTAAGACTCCAATGCAAGCCTTATCAAAATTCTACAGAAAATCGAACAGAGTTTTCCCTGTTTTTGGGCCTAACAAGAAAATTTCCCGTCACAAGTCTACATCACAACAACTCAACATCACAACCACACACTAACAACACCAACAAAATTCACCCAAATCATCAACAATGCACCAATACCACCCACTAGCAATACGAAATCCATCTCCAAGGATGAGAGAAAATCACATATTCTACAAGTCCAAAATAATGAAAGAATACTCAAAAACTAAATACATGACTATGGAGCGACTCTAAGAGTTTTGAAGGAACAGAATATAACAAATAAATAAATTCCTGCCCACGCGAATAAATGCGGGGCTTACCAGGAATATGCTACCTTGAGATCTCTAGCTAAAGAAATCCTCACAGTCATCTGTGTTCTCTATAAAAATAATAGCGATGAGTGAGATGCTAGCTCAGTGAGTACTAGCACTTAACCACAATCATTTTTATGGGGACAAGTCATAAAACTTCATGAAGTAATGCTCTGTCAAAAAACAGTAACAATAAACAGTATCATTTATTTCATGTAAGCAAAGTAAATCAATAGTTCAGTAATAAACACAAAAAGCATTGTATCATATCAAATATTATATATTTAGGAGGTTTTCAAGAATGAATCATGTAATTAGTGTAGCATTCTACATCAAGAATAGCTCATAACAATGGACCCCCTCATAAAGGAGTCAAATATCATATCAGTAGGTTCCTACTCGAGGGAGATTAGTAATAGTATGCTAGTTCTACCTTCCCACTAGCGAGGGTTATAACAGTCATCAGTAAATACAAGGTGCACCAGGTCTAACGATCCCACCATTAGCTACGGGATTCAAGTCAAGGTCTACTCTTATTTATACTTTCTTTGTAAATAATAGGATATTCATATGAAAGCATTTTTCAGAATAGTACATATCATTTAAAGTTCATATCAAATCATGTTACATGTAAAATTGAATAAAAACACATATCAAAAATACTTATTTCTCAAGTAAATGAAGAATATTCACAGTAAAATATCATATCTCAAATAACCATTTCAATATCATCTCAAGTAAAGAACTTTTCCCACGTGCAAATTTTCAAAGCATTTAACTCTTGTTTTCATCGAAAACATGTATAAATATGCAATTTAAGAAACACAAATTATGGTAAGATTACTACTCACAATACACTTGTCGTAATACCAAACTTGTCACCTCGAACGATTCGTATCACTTTCTTGGATCAAATTTATAATCACATCATATCAATCTCGAGTTAACTCTCTTAGTTTAGACTAATTCATGATAAAATTAGACTACCCAATCCACAAAGTTTTATGATACCCTTCAATTTCTCAAACTGCATGCCCAAAATCACACCTTAATATGCATATTTCTTGTCTTTAATAAGTAAATTTTAGTATCCAAAATAAATTACCTAGACCAAAAATCATGATAAAGATGTAGTAAAGGTTTACCTTAAACCCGATAGAAATTTCCAAACAAACTAACTTTTTTTTTCTTCTTTTCTCAATTCTTTCTTCTCCAAAAGATAAGCTGTATATTTTTTTTTTCAATTTTGACGTACTGCTACTGCGTTTTCTAACCCAAAAGTCCTATATATACTTTTTTTTAGTGTTGGTAGTTGCTACACGTTGGAGCCCCAATATCTCCCAATCCCCTTTTGACTTTGCTTATTAAGTAAAGATAGATTGAAATCAATCTTTTTCTTAATTAGCTTTGGCTGCACATATGGGCGATGCCCATTCCTTTTCCTTATTCAATTGGAGGATGGGCTTGGCCCGCTTCCTCTGCTTCTCTTTTTTTATTTAACTCAAGTATTTTTCAAAAAAAAAATAGAATATTACAAGATAGCTATCACCGAAGAGATGAAATTACAAAACAGATAGATTAAGATTTATATATTTAATTAATTTTATTTTTAAATAAATTTTAAAATAAATATGCAAAATATTGTATAGAAAAAAATGAGCAGATCTTAAAGTTAGGTATTATTGTGATATTTTAAAGTCTTCTTTAAAAAGATGAGCAAATCTAAACTTGGTTTCACTTAAATATATTTTTTTGAAAAAAAGTTTTAAAAAATCTAACTTAGCTAAAAATAAATTTAGCTAAAAAGCCTCAGATGAAGAAGGAAAGTAGCAGCATATATTACTCTAAAGCCCAACGAACACAAAAAAACTTAGGCAATTACTAAGAATGTTTTGAGAAACAAGAATTATGATGTATCATTATCTGTGTTTTACAGGTTCAAAAGCACTTACATTATACAGATAATTTTTTATTAAAACACATGCTGAAATTAAATAGTAAAAAATTTTCATTCTACCAAAAACATCTACTTATCAAAAAACATAAAAATTATCCTTGTTGAAGGAATAAATAAATATTTGGGAGAAAAAAAATGAATGAAAATGTACATAAACTTACATACATACAGATATGTGAGAATTGGGAACTGTTGATGAGAGAAGAGTTTACTTTTTTGGTGAATATGAAGAGTCTTTTGTCTTTTTATTTGATGAGTCATCTATTTTTTGTCTAGTTGTAACGATCAAAAAATTTGATGAAATATGTAAAATTTGTGATTTTGTATGATTTGACTGTTTTACCCCTCCCCATAGTTGCTTTATGAAATTTCAGGGGTGTATGATACGGGAATAATCACGGATAAGGACTTATGGGAGTGCATGTTGGGTCCGAGACTTGGTGTGTGCAATTGAAGTACAGAAGAGTACTTAAATGCACTAAAAATTAGCCAACATATTACACTTGATGGGCACCTAAGTCTTTAAGGGTCCGTTTGGTCTTTTTTGCCTTTTATTTGTAATGGGATATAAATAGAACCATGTAGGGCTTCTTTGATGAGTTTTTGATGATATTTGTGAGTCTTGAAAGACCAAAGAACATAAGTCCTCTCTCCTTAAGGCATAAAAACCGAAACTAGGATACAACAATAAGGTGGATTCTCTTTTATTGCCGCTTGGTTGGAAACGTTGATGCTAGAGAGGTACAATCCGATCTTATGTTACATAAGAGATAGGTTTATTATTGTGTGTATTGTTAAGGGTCCAAGAGTGTCTATTTTTGGGTTCTTAATATTATACCTTCATGTGGTCTATCTATCTATCCCTTTACTTTATTGTAATCTTGTTTTGTTCCTTTTGTTTTAGTGTAAGTCGTGTGGGTATTCTTGTTGTTGTTGTTCAACTTATTGTTATTTCCATCTTTTAATCTTCATGTTAGTTTGTTGTTCGCTAAAAAATAGGTATCAATACACCTCAATATAGTGATGTTATTGTGCCATTCTTGTGTTGTTGTGGTTGGCCTAGACTAGGTCTCAAAAGGGGCTCTTGATTTTAGCCATTTTATGGACTGTTTTGGGCTGATCTTGTATCTTCCATTGTTGTATCATATCATTTGGTATCAAATCATGTCTTGATCTTGTTCCCACAAGATCAATCTTGGTCTTGTTAGTGGAAAAATCAAACAAAAAAATGTTCAAAATTGAAAATTCCTAAAAGGAGCAAATCTGTCCATTTTGTGTCTTGGCCGAAAATGTGTTCTTGTTGTGTCTTGGCCGAGATTTTTCTTATTTTCTTGCCTATATCTTAGTGTCTTTTTTTTTTTGTTTAGTTGTTTCTAATTGTTGTTTGTCTTGTTCACTATCACTTTGAGTTTAGATCCAAAACTTGAGCTTGAAATTGTTGAAAGTTGTTGTTGTGAACAAAGTGTGGGTCGTTCCTTGTTATTGTTGTTCTTGGCCGTGTGGACTTGTTGTTGTGGCTTTGGTTGGACTTTTTTGGTGTTTTTATTGTTCTTGAAAGGCTGTTTTAGTGTTCTTGAAGCTCATCACAACCTTCATCCCTTGTTAAAACCAAAAATACAACACGAAAAAGACTTGGTCATTTGTTGGTGGATTTGTTGTTGGTTGTTCTTAGAGACTGTTGTTGTTGGTGGTGAATGTTGTTATTGTTCTTGTGTTCTTCACCTCCTTCATAAATTATAAAACATAAAGTGAAGTGTTAGATCCTAAAAGTAAAGGAACAAGGTGTAAGACTTGTTGGTCTTGAAGACGTTACAACCACCAAAGACATACAATCACTTCTCAACCACTTTCTATGAAACAAGGGCCCTTGTTTTAAGGAAAGTCAAGTATTGATTTTTGAATTTTAAATAGAATTTCAAGACTTTTTTTCCCTCCTTAACCAATTCCAAATTACAATTGGACCAAGACTTGAATTGGAAAATAAAATTTGATAACAACCGCAACCAATACCTGGCTGCCATGTCATGTTTTTACTATTCACCGACAATTTTTAAGTTCAAAATTTTGATCTTCTAGTTTCACTTTGTTGTTCTTAGTCTTGTTTGTTGATTTCATTACTAACTTACAAGCTATCACTAGATTGTAAGTTGGTTTTGAAACTGTTCTTTGTGTTCACTTTCCTTTGTGTGTCTTAATCCTTTGAGTCATTGTAACGTCCTTGTGTTTTTTTTCCTTACTCTTTGGAGTCATTGTCAACATTGGATTCACCTCTTAACAACTCTTGGAGTATAATCAAGCTTACGATACTTGTGAGATTGAGTGTGAGGGATCCAAGAGACACGAAATAAAAGAAAGAGTGAGGATGTTTTGTATAACTAACGTGTTTTCTATTTTGTAGGTAACTCCTTTGCCACAATGGATACCATTTTGGCCCACCTTGATGCTATTGCCCTAGAATAGCTAAGGCGAATACGGGTCTTGACAAATTAGGCTCGGATATGTCTACTATACTTGAGAAGTTGGATCGAGTGGAGAGTCAAAGGAATTCTCGTGATTCTACTTTCGAAGCTTTACCTCAAATAATCAATCCTCCAAGACCACCACCAAATGACATAGACATAAGCCAAGCCACCAAATGTCCTCCAACCCGAGACCTACATAGGTCAATCCCTCCTCCATTCGATCAAGTCCAACAAAAAGGACTTGGAAGCCAAATCCCTCCCATCCAAGATCCATAACCGAAGCTCTATTTTACCAAATCAATCCTCTCAACCAAATTCTACTTCACCAAAGCTGACATGTCCATGTAGAGGAGAATAGTAGAAAGGAACATGACGGATATGAATTCTACAATGATGCTTGTATGATAGTAAGAGACTTGTTTCGGATAAGATTAAAGACAAGGCTTAAAATAGAGAGGAAGCCGAGATTCAAAATAAAGATGTTGGCCAAGACTTGTGTTAATGTACTCTTGGGGTTCCTCATGATTTTACGGGTTGTTTTTGTGCCATCTCATGATTTTTGTGGACTATTTTTGTGCCATCTCATATTTTGCGGGATGTTTTGAGTGATTTCTTTTGAAGTGATTGATTGAACGAGGTGAAGTCGTGAATTTGTGGGCAAATTCCTCTCAAAATGGAGAGGATGATACAGGACTAATCATGGATATAGACTTATAGGAGTACATGTTGGGTCCGGGACTTGGTGTGTGAAATTTAAGTACAAAAGAGGACCTAAATGCACTAAAAATCAGCCAATATATTAAACTTGATGGGCACCTAAGTCTTTAAGGGGCCTTTTGGTCTTTTCTGTCTTTTATTTGTAATAGGATATAAATAGAACCATGTAGGGTTTCTTTGATGAGTTTTTGATGATATTTGTGAGTATTGAAAGACCAAAGAACACAAGTCCTCTCTCTTTGAGGCGCCAAAACCGAAACTAGGATACAACAATAGGGTGGATTCTCTTTTATTATCGCTTGGTTGGAAACGTTGATGCTAGAGAGGTACAATCCGATCTTATGTCACGTAAGAGATAGGTTTATTATTGTGTGTAGTGTTAAGGTTCCAAGAGTGTCCATTTTTGGGTTCTTAATATTATACCTTCATGTGGTCTATCTATCTATCTCTTTACTTTATTGTAATCTTGTTTTGTTCCTGTTGTTTTAGTGTAAGCCGTGTGGGTATTCTTCTTGTTGTTGTTTAACTTATTGCTATTTCCATCTTGTAATATTCTTGTTAGTTTGTTGTTCGCTAAAGAATAGGTATCAATACACCTCAATATAGTGTTGTTATTGTGCCATTCTTGTGTTGTTGTGGTTGGCCGAGACTAGGTCTCAAAAGGAGCTCTCGATTTTAGCTATTTCGTGGACTGTTTTGGGCTGATCTTGTATCTTCCATTGTTGTATCGTATCAGTGTAAGAGTGATTGGCATGATTTTTGATGTATTTTGGTATCATTTATGCAATAGTGGTTTTTGATGGCTTCTAGAGCCTTATTTTTTACTTATGTGGATATCTTTGGATCCATGAGACGGATGGCTGAACGGACTGTACCAGCAGCTCCGGAATATCATTTTTAGGTAAGGTTAGACCTTTGGTTAGGGTCCCGGTGCACTCGAGTTCATTTCGACCTATGGATCGGAAAGTTGGAAAATTGGAAATATGGGTGTGGGACCCACATTTAGTCGAAATGACCTCGGATGGAAAATTCGACTTTACCAAATGATTCGGAATGTCGATTTTAGGGTGTTAGCATATTTGGTATGAATTTATGCCTTTTAAATCTCATTTTAACCCTCGGTTTGAAAAATTATAATTTCGAGTTTCGAGGGTCAACTTTGTGAAAATGATTTTTTTAAAAAAAAAAATGATATCGCCAACGCGTCCAAAACGTCGAATTTAGTATGGTTGTATAGGTTGTTTTCATGTATCGGACTCCAAACGGATCCCGGGCTCCCAATCGAAGTTCGAATTGGACTTTAAAAAAACAGCTTTTTGCTACAGCTATGCAGAAAAATCTGCAATAATAAATAGCTTTTTTTTGACCTATTTTGCTCATTTTTCATCTTCACTCTTGGAAGTTAAACCCTAAAATAGTATGGGAGCTTAAAAGCGAAGTTTGTGAGAGCTTGGAAAGCTAGATTAACACCTATTTCTTGGTTTTATTACGGATTTAAAGTAAGAATTCACCCTTTTCTTAGTAATTTCTTAACTAATTTCTCAAAACCTCAAAAATCTGAGAACTTGATTTTAAACCCCATTTTCACTTGAATAATATTTTTTATTTTATAATTCCTAATTTTTCATCAATTCAACCTTCAAAACAACTTAGATTCTTGATTTTAACCCGGATTTCAAAGATTTTAACCGGTAAAGCTCAAAAATAATTTTTCTTTGATTTAAACCACATTTTTTACTTGATTTAACTTGATATTTTACCTGTACATTCCTAAAAATATGGGAACATGTTTTGAAGTAAAGTTCTTGTTTAGCTTTTCTTTTTTGAAAACCCGTTTTGGGGGTCCATTTTGACCCCGAACCAAAAGTAGTCAATATGGGTGTCGTTGATTTTGTCTTGACGTAGATTTCATATTTTATATTTTTAGTGGAGTTCGGTATTATTCATGAAAAGTAAGGTCACGGATTCAAGTGTAGAGGATCGATTTTAGCTTTCGAGGTAGGTTATGGCTTAACTCTTTCAGACTGGGTTGGGAAGTAAATGATGGTACAAAATGTATGTTAAGAGTGGGAACTAATCATGAAAATAGGCTATCTATGTGTTGTGCTCGTGTGGGGGCTTATATGTGATCTAATTGTCGAAATTGAGATATTATGTGATATGTGTGACCGTGTGGGCTCCTATGTGATATTGATAACCTTGAATACATATGAATAATTGTATTGTGATGTTAAAATGCTAATATAGTGTCATTGGTGTATTTTGATTATATTTATACTTCATTGGCAAAATGAGATATGTGAAAATTCATGGATAATACAAAAATAATGAGCGAATATTGACGCATGTAGTTATGGAAATGTATCATTGTGGTTGGTTATGGAAATATATCATGTGGTTGTTTGTGGAAATACTCATTGTGATTGGTTGTGAGCATTACATCTTTATATCATACTCATTCATGAAATATTGGTACCACCACGGCAATATCTGAGAAACACTGGCAACACTTTTTTAAAAGATATTGTAAAACCTTATAAAACCCTTTCCAAAGGATGTGTCGAAAAGGATATATGAGATATATGGATTGAATACAGGTTGACGAACCCCCCATGGGTTCTGCGTTGGGAGGCTGGCCTCCGTAGGTGTATACAAGAATTGTGCGACTATCCTAGAAGTTGTGCAACTACCTCGTGCCTCATCTTCTTCATCATATACATTGTACTTGCTTTATTGTGTTATGTTGTATTGTATTGGAATATTGACTTGTCATCTATGTATTTATCGTATCTTCTTTTACTTGTATTTGATGATCTTGTATATGCATGTTCCCCTTTTTCTTTTTATATGTGATATAATACGTACTTTTATTCAATCTTGGTGTGATATTGCAACATATATGAGATATATTAGAACTCTTAGTGCAACAGGTGTGGGCTACTGTTGTGAGACTTTTTCTGATTGCAGGTGACGTGCCCTTAGTGTATATGCATGTTCCCCTTGTTCTTTTTTATATGATATAATATGTACTTTTTTCAATCTTGGTGTAATGTTGCAATATATGTGACATATATTAGAACTATTAGTGCAAGCGGTGTGGGCTACCATTGTGGGATATTTTTTGATTGCGGGTAACGTGCCTTTAGTGTATATTTTGTATGTTTTATTTACTACTTTTCTTGGTCGGCCTATGATACCTACTGAGTACAAATGGACCGTACTCATGCCTACTTCGCCCTTTTGGTGCAGGTCCTAGCTCGAGTGTGCCTCAGCATGCTTGACTCAAGTGATATCCAAACACATGTAGCGGTTGGACATTCATGCGTCCAAAGTTCACCTCTATCTTTCTACAGTAGCTATGTCTTTATTCGTATTCGGAGACAGATATTATTCATTTTTGGTTATTTTTTCGATGCATTTGACTCTTGGATTGTATTAGTAGTTCTTACACTATTGACATCTGGTTTTGGGCATGATTGGTATTTTGGATAAATTCTTTCCGTATTGTTATGATTATTTATAAGTTTTGGCTTCGTTCTGGAAGTCTTACCTTGGGGGTATTTCTATCTTTTTCTCTTTTTGTATCAATTTAGATGATAGGCTTACTTGTCAAGGTACGCCGGGACAAATACCATCATGACCCTGGTTTTTAGATCGTGAAAAATTGGTACCAAAGCTAGGTTTCATTGGTCTCAATGGTGTAAGGACAGGATATCTAATAGAGTCTCACAAATCGGTACGTAGACGTCTGTATCTATCTTCGAGAGGCTATAGGATATCTTTAGGAAACTTTACTTATTTTATTCTTTATCGTGCAAAGCTCTATCATACCTTGTGTTCTAAGTTGTGTTTTACTCTTTCTGCATGGATGGTGTGGCTTATATTACATATCAGTTGAGAGATACTGTGAGAAATTAGTGGATATCATTTGTCGGTTGAAGGCTTGTTGATGCTCCTGAATTGTCATGGGATCAGTTTGTTGATGCCTTTCTAGAGATATTTATGCTTTTCAGTTTGAGAGATCTTATGTAGGACGAGTTTGATCATTTAGGGAAGGGCTCCATGATAGTTTTTAAGTATAAAGCATGCTTCCATGCCTTGTCCAGATATTCTTATAATAGTATTTCCATCGAGTTTGAGAAGATTCAAAAGTTTGTGAAGGGTTTGGTTGCCTTTATTTAGTTATCTACATCTCAGATGGTTGTGCTTAGAGCTATTCTTTAAAGTATGTAGATCACACTAAGATAACAGAGGGTATTATTTGTGTATCTCAAGAGGCGCCAAGAGGGTGCATCATTTTGGTGAGTTCAGGAGTCAGACCTATCGAGGTAGATTTTAGTGGTTCTCATGGATGGTGTAGGCCAGTGCAGGTAGCCTTACAGATTTCAGGTGTTGTACCTTCTAGTTCAGCAATTCAGGGTGGTTGTTCGGGCCTAGTTATACATTTCCTATTGAGACTGATCATAGAGGTTGCTATGTGTGTTATAAGATTGGCCAGGTGGCCAAGAACTATTCTCGCCGTGTGTTTAGAGCTACTCCTATTTCAGCTGTGAGGGGTAGGGTTTTTTCTAAAAGTGCGAGAGGTAAAGATGGTAGAGCCCTTGGTGGTGGTCGTGGGGCCACCAAGGCAATTGGCGGTCATGGTCAGTGTTATCCTATACCATCTAGACTTGAGTTAGAGGCTTCTGATATTGTGATTATAGGTATCTTCCTCATTTTTTTCAGACCTGCATCTGTATTATTTGATCTCTAATCAACTTTCTCCTATGTTTATATGTATTTTGCTTTGGGTTTTGATTTTGTTAGTGAGCCTCCTGCCATACCTATTTGTGTATCTACTCTGGTAGGTGATTCTTTAGTGGTGGATCGAGTGTACCGATCTTGTGTTATGACTTTTGCCAGGCGTGATGTGACTTTAGTAGGTTTTCTTATATTAAATATGGTCGATTTTGATGTTATTTTAGGTATGGATTGGTTGGCTCCTTATTATGCAGTTTTAGATTATTTTGCTGAGACTATGACTTTAGCTTCGTTGAGTTTGCCAAGGATAGCTTGGAAGGGTACACTTCATTCAGGTCCTAAGAGGTCATATCTTATGTTCAGGCTCGTAAATTGGTTGAGAGAGGATGTTTATCTTACTTGGACCATATTCGTGATACAAGTATTGTTTTGCCCTCGGATCGAGATATTGATTTTATTATTGATGTTAAGTCGGGTACCAAGCCCATTTCTATTCTCCTTATAGGATGGCCCCATCAGAGTTAAATGAACTAAAAGATCAATTGCAGGAGTTATTGGATAAGGGATTTATTCGACCTAATATTTCACCTTGGGGTGCGCCTATCTTGTTTGTGAGAAAGGATAGGTCTTTATGGATATGAATTGATTATCGATAATTGAATAAGGTAATGGTTAAGAACAAATATCCTCTTCCACTCATTAATGATTTATTTGATTAGCTTCAGGGTGCTGCGGTGTTTTCAAAGATTGATTTGAGGGTCGGTTATCACCAGTTGAGGATTAGAGCTTTGGATATTCTAAAAACTGCTTTTCGGACTTGATATGGTCATTATAAGTTCTTGGTCATGTCTTTCAGGTTGACCAATGCCCCTGCCGCATTCATGGAGTTGATGAATCGGGTGTTCGACCATGTCTTGACTCTTTTGTTATTGTGTTTACAGATGATTTCTTGGTGTATTCCAAGAGTAAGGTTGAGCATGAGAAGTATTTATGAATTGTGCTTCAGAGATTGAGGGATGAGGAGTTGTATGATAAGTTCTCTAAGTATGAGTTTTGGTTGGGGTTTGTTTCTTTCTTGGGTCATGTGGTGACTAAGAAAGGTATTATGGTTGATCCAACCAAGGTTTTAGAGATTCGTGATTAGGCTAGACCTATTTCGCCTATCAATATTCAAAGTTTGTTAGCTTGGCCGGTTATTATCAGTGTTTTGTTGATGGTTTCTCTTCTACTGCAGCTCCTTTAACTAAGTTGACTCAAAAATATTTCCATCTAGTGGTCTGATGCTTGTAAGGCAAGCTTCCAAAAACTCAAGGACTTGTTGACTTCAGCTTCTATATTGGCTTTGTCCAAGGAGGGCATAGGCTTTATCGTATTTTATGATGCTTCCGGTGTTAGATTGGGTTTTGTATTGACGTAGGAGGACAAGGTAATTGCGTATGCATCTCGTCAATTGAAGCCTCATGAAAGGAATTATCCTACCCATGATTTGGAGTTATGCGCAATTGTGTTTGCCTTGAAGTTGAAGTTGTACACAGCCAGAAGTCGACTAGCATGGGTAGCTTGGCGCATCTTTTGACCCAGGACAGGCCCTTTGCCTTAAAGGTTTAGTCTTTAGCTTACCAAATGGTTAGACTTGATATTGTGAAATATGGGTATGTTTTGTCATTTGTAGAGTCTAGTTCTTCTTTGATGGAGCAAATTCGAGCTCATCAATTTGACGATGTTGGATTGAGGTTGATTCGAGATAAGATGTTAAGTGGGGAGGTTAAGGAAGCCTCACTTGATTTAGATGGAGTTTTAAGGATTGAGGGCTGAGTTTGTATGCCAAGAGTGGTGATTGGATTAGGTTGCTCTTGGAGAAGGCCCAGTGTTCCAGATATTCTATCCATCCAGGTGTGACTAAGATGTATCGTGATTTAAGGCAGCACAACTGGCGGAGTGGTATGAGGAGAGATATAGTGGATTTTGTAGGTCGTTGCCTATGTTATCAATAGGTGCAGGCCGGGTATATGAGGCCTGGTGGATTGCTTCAGAGGTTACCCATTCCCGAGTGGAAGTGGGAATGGATCACTATGGACTTTGTGACTGGTTTTCCTCATACATCTCATAGTTCTGACAGTGTTTGGGTCATCGTGGATCGATTGACCAAGTCAGCTCATTTTATTCCGGTTTTGGTCTCATTCAGTGCTGAGAGGTAAGCCCATATCTTCATTCGTGAGATTATCCATCAGCATGGTGCGTCAGTGTCCATTATTTTATATAGAGATTTTGCATTCACATCTCACTTTTGAAATACTTTTCAGGATGAATTGGGTACTCAGGTTGATCTTAGCATAGCACTTCACCCCCAGACTAATGGCCAGTTAGAGCGGACTATCCTGGTTTTGGAGGATATGTTTCACGCATGCGCGATGGATTTTGGTGGCCAATAGGAGCTGCATTTGGCTTCAGCAAAGTTTGTATATAGTAATAGCTACATTCCAATATTGATATGGCTCCTTTTGAGGCGCTGTATGGTAGGCTTTGTTGCTCCCCAATGGGTTGGTTTGATGTTTCAAATGTGAGACCTCAAGATACGAACTTTCTTTGTGAGTCTTTGGATAGAGTACGGGTCATTCAGGATAGACTTAGAGCGGCTTAGAGTAGGCAGAAGTATTATGGTAATCATAGACTTCATGCCTTGAAATTTGATGTTGGTGATCGTGTTTTCCTTTGAATTTTACCCATGAAGGGTATGATGAGGTTTGGGAAGAAGGGCAAGCTTAGCCCCAGGTATATTGGTCTATTTGAGATTCTTCGGACTGTTGGTAATGTGGATTATGAGTTAGCTTTGCCCCATGATATATCAACTTTTCATCTAGTTTTTCATGTTTCTATTCTTCGTCGTTATATTCCAGATGAGTCTCCTGTCATTCATTGGGAGTCAGTTAAGTTAGATGAGCGATTGTCCTTTGTGGAGAAGCCGATTTCCATTTTGGCTAGGGATGTTAGACGGTTGCGCTCTAGAGTGATCCCTGTAGTTAAGGTCCAGTGGCGATATTAACCTATAGATGAAACTACTTGGGAGGTTAACTTTGTTGCGTAGCTCGTATCCCTAACTCTTTGTTGATTCAGGTATTTCTTTTGTCTTAGTTCGAGGACGAACTAAATTTTTAGTGGTGGATGATGTAACGATCAAAAAATTTGAGGAAATATGTGAAATTTGTGATTTTGTATGATTTGACTATTTTAACCCTCCCCGTAGTTTCATTATGATATTTCTGGGGTGTGGGAGTTATTGGCATGATTTTCAATGCATTTTGGTATCATTTATGCAATAGTGTGATTTTTTATGGCTTCGAGAGCCTTATTTTGGACTTATGTGGATATCTTTTGATCTGTGTGATGGATGGCCGAACAGACTGCGCTAGCAGCTCTGAAATATTGATTTTAGGCTAGGTAGACCTTTGGTTTGGGTCCCGATGCACCCGAGCTCATTTCGACCTATTGACCGAAAAGTTGGAAAATTAGAAATATGGCGTGGGACCTACATTTGGTCGAAATGACCTCAGATGAAAAATCCAACTTCGCCAACATATCCGAAATGTCAACTTTAGGGTGTTAGCATGTTTGGTATGATTTTTCAGCTTTTAAATCTCATTTCGACCCTCGATTTGAAAAATTGTAATTTCAAGTTTCGGGGGTCAACTTTGTGAAAATGATGTTTTTTTTTAAATATGATATCGCTAACGCATCTGAAATGTCGAATTTAGTATGGTTGCATAGTTTGTTTGCATTATCGGACTTCGAACAAATCCCGGGCACCCAATCGAAGTCCGAATTAGACTTAAAAAAATAGGTTTTTGCTATAGCTATGTAAAAAAATCTGCAACAATAAATAGCTTCTTTTTTTTTTTTACCTATTTTGCTCATTTTTCATCTTGGCTCTTGGGAGTTAAACCCTAAAATAGTGTGGGAGCTTAAAAGCAAAGTTTGTGAGAGCTTGAAAAACTAGATTAACACCTATTTCTTGGTTTTATTACGGATTTAAGGTAAGAATTCACTCTTTTCTTAGTAATTTCTTAACTAATTTCTCAAAACCCCAAAAATCTTAGGGCTTGATTTTAAAACTCATTTTCACTTGAATAATGTTTTTATTCTATAATTACTAGTTTTTCATTAATTTACCTTCAAAACAACTTTAATTCTTGATTTTAACCCGGATTTCAAAGATTTAACTCGGTAAAGCTCAAAATAATTTTTATTTGATTTAAACCTCATTTTTTATTAGATTTAACTTGAGTTTTCAGGTGTAGATTCCTAAAACTATGGGGAACATATTTTTGAAGTAAAGTTCTGATTTTGCCATTCTTTTTTGGAAATCGGTTTTGGGGGTTCGTTTTGACCCCGAACCAAAAGTAGTCAATATGGGTGTCGTTGGTTTTGTCTTGATCCGTAGATTTTATATTTGATGTTTTTTGTAGAGTTCAGGGTTATTTTTGAAAAGTAAGGTTGCGGATTCAAGTGTAGTAGATCGATTTTGGTTTTCGAAGTAGGTTATGGCTTAACTCTTTCAGACTGGGATAAGTAGTAAATGATGGAACAAAATGCATGTTAAGGATGGAAACTAATCATGAAAAATGGTTATCTATGTGTTGTACCCGTGTGGGGGCTTATATGTGATGTAATTTTCGAAATTGAGATATTATGTGATATGTGTGACCGTGTGGAGTCCTATGTGATATTAATAACCTTGAATACATATGAATAATTGTATTGTGTTGTTAAAATGGTAATGTGGTACCATTGGTGTATTGTGATTATATTCATACTTTATTGGCAAATAAGACATGTGAAAATTCATGGATGATACAAAAATAATGAGTGGATATTGACGTATGTGGTTGTGAAAATATATCATGTGGTTGTTTGTAAAAATACTCATTGTGATTGATTGTGAGTATTACATCTTCATATCATACTCATTCATGAAATATTGGTACCACGTGGCAACATCTGAGAAATATTAGCAACACCTTTTTAAAAGATATTGTAACACCTTATAAAACTCTTTTCAAGGGATGTACCAAAAAGGATATATGAGATATGTGAATTGTATATGGGTTGACGAACCCCCCCCCCCCATGGGTCCTGCGTTGGGAGGCTTGCCTCCATAGGTGTATACGGGGATTGTGCGACGATCCCAGAGATTGTGCGATGACCTCGTGCATCATCATCATCATCATATACATTGCACTTACTTTATTGTGTTATGCTTTATTGTATTGGCATATTGACTTGTCATCTATGTATTTATCGTATCTTCTTTTACTTGTATTTGATGATCTTGTTATGCATGTTCCCCTTATTCTTTTTATATATGATATAATACGTACTTTTGTTCTATCTTGGTGTGATTTACCAATATATGTGAGATATATTAGAACTGTCAGTGCAAGTGGTGTGGGCTACCATTGTGGGATATTTTCTGATTGCGGGTGACGTGCCTTTAGTGTATATTTTGTATATTTTATTTACTACTTTGCTTGGTCGGCCTATGATACCTACTGAGTACAAGTGGACCGTACTCATGCCTACTGCGCCCTTTCGGTGCAGGTCCTAGCTCGAGTGTGCCTCAGCATGCTTGACTCGGGCAATTGTTGGAGTTTCCAAGGTAGCGGTTGGATATTCATACGTCCAAAGTTCACCTCTATCTTTCTACAGTAGTTATATCTTTATTAGTATTCGGAGACAGATATTGTTCATTTGTGATTATTTTTTCGATGCATTTGACTCTTGGATTGTATTAATAGTTCTTACACTATTGACACATGATTTTGGGCATGATTGGTATTTTAGATAAGTTCTTTCCGCATTGTTATGATTATTTATTTGGTTCGGCTTCATTATAGAAGCCTTACCTTGGAGATATTTCTATCTTTTCCTCTTTTCGTATTAGTTTGGGTGATAGGCTTACTTGTCAAGGTACGTCGTGACAAGTGCCATCATGACCCTGGTTTTTGGGTCGTGACACTAGTCTAGAGTAGAAATATCATATCAATTCTAGAAGCTGGTGTCATTAATTTTGTGGTGGTAACAATAGCCCGCTTGATAGATATTTGTGTGGTAGAATAGTAATTATTATTTTTTAATTTAATTCTAGTATTAAAAA
>NC_061111.1:122437877-122507821 GCF_002878395.1 Capsicum annuum
CGTGGGGTAATAGGTCGAATTCAAAGTTTAGGTGTCTTTGTGAAAATCTCGGCCAACATCAAGGGGGTAATTATGTATTTACTCTAATAAAAATAGGTTAGTAAGTGTTGGCGATATGTATGAATGTATTTGTGTTCATTCGATTTTAAAGTCCATCTATTGTTTATGCATCTAAGAGGTTAGAACGTGTTCATGATATATATGAATGTATATGTACACAGTTGTATACACATGTCTTTAAGTGTTTACTTTGTTGGATACATCAAATTGATAATAAATACATTAAATTAATAAATTTAATATTTAAATAATAATAGTAATAAAATGAAATTAATCAAATTACATAACCAATATATATGTATATTTTTGTCTTATATTAATGAAATTAATGAATTTATTATTCTAAAGATTAATAAAATGAAATTAATCAAACACAGATACATTAATTGATTTCCGCGGTATATTAAAGGATTTGATTAATTCAAATTTTCAAAATTAGTTGGTCATAGATCAGAAATCACAATATATCTGACTCTCTATAATATATCCAGCCTACGTTTTTATGTGATTTTATGTAATATTGTAAAGTTTGAGAGAGAAAGTTATTAACTTCTACGATTATATAATTTGTGCAAGTTGCTCAAAAATTATTTACATCCTCAAATTTACTTTAAAAATTAACGTTTTCTCAATTTGAATAGTACACACTTTCTTTCTTTTATTCTAACTTTTTAAAATGTCTATTTGCCCTTACATTGTCAATCTTTTTTTTTTACTTCTTTAAATCATGATTTTTTTTCTAAAAAATATTATATAACAAATCTCTGAGGGAAAAAATAAGCATTAGTGGTTAGAAAAAAGAAAAGAAAAGTGAGAAATCGTAACTTAAGTGCATACATTATTGACGTTTAATAATCAAATGAATGAACAAAATTTAAAAAAATTTATTAATAATAATAAAACTTTAATTCTATTTATACAAGTAAAATCATAGAGAGTGATAGTTTTATAGATATATTTTAATATAAGTAATAAAAATAATAAATAAAAAATAGAGGTATATTTTAGAATAAATTCTTAAAAGATCATCCATTTATATTTTAATTAAATTATAATTTAGAAATTATATAATTATATTTTAAAATTATTTTAGACATCATGAAAAAGTTCAACTTAAAATTATTTTTGAATCTTGTAAACTGTGGATAGATGATTGTTTGTTTCTCCTTTCATTTGAAAAATAATGACCTATTTTTCATTTTAATTTATTTAAAAGAATAATTTTTTTTGACAATACTTTAGTTTCAACTTTCCACGTATCATATTTAGAGCCACAAGATAAGGGCATTTTGATATAACTTTAATTTATGACCATAAGATACGATAATTTTTTTTTATTTTCTTATATTTTGTGTCAAGTTAAAAGGGACCATTCCTTTTGAAATGAAGGGAGTACTATATTTTTTTATTTCCTTATTACTCTACTAAATAATTTACTATAACCAAATGTGCAAAGAAAAAATTTAATTCACACTTGCCTATGGATTTCATTTGAATTAAATAAAATTGAAAATTTACCACTTATAAAAAGAAATAGAAATGAGTATTGTGTATTAGAACTCACAAAAAATATTTATAAAAAATTATAAAGAATACGATGGTGTCCACGTAAGATATTATACAACTTTGAAATATGATTGACTTTTACAAAAAAAAGATATTTTCTTTTGTCATTCAAAATTAATGTACAAACCTTGAGTCTTACAAGAGATAAGACTTCTAGAATTGTGTTAAGTACTAGCATGAAATGACTATTTTGCCCTTGATTGTCCTCTAACTCACCTTTCTATATAAACTAGATAGGTATGCTCGTGCGTTGCACGGGCCCAATGCGTATAGTAAAAAAAAACCACAATGAGAAAATAAATTTAGACATGCAAAAATTACCAAAAGGCTATTACTCGGTGAACAAATGATTAAAAAAACCCAGCATGTGTTGATTCAAATTCTAAGCAAACATCAATTTGAGGTAAAGTAAACCATCTACTTTTAAACATTAATAAATAAAATTAAGGAGAACAGATTACACATACTCATAATCCCACTAAACTAGGAGTGAAATTAGTGATCACAATGTGGAAGGAGTTGGACAATTTAAGGCAACACAAACATTAGAAGGAACATCTGACAAAAAGAAAAACAAAAATTAGGCCACCAATCTTAGCTACCCTGGATAATGTCAAGGCTGTGGTAGTGCTTAGAGAGTCTTTTTCCTCCTCTTCTCTCCATTCATTCAAGAGAAACAAACTTGCAAAATTATGACTCTTTAGTGAACTCTCTTAATCCTACGTATAGGCAAAAACCAGTCATTATTTTGTTACAAATATAATTTACCAAGAAAACTAACACACCCGATGTGAGGCAATTTTAGATACCCTAGCATGTTGCAAAAACAATTACTCTCTCACCAAATAGCATATATCACTGTACAAGGTATAAAGATGTTGCAGGTCTTCTGTAGTCCGTCCTAAGCCATATTCCTTGAATTTCTTCTCCATTTTAGGGTATCTGCTCAACCCTTTCGTGATTATCATCTTTTCTTCTTGGATTGGCCTCTTCGCATTCCTTTTATCAGTTCTTTGTATCCCAGTAATGTAGATGTCCTCAGATCTAGGGATTTTCCATCTACCATTGTTCCTCACTTCCGGGTTCTTACACTTGATAAGAGTCCTCCGAGGTGGAGACTCTTTATCATTTTGTTGCTCAGTGGATGGGGACCCAGAAACTGTTCCCTCAGACTCAGATTCTTCAGAATCTTCTTGATCCCCTTCATCAAAGTCAGCATGTTTAGACTCATGCTGTTTAGAATCACCCTTTTCAGACCCCTCTTGCTCAGAAGCTATGGTCGACTCAGTATCATCAGTGTCCTCCACCTCAATTGGTGGAGGTGGTGGAGTTTTCTTTGGACTTTGCTTCTTTCGCTTCCTGATCAAGGGTTCCTCCTCCTCATAGTCAGATTTCTCGTTAAGGAGCTTACGACGTACATCATTTTTGGTTGCTTTCTTTGGTTCTGTGGGACTCTTTCTTTTTGGTGCCATTTTAAAGTACCTAGAAACATTAGAAGAACATTAGTCAACCCTAAATATCACAAACACAAGTACATTAATCATTTAAGCTCATTTATGTTTCAGGCTCCAGGGGTGACGATAATTTTTGATAAGCCATCACGATCGTGATAGATTATCACGGTTGTTGTTACCCTCAGACAGAACCCAAAAATTTTTTACACTTTCTGACGACATTCATGATAGGCTGTCACAATTGTGATAGCCTGTCACGATTGTCATCAGCTCTATCCAAAACTAACTTTAGTTTTTTTAGCTTTTGACGATATTCCTGATAATTCATCACGATGGTGATAGCCTATCATGGATGTTGTCACACTTATCAGAACCCACATTTGACTTTAACTAAATTTTTGGTCCCCATTCTTGCTCAAGATTTACTTGAATTCTAATCGTGAGCTATCATTTCAACCCTTGGGCTTGTACAACAAACCCTAGGTGTATTTTTATCCACTTTCCAAGTTAAACTTGGTTCAAGCATCTTGGGGATATTGGGTTATCTTTTATTCATCATACATTATCAGAAAAGAGAAGAGTTAGATTAGAGTATACCTGATGGAGCTGTTAAACTAAAATCACGCACCAAAGGACGAGTGATTTTCTGTTTATTGCTTTCTTGGTATGTTTTACAAAGGATGAGAAATATTTTAACTAAGGAAAGAAATACTAAATAAAAAGAAGTTAAAATCAGTGGAAAAATTTGAAAAGTTTCGCAACTGGGTCGGGTCGGATCTACTTAAATTTAGGCCCAGTTTTTGGATTTTAAGGCTCTGGACTGACGATAATTCATGATGGCTTGTCACGATTGTGATAGCCTGTCACAAACGTCGTCACCCTTAGGCAGAGAATTCCCCAAGCCTGGTCTAGCTGACGGTATTCGTGATAGCTTGTCATAATTGTGACGGCTTTGCACGGCTGTTGTCATGACCTTCTAGCTGACCTTTCCATTTTTCCACCTTCTTTATACTAAATCCTAATTGTAAAAATTAAAAACACTTGTTTAAACAAAAAAAAACTTTAGGTTGCCTCCCAATAGCGCCCGATTTACTGTCGCGGCACGACTTGGTTATCTTAACTACTCAGACTTTGCCAAGACAACCTGTTGACCCCCCTTTTCCATCATCATAAAAGATATCAATGATCAAGAAGACATGCATATCATTTTGTTGCGATATGGGTTGATACATTTTGAATTTTGCCTCTTTCTTACCGAGCCTAAATTTAAGCTCATTCAACTCTATGTCGACTATTACTCTTTCTGTTGCTAAGAATGGCCTACCCAAAATAATGGGTACCTCAAAGTCCACATCACAATCTATTACCACAAAATCAGTAGTAAGAATAAGGTCTGCTACTTTTACCAATACATCATGCAAAATTCTAACAGGCCTTTTTATCGACCTATCTACCATCACCAATCGCATATTAGTGGGTGTCGGAGCTTCTAAACCGAGCTTCTTGTATACAGCCAGGGGCATCAGATTCACGCTGGCACCCAAATCACATAATTCCCTTGCAACGTCCAGAGACCCAACTTTGCACGGAATAGTGAACGCTCCAGGGTCAGCCTTCTTTTGCACTAAAAATCATGTGGAAACCGTGCTGCAATGGTGAAGATTGTCCACCTGCTCACTGCTGACCTTTCTCTTCTTTGTGATGAGGTCTTTCATGAACTTTGCATAACTTGGCATTTGCTCAAGTGCCTCAAGAAAAGGCACATTAATTGTCAATTGCTTGACCATTGCCGTGAACTTGCCAAATTTTGCATCATCAACCTTTTTCTTTAATCATTGAGAAAAGGGAGGTGGTGGTCTAGGGATAGCCTTTAACACCACTTCCTCTTCCTTCTCATTTTCTTTTTCTGGATCATCAATAGAACTATCCAGCTTCTCAGACTCTACTGGATTACTTTCTTTGGGTTCATCAACCATTACCTCATCTTCTACAGATTTTCCACAGAAGGGCCACGTAACCTTTTACCACTCTGAGTGGTAATCACCATACATGAGCCATCATTCCCCAGATTCTGAACCGTATCACTATGTAAAGTACCACTTTTTCTCTGGTTTAGTGTAGTAGAAAGTTGACTCATCTGCTGTTCCAACTGCTTAATAGAAGCTGAGTGTGAGCTAACTAACTGACTGAGGGTAGAGAATTCACTCTTCATAGTAGTTACCCCCGAGTTGGTATCTTCCACTCCTTTAAACAACTTTTCTATCATATCCTCCATGGACATTTTGCCCGAGCTAGTTGTTGCAATATCCCAACTTCCAGGAGAAACATACAAACCACTCATGTCATTGTTGCTTCTCCAATATCCCTGCTTTCTATCCTTGTAATCAGCCTTGTCATAAAAGTTCCGACCTTGGTTCCCTTGGCTATTGCCTCAGAAACCCCCTGATTACTCACATAGTTTGCTTCCGCATCAGTACTCGTAGCAACAGTACCCTGAGATTCCACAACCTTAACTATTTTGGTCTTTCCTGACAGCAAGTGCTTGGTCAGCAATTCCATCTGTGTCTTTAAGTGGGACATGTCCTGGTCTCTGTCCTCATCCCTTCTGCACTTCTCCAAAGTCATACCACCAAAAATAGTCGAACTAGCCACCACAGAATCTCTAGTGTGCCAAGCCCGACTCTACTTGGTCATTCTATTCAGCATGTCTAAAGCATCTAGAAAAGAGAGGTCAATGAATGAACCACCTGCAGCATTGTCTACAATTGGCTTTGTCACAAAGTTGAAAGCTTTGTACAAAGTCGTTATCACATGCAAGTCTATCATGTTATGATTCAGACATTGAGACAACTTCTTATTAAATCTCTCCCAGGTTTCGTGCATTGCTTCAGTTGAAAGCTTTCTGAAGTTATTGATTTCGTCCCTTAGTTATACCCTCCTGGAGGGTGGAAAGAACTATTCTAGGAATGCCTCTTTCAACTATCTCCAGTTGGTTATAGAATTGGGCTCTAGCTCGTTTAACCACATTGTTGCCTCTCCAGACAGAGACAATAGAAATAATCTCAACCTGATCGCATTCTGGCTCACTCTCAGATTGTCAAAATATTTGCAAATGGTGATGAAGTTTACCAAATGCAGTTTGGATCATCACCAGTCAAGCCTCCAAACAACCCTTTCAAATTCAGTAGTTGGATCATGGTGCTTATTATGCTGAATTTTACACCCGGTGCCAATAGTGGAGGAATGATAGCACCCGTTGCACCAGATCCGTCCATTCCTTCATCATCTTCATTAGCCTCATATTAAATAGGTTGTTGACCATACCTTCCTCGGACTGAACAATTTCTATTGATATTTTGCTTTACTGGTGCAACAATTTGCTTAGCTCGCCTTGGGTTTTGAGGATTCAGTAATTCCTCATCACTCAAGTTTTCATCATTAGGGTTCTGGTGACATACTTTTTGACCCAAATTCTATATGTTCACCTGATCCTTGGCCAAAGCGGCTAGTCTGTTCGTCTCCTATTGTTTAGCCATTCTCCCTATCAGCTGATGTTTCAGATTGATTGGTAGTAACTATTCTCCGAAGCTTTTTGTTTTTGGCATAAACAACGCAGTACCTACAATAGACAAAAACAACAAATAAATGTAAATCAAGGAAAACTTAACTAAAAACAAATTAGCACACACAAACTTTCAGTTTACAACCGTATTTCCCGGCAACGGCGCCATTTTTTATAACGCTCAAATTACACTCTTGAATGGGTGTAAGCGATTGTTGTGAATTTAAAACCCAACTAGGTTGAGATCGAATCCCACAGGGAATAAGGTGTGAACTCAAGTTGTTTATGATATAATTTACTGATAGTTTATTGTTTCCGGAAATGGGGGTTTAAGTTTTGCAGATAATTGCTTATCACTTTGAATTTAATGTTTGTAACCAAGATTTTATGAGATAACCAGGATTATGTTCACTAGGGCTTACGGTACATAATAGATGCTAAAATTAACTCAAGATTCTCATGGCAGTTAGGATAACAAGTTATCTATATCAATGATATGCTCAAATGTCTCTCGACCTATTCAAGCGTCTAATTTCCTAATCCTCTGGGACTTAGGGAATCGTAAATCACTGTCCAGATTTTACCTCAGGTTTATCAACCTTGTTATAACGCCGATTATTAAATGAAGCCTTTTCGAGTCCCTGTTGATAATTCACTTCCTACTGTTTATGATTTCTTTCTCAAGCAAACCAAAGTAGGTACGCCTATTCTTTGCAACCAACAGGCATAAATTATAATCTCAAAATTACCAAGAAATCCTAACACCTATTAAACCTTGAGTAATTAATTACCACCTTATCATGACCTAACCCTAGATTCCATAATTCAGGTTAAAAGTGTTTAGTTATTCATGATGCAAGAAATAAGCACACAATTTGAATTCATAATTGAAAAGATTAATTTACAATAATGAAGGAAATCAAAAGTGAACTTGTAATTAAATCACAAAGCAAACACTGAAATACTGGTTTAGAGAGAGAGAGAGAGAGAGAAAGAGAGAGAGAAAAGTTGTATATTGTCAATATGTCAATGGATGATGAATAAAAATCCCCCTAAAACCCCTAAAATAAGGTTTTAAATAGTTAACCCTAAATAAGGAAATAAACTTAAAGTTTCTGATTTTCTTCGAATTAGATGACGGCGCCCATGACGGCCTATCATAATCTTGACGGCCTGTCACGGACGTCGTCAACTTCGCTGCAAATTCAACTCCTGCTGCCTAAGGTTGACAACGATGGTGATGCCCTATCATCATCTTGACAGCGTGTCATAATTGCCATCACAAAACTTTTTGCAACTTTACATCTTCTATTGACGGCATCCGTAACAGCCTATCACCAGGCTGACGGCATCCGTGACAGCCTATCACCAGGCTGACGACATGACATGGATGTCGTTAGCCACACTTAGCTCTCTATTTGCTTTCGATTTCATGCTTTTTGCTTCCTTTATTTGTGGTTCCCCCTCTCCTCTACTTTTGCTGCCAAATCAAAGTAAAATAATAAAAAACAACTAAAGTTGCTCAAGACTTCATAATTATTTAGAGTTAAAAGCTTCAAATGTGTTAGCATAGGCTCACACATCAACAAACATCATTTTGACTTATGGTGCGATGCGCCACTGACTGAAATGACGCTATTGAAACTTTAAATCACCAGAACATCTTCACCGGGTGTCCATTTTAGGCGAATTTGGTATCGACGGAAATCTTATTCAATTCTCTACAATTTAGAGGGTATAAATCTGCCAAAATACCACCTATAAACCAAGTTATGCTCATTCAAATATGACCTATGTGAAATCACACATGAAAACTTGGTGGATTCAAAAGTTCTTAGCTTGGCTTACTCTAAGTCACTCTTATGAACATGCTTAACACATCATAAGCTCTATTATCACTTGGATACTCATCCTAATTCATGTACTCCAATATGAATCACAGGATATGAGGTTTCATGTGTAGGAACATTGGTTCATTTTTTAGCTTAGAAATATATGAGGTATTATAATATCTCCCCCTTGAAAATATTCATCCTCGAATAAGACTGACTGAAATAGGGATAGATGATAAACTAGAGTACGGGCAAGACATACACTGCTGGAACATGATCTCATGATGGATATGACTAATAAGCTAAACATATCATGCTGGACATGCATATCTAATGTATGAGTAACTGATTCATGAATGCATAACTGAGATTTCTGATAACTGAGTTCTCCCAATGAGAATGCATATTTGATGCATGATTATACTCTAGACTGATACATGAATACATGACTGAATATACAATGGTACTTGATACCAGTTTTGTGATGAAACGTGAGCATGAACTGAATACCAAGTTGTATAGAATACTGAACGGGAAATTGAATAAGCTTAAAGAGAATTGTTACCTATCCTTTCTTTTCACAAATAAGATAGGCGCACCCCAAGGTGAAACACTAGATCGAATAAATCCCTTATCCAACAACTCCTGCAACTGATCCTTCAGTTTCTTCAACTCTACTGGGGCCATCCTATAAGGAGGAATAGAAATGGGCTTGGTGCCCAACTCAACATCAATAATAAAATCAATATCTCAATCCGAAGGCATACTAGGCAAGTCCGTAGGGAACACCTCCATAAACTAACAGACAACACAGACAGAATCTAAGAAAGGAGACAAAATAACACTCATGTCACGAATATAGGCCAAGTAATATAAATATCCCCTCTCAACTAATTTACGAGCCTGGACATAAGATATGACCCTCTGAGGACACGAGAGAAGTGTACCCTTCCAAGCTATTCTTGGCACATCCGATGAAACTAAAGTCATAGTCTTAGCAAAACAATCTAAAACTGCATGATAAGGAGCCAACCAATCCATAACCAAAATAACATCGAAATCGACCATATTTAATATAAACAAACCTACCAAAGTCACATCACGCCTGGCAAAAGTCATAACACAAGATCGGTACACCCGATCCACCACTACAGAATTATCTACCAGGGTAGATACATAAATAGGTATGGCAGGAGGCTCACTAATAAAATCAAAACCCAAAGTAAAATACAAAGACACATAGGAGAAAGTCTATTTAGGATCAAATAATACAGATGCAGGTCCGAAACAAACGGGGAAGATACCTGTAATAACAACATCAAAAGCCTCTGCCTCAAGTCTAGATGGTATAGCATAACAATGATCATGACCGCCAATTGCCTGGGTGGACCCACGGCCACCACCAAGGGCTCTACCATCTGTACCTCTTGCATCTTTGGAAAAACCCCTACCCCTCACAACTAAAATATGAGTAGCTCTAAACACATGGCGAGAATAGTCCTTGGCCACCTGGCTAATCTCATCACACATATAGCAACCTCTATGATCAGTCTCAATAGGAAATGCACAACTAGGCCAGAACGTCCACCCTGAACTGCTGAACTAGAAGGTCCAACACCTGAATCCTATAAGGCTGCCTGCACAGGCCTACACTATTTATGAGAACCACTAAAATCTATCTCGATAGGTTTGACTCCTGAACTCACCAAAATGATGCACCCTCTTAGCGCCTCTCTGAGCTGCACAAATAATACCTTCTGTCACCTTAGTATAATCCACAATAATCTAAAGAGTAGCTCCAAGCACAACCATTTGAGATGTAGCCAACTTAAGGAAGACAACTAAACCCTTCACAAACTTTTAAATCTTCTCAAGCTCGATGGAAATGCTACCATAAGAATATCTGGACAGGGCATGAAAGCAGGCTTTATACTAAAAAATGTTTTGGATCCCTGCCCCAAATGATAAAACTCATCCCACATAAGATCTCTTAAACTGAAAGGCATAAATCTCTCTAGAAAGGCATCAACAAACTGATCCCAGACAACTCAGGAGCATCAATAAGCCTACAACCGACAAATGATATCCACTAATTTCTTATAGTGTCTCTCAACTGATATGTAGTATATGCCACACTATCTGTGCAGAAAGAGTGAAACACAAATTACAACACAAGGTATGATAGAACTTCGCATGATAAAGAATAAAATAAGTAAAGTTTTCTAAAGATGTCCTACAGCCTCCCAAAGATAGATACGGATGTCTACATACCGATCTGTGAGACTCTATTAGATATCTCATCCTTACACTATTGAGACCAATGAAACTTGGCTCTGATACCAATTTATCACGACCCAAAAACCAGGGTCATGATGGCACTTATCGTGGCGTACCTTGACAAGTAAGCCTATCACCTAAACTGATATGAAAAGAGGAAAGATAGAAATATCCTCAAGGTAAGGTTTCTAGAATAAAGCCAAACCATATAAAAATCATAACAATACTGAAAGAACTTCTCTAAAATACCAATCATGCCCAAAATAGGTGTCAATAGTGTAAGAACTACTAATACAATCCAAGAGTCAAATGCTTCAAAAAAATAATCACAAATGAATAATATCTGTCTCTAAATACTAATAAAGACATAACAACTATAGAAAGATAGAGGTGAACTTCAAAGGCATGAATGTCCAACCGCTACCTTGGAAGCTCTAACAATCACTCGAGTCAAGCAAGCGGAGGCGCACTCGAGCTAGGACCTACACCAAAAGGGCACAGTAGGCATGAGTGCAGTCCACTTGTATTTAGTACGTATCATAGGCTGACCAAGCAAAGTAGTAAATAAAGCATACAAAATATACACTAAGGGCACATCACTTGCAATCAAAAAATATCCCACAATGGTATCCCACACCACTTGCACTACCAGTTCTAATATTTCTCACATATATTGCAACATCACACCAAGATAGAACAAAAGTACGTATTATATCATATATTAAAAGAACAAGGGGAACATGCATATACAAGATCATCAAATAAAAGTAAAAGAAGCTACGATAAATTCATAGATGACAAGTCAATATGCCAATACAACATAACATAACACAATAAAGTAAGTGCAATGTATATGATGATGATGATGCACGAGGTCATTGCACAACCTCCGAGATTGTCGCACAATCCCCGTTTACACCTACGGAGGCAAGCCTCCTAACGCAGGACCCATGAGGGGTTCGTCAACCCGTATATAATCCATATATCTCATATATCCTTTCGGGCACATCCCTTGGAAAGGGTTTTATAAGGTGTTACAATATCTTTTAAAAGGTGTTGCCAGTGTTTCTCAGATGTTGCCACGGTGGTACTAATATTTTATGAATGAGTATCATATAAAGATGTAATGCTCACAACCAATCACAATGAGTATTTATAAAAACAAACACATGATATATTTCCACAACCAACCACAATGATACATTTTCACAACCACATGCGTCAATATCCGTTCATTATTTTCGTATCATCCATGAATTTTAACATGTCTTATTTGCCAATAAAGTATGAATACAATCACAATACAC
This sequence comes from Capsicum annuum, assembly GCF_002878395.1. Lineage (NCBI taxonomy): Eukaryota > Viridiplantae > Streptophyta > Magnoliopsida > Solanales > Solanaceae > Capsicum > Capsicum annuum. The sequence continues at coordinate 122,449,936 of NC_061111.1, forward strand.
CAATGGTACCACATTAGCATTTTAACAACATAATATAATTATTCATATGTATTCAAGGCTATCAATATCACATAGGACCCCACACGGTCACGCATATTACATAATAACTCAATTTCAACAATTACATCACATATAAGCCCCCACATGGGCACAACACATAGATAGTCATTTTTCATGATTAGTTCCCACCTTTAATATGTATTTTGTACCATCATTTACTACCCAACCCAGTTTGAAAGAGTTAAGCCATAACCTACCTCGAAAGCCGAAATCGGTCTGCTACACTTGAATCTGCAACCTTACTTTTCACGAATAATACCAAACTCCACTAAAAATATCAAATATGAAATCTACGCATCAACAAAACCAATGACACCCATATTGACTACTTTTGGTTCGGGGTTAAATTGGACCCCCAAAATGGATTTCCAAAAAAGAAGGGCGAAATCAAAACTTTACTTCAAAATATGTTCCATATTTTCAGGAATATTCTTGGGTAAAATCTTTGAAATCCGGGTTAAAATCAAGAATCAAAGTTGTTTTGAAGGTTAAATTGATGAAAAACTAGTAATTATAAAATAAAAATATTATTCAATTAAAAATGAGATTTAAAATCAAGCCCTAATATTTTGGGGTTTTGAAAAATTAGTTAAGAAATTATTATAAAAAGGGTGAATTCTTACCTTAAATACGTAACAAAACCAAGAAATAGGTGTTAATCTAGCTTTTTAAGCTCTCACAAACTTTGATTTTAAGCTCCTACACTATTTTAGAGTTTAACTCTCAAGAACCATGATGAAAAATGAGCAAAAAAGGTCAAGAAAAGCTATTTATTATTGCAGATTTTTCTGCACAGTTATAGCAAAAAGCTGTTTTTATAAGTCCAGTTCAGACTTCAATTGGGTGCTCGAGATTCGTTCGGAGTCCGATACATGCAAACGAAATATGCAACCATACTAAATTCAACGTTTCAAACGCGTTGTCGATATCATATTTAAAAAAAAAATATCATTTTCACAAAGTTGACCCCTGAAACTTGCAATTATAATTTTCCAAACCGAAAGTTGAAATGAGATTTAAAAGCCATAAAATCATACCAAACATGCTAACATCCTAAAATCGACATTTCAAATTTGTTGGCGAAGTCGAATTTTCCATCCGAGATCGTTTTGACCAAATGTGGGTCCCACACTCATATTTTTAATTTTCCAACTTTTCGATCAATAGGTCGAAATGAGCTCGGGTGCACCGGGTCCCTAATCAAAAGTCTATTTTGCCTAAAATCGATATTCTGGAACTGTTGATGCAGTCCATTCAGCTATCCATCGTACGGATCAAAAGATATCCACATAAGTCAAAAATAAAGCTCTCGAAGCCATCAAAAACCACAATATTGCATAAATGATACCAAAATGCATAAAAAATTATGCCAATGACTCCTATACCCCATAAATATCATAATGCAACTACGAAAATAAATAAAATAGTCAAATCACACAAAATCACAAATTTCACATGTTTCATCAAATTTTTTGATCGTTGCAACTATACTTGAAAATAGAGGACTCATCAAATAAAAAGCCAAAAGACTCTATATTAACCAAAAAAGTAAACTCTTCTCTCATCAACAGTTCCCAATTCTCACATATCTATATGTATGTAAGTTTCTGTACATTTTCATTCATTTTTTTCTCCCAAATATTTATTTATTCTTTCAACAAGGATAATTTATATGTTTTTTTTATAAGTAGATGTTTTTGGTAGAATGAAAATTTTTTACTATTTAATTTCAGCATGTGTTATAATAAAAATTTATCTGTATAATGTAAGTGCTTTTGAAATTGTAAAACACAGATAATGATACATCATAATTCTTGTTTCTCAAAACATTCTTAGTAATTGCCTAAGTTTTTTCGTGTTCGTCGGGCTTTAGATTAATATATGCTGCTACATTCCTTCTTCATCTGAGGCTTTTTAGCTAAATTTATTTTTAAGCTAAGTTAGATTTTTTTAAAACTTTTTTTCAAAAAAATATATTTCAGTGAAACCAAGTTTAGATATGCTCATCTTTTTAAAGAAGACTTTAAAATATCACAATAATACCTAACTTTAAGATCTGCTCATTTTTATCTATACAATATTTTGCATATTTATTTTAAAATTTATTTAAAAATAAAATTAATTAAATATATACATCTTGAACTGACTATTTTGCAGTTTCATATCTTCGGTGATAACTATCTTGTAATATCCCCTTTTTTTAAAAAAAAATAATTGAGTTAAATAAAAAATAAGAGAAGAAGGAGAAGTGGGCCAAGCCCATCCTCCTATTGAATAAGAAAAAGGAATGAGCATAGTCCATATGTGTAGCCAAAGCCAATTAAGAAAAGGATTGATTTCAATCCATCTTTACTTATAAGGGGCTCCAATGTGCAGCAACCACCAACACTAAAAAAAAGTATATATAGGACTTTTGGATTAGAAAACGCAGTAGCAATGCGTCAAAATTACAAAAAAAAATGCACAACTTATCTTTTGGAGAAGAAAAAATTGAGAAAAGAAAAAGAAGAAAAAGTTAGTTTGTTTGGAGATTTCTATCGGGTTTAAGGTAAACCTTTACTACATCTTTATCATGATTTTTTATCTAGGTAATTTATTTTGGGTACTAAAATTTACTTATTAAAGACAAGAAATATGCATATTAAGGTGTGATTTTGGGCATGAAGTTTGAGAAATTGAAGGTTATCATAAAACTTTGTGGGTTGGGTAGTCTAATTTTATCATGAAATAGTGTAAAATAAGAGAATTAACTCGAGCTTGATATGATGTGATTATAGATTTGATCCAAGAAAGTGATACGAATTGTTCAGGTGACAAGTTTGGTATTACGATAAGTGTATTGTGAGTAGTAATCTTTTCATAACTTGTGTTTCTTAAATTGCATATTTATACATATTTTTGATGAAAACAAGATTTATTGAACGCTTTGAAAATTTGCACGTGGGACAAGTTCTTTACTTGAGATGGTTATTTGAGATATGATATTTTACTGTGAATATTCTTCACTTACTTGAGAAATAAGTATTTTTGACATGTGTTTTTATTCAAGTTCACATGTAACATGATTTGATATGAACTTTAAATGATATGTACTATTCTGAAAAATGCTTTCATATGAATATCCTATTGTTTACAAAGAAAGTATAAATGAGAGTAGACCTTGATTTGAATCCCGTAGCTAACAGTGGGATCGTTAGACCTGGTGCACCTTGTATTTACTGATGATTGTTACAACCCTCGCTAGTGGGAAGGTAGTATTAGCTTACTGTTACTGATCTCCCCCGAGTAGGGACTTACTGATATGATATTTGACTCTCTTATAAGGGGTCCACTATTATGAGCTATTCTTGATGTAGAATGCTACACAAATTACATGATTCATTCTTGGAATCCTCCCAAATATGTAATATTTGATATGATACGATGCTTTTTGAGTTTATTATTGAACTATTGATTTACTTTGCTTACATGAAATAAATGATACTATTTATTGTTACTGTTTTCTGAAAGAGCATTACTTCATGATGCTTTATGACTTGTCCCCATAAAAACGATTATGGTTAAGTGCTATTACTCACTGAGCTAACATCTCTCTCCTTGCTATTATTTTTATAGAGAACGCAAGTGACAGTGAGAATTTCTTTAGCTAAAGATCTCGAAGTAGCCTATTCCTGGTGAGCCCGCATTTGTTTGTATGGGCAGGAGTTTATTTATTTGTTATGTTCTGTTCCTTCAAAACTCTTAGAGTTGCTCCATAGTTATGTCTTTAGATTTTTGAGTATTCTTTCATTATTTTGGACTTGTGGAACATTTGATTTCTCTTATCTTTGGAGATGGATTTTGTATTGCTAGTGGGTGGTATTGGTGAATTGTTGATGATTTGGGTGAATTGTGTTGGTGTTGTTGGTGTGTGGTTGTGATGTTGAGTTGTTGTGCTGTGGACTTGTGACAAGAAATTTTTTTGTTAAGCCCAAAAACAGGGAAAACTCTGTTTGATTTCTATAGAATTCTGATGAGGCTTGCTTTGGAGTCCTAACCTCCTTAGCGCTGGTCATGATCCTATTTCGGGTCGTGACATATCTGTATGTCCGTGTATATATTTGACTATGTGGTAAGTACAACTTATTTTACTTTTTAATTCAATTATAAATATCTTTCTTCATGATTTTAATATAATATGAAACATGAAATGCTTATTTTTTTCTGTTAATGAGTGTCTCTTATAGTTTTTAAAAAGTTACATGCCTTGCATAAATGTAATTATTACTTGGTATGGATGATTAATGAACTTTTACTTGTATTGTTTTTTTCCAAGAATTCATAAAAATATTTAAGCCACAAAAAATATCGTGTAATAGAGATTCTAAAATTGATCAAACTTTCAAAAAGAAAATATCGACAAAAATGCTAGAAGACGTGAATTTTATAGACTGATGTCACTTAAGAAAAAAGAAGTCATTTTAGCACATCAACGAGAAAGAAGAGCAAAGTTGAAAACATAACGATTGTCTGATTGTGCAATATACAATCTATATATTTTTTGTTCATTATCAAATAATTTTACAAAAGCTATCATTAAATTAGTCTATAAATGTTTTACTAGAAATGAAAAAGAATACATATGTGATATTCATATAGGACTTTGAACGCATAATTTTTGTATTCACTTATGGATTGTGGTGTAATTATAATTGATGTGCTTGTCAACTCACAAAATAGATATTTAAAAGATATATTTTTAAAAGAGATTGAAGTACATTAAATGGTCAGTGTAAAGAACTTTTACTATATAATAAAAATATATTTGTATGTAAGCTTTCATAAAATTTGAGATTTGTAATCTTTAAAATAAGATGATATAATACTCCATTAATTTTTTTTATTTTCTCCATTTGGTTTGTGCTTATATTCCTAAATATTTACTCCTTTAATCTTTTAACAATAGTGTGAACAAAATCTTTCTATTATGGCTTTATTCAATAAATGTAATCATTATTGATTTAAAAAAACGTATAAAATTTAATTAAGGGTATATTAGTGAAATTACTTTTAGTTTTATAGGAGTCAAAGATTTATTAAGGTGTGTGTCTAACCCAACTAGAGTAAATAAAAAGGAATGAAAAGAGCACGATATAATAGATAAATTAACCTGCGTATAAAATTTCTTTAAACTATCATTAAATAACATATATTTTTTTAATCCCTTTAATAAAATTTTAACTCCACCAGTATTAATTTAATTTGTGCTCTATTCTTTTATAGATAATTTTTAACTATTAATAATGTATCTATAGTATTTTTATATTATTTCATTATGAAAAAGAATATATGATATATTTATGTGGATAAAAACAATTTGTTATCTCATTAATATAAACACACTATTTACTTTATTTATATGGTATATTAGGTAAGAAGATTATATTTTAAGAAAATATTGCTCATAAGATTTTATAGAAAATGTTAATGTACTGACACTTATAATTTTAATTTATCCTCTTCTATAATTTTCAAATAAAAACACTAAAATTAGTTATTTAATTAAAAAAAGTGTGTTTGACCTGATGTTAAAATAAGCATTGAAGCATATTATATTTTAATTTTAATTTGGGCAATTTAAATAACTTGTAAGTTATTGCTTGATTTTATAAAAATAAAAAATATAGTTTTTTAAAAGTTTGATCTCTATCATTTCTATTGTATTTATTTTAAAATATTAATTTAAATTTTTTTGATAAAATAATTAAATATCAATAGATATATTTAAAAAGGAAAAATTCAGAAATAGCATGCTTATCCCCTTAATTATGAGTTTCATAGCTACAGTTTCATAATTACATAATGTAGCAAGTTGTATTTTATATTTTTGCAAACTGTTGCTATAAAAATACAAATACATATGATTTTTACTGTCCTTATGATCGATATGTATTTTGTATTGTTGCAAACTGTTGCTACAAAAATACAAATACATACAAATACATATGCTACAAAATGTAATTTGATAAAAGAGTTGTTATTTTTTGTAATTTAATATTTAAGTATGTTACTTTATATATATTTTCCTATTTAAAACTGTACTATTGGGCCCGTAAATCAGGCCATTCATTGTCTATTTTATATTTATATTTATTTCTATTTCTTTTCTACTATATAGAAAAGGGAGTTTAGGACGACTATTGGCAAAACTGATATTAAGCTCAATTTGTAAGGGCAAACTGGTAAATTGGTATATTAGATATTTTCTCCACACCTCTAGAAGCATCTCTTATTCTCCAAAAGCAAATTATTCATCGTCCATCATCTCACCATGCTCAATCTAAAAACAAGAATTTGTAGTTACGAATCCCTGCTTTGCTTCTGGTGTAGGAAATGAAGTGTTGAAAGCTGAACAGTTTCTTGAGACTATTATCAAAGGTATCTCTTAGTTGCGATCTTATTATAAACTAGCCTCAAGTATTCACACTTGTTGAATTGTGATACCATCTTAACTATAAGTTTTAGTTGTTAGAGATGCCACGACTTGTATTTGTTATAATCATGTTTTTAACATAGCTCTCACGTGCAAGCCACTTTCATGGGTTGCCTTCCTAGTTTGCCATCGAAGAAATGTATTTCAAAAACTGGTAAAGCCTTATAGACAATACTGAGCCAGAGAGAAAACTAGGATATGCGGCATAATAAGCAAACTATTTGAGTGGGACGAAAATGGATGATCTGCTCAGCAACCACATTCTAACATGAAGGGTTTTTGAATCTTCATTAATGGAGGTCAGGTGGTGTCATAGGTTTGAGTTTGTGCACCATATCAAGGCCATTGTTTTACAATAATTAACAAACTAACATCATGTGAAAAGTCAATGGTCGGGGGTGGGTACTAATCCTCAGAGGGTGCTGCTCTAACTTTTCACATGAAGGTAACAGTAGTTTCAGATACCACTAAGGTAAAATGCATATTTTTAAGGGCAACCGATGGAGCAATTAGACTCTTTAGAGGTAATGAGTTTGTCGGTTAACATTAATATACATGACTTATATCCCCTAATAGAGTGTGAGAAGTTTTTACTCACTCTCTACGGTCTGTTTACCAGAAAACCAATGAAAAATTGACCTTCACCTCCTTATGACTTTGACTTTACAAATGCTTCAAATGTTGATTGTAACTCTCACAAAATCCACTTATTCTTTGATACAACACCAGGGAAAGAATGAAACAAGCTCTTGTTAGATGGCTTCACGATTGGAAAAGGTGATGTTTCGCTAGAGAAATTGTATATTGTTATTAAGAAGAGAATGGAACAGACTTTGATACGTACAGTTCAGATTCAGTAGTTTATTGAGTGATTGTTGACATAGTTTACTCTTTCTTATTTTCTCTCAGGAATGCGGTTCGTACCAACAACGAGTTCTTATTGAGTATCTAAAAGGCATTGAGTCAGAAACAGAGGAGATTGTTAGAGTACTCCAAGGTTGAGACATGGCAGTAATTGCACCTGGAGGTACCATAAGTCCACATTCTTTATATGAAAAGCATGATGATATGCAGACATATATTATCATTTCTTTACCATACATTACTGAGCCACAACCTTAATAAGCAATATGAGAACCACAATCCACGCCCTTGAGCTAGCTGATCGTGTTTAACGTCTTCTATTTTTGTCCGATCATCATATCATATTTTTCCCTTCTCCAATCATGCCTTATTTTTATTCAATTTCTCTTCTCCTGCCTCATGTTTGTTCCTTTTTACATTCTTTAACCTGTAAATCCAAAATGATTTTTTTCTAAGTGAAATAACTTAATTGACCCTACAATTTTGGAAAATTTTAAACTGGATTTGCATGGCCTGTATTTATCCATTGTAAATTGGTGGAACTGTACTCCATGTCCCTCTGTTAATGAAATATATCAATTGATTTAGCTTTCATAGTTAAACGACTGAGCTAGTGACTTCACTGCATGGTTGGAACTACTTGATTTAGTTACAAGTAAATCAGTCACATATGAAACTACTTTCTATACTGTTCCACAATTGTAAGAGTTAGCTTAACTTGCATTTAATGTTCTATTTGCGTCAGGATCAACTCTTCCACTCAGATTGTGGAGAACAAAGAAGCATTCCGCACGTCCAATGCCTTAGATATTGTGATCAAGTATGGTTTCGTAACACCTATTTCTATATGGATGCATAACTTTATTCCTTATATGCATTTCTTTTAATGTTCTTGGTTGGTTCAATTTCCTCTTTTTCTTTAGTGGAGCGTTGATTTTGACATTTTGCTTGCTTAATGATCTTCTCAGATATGATGTGGTAGTTGATAGAACAGATAATGCTCCAAGCCACTACATGATCAATGATTGTTGTATTGTGCTTGGGAAAGTTAACTGTTTCTTTCTTTGATAGATAGTGGATAGGTTAGATGTTTCTTGTGATGCTCCCATTTGGTACAAATTTCCTAGTAATAATAATACATAATACAATTGTCATTGGATGCAATAACCTTTCCTTCCTTCGGATATATATTCGAGAAGCTTTCATTTTTTAATCTAACAGATAGTTCTTTCATAAACTTATTTAACTCTATGATCATGTGACATGGTATTGAATATTATTGCCTATATATACCTATTCATCTCTTTGCTCTTCCTCTATTTGTCATCATCTTCTCCTAACTGCTTTGCTTTAGTTTTCAACTTAGATTTGCTGCATATATAGCTACTATGTAAAACATCACTTTTACTTACAATCTTTGACATAATTATAGAATAAAGCACCGGGATAAAAAAAAGGTGAGTGACCATGGTGGCTAAATTAAAAACAAAAATATGAAGTACAGATTCCTTGCCAGAACAATCAGAATTATTCAAAATTGAATATTATTTTATTATTACTACTAATAAATTAAAATATTATTACTTTTAACAAATTTAATGATACCACTATATGTGTTTGTAGTTGAGTTTTATCCAGTATTCCCATGTCATTAGGTATTCGGATGCTTTTCTTTCTAAGAGGTCAACCAGGATAATTTTGTGGAAGTGTAATGATAATAATTCTATTCTGGTTCATTGTATGTTCTATATATATATAATATTTTCTCCATTAACTGCATTTTCCTACCAAACAAACAAAGAAATATTTTTCCTTAAATGGTGGCCGAATTTGCTGGTATGTAAGGACCAATCCTCTTATTTCTAAGGATGAATCAAATCTATATGTTGCTTGTTATTGTACCTTATTTAGCCCCATTTGGACAATAACAAATATAAAACACATACCTACAAACTTATCAGTGTTTTTTTCAGTTTTGCCCTGTACATAGTGTTTCATTATGAAGTCTTTTGGTATTGCGCTATACGTTCTTAAAGTGATTATAATTCTAACACCTGCTACCCAACCAAGTATGTTGTTCGGTTACATGGTTTTTAATGTCCAACATTTGCTTTCTGACAGTACTGTCAAATTGTCACGTCAAAATATAAAAGAGACTCATACATATACTGGTATTTTATTTAGCAACTTTATCTCTCTTACAGACTGGAAATGGAGATCAATAGTCACACCATAGTTGAAAATATTAAAGGTTGTGCTGCTGTCAATATTTCATATTCATATATTCTTACCACAATTGGTAAGGCTTAAGATAGTAACATATATCAAATACTATCATAGAAATAGTCAACTTTGTAGAGAAAAATGTCATACAATTGTTTTAATTTTTTTTTTAAACCTATTTCAGCTTGGCAAAATGGTATCACATTTATTCCATGTTCTTTTCTACATTGTTTTCATGTCTTCTTCCTGTACCCTGCTTTCAACAACTTGGATTGAAGTTTCTGAATCATTAAACAACTTTAAGTAAAAGTAAACAATCTCCTTTTCTTACAAATATTAGCTCGAAAAAAAATTCATTGATGAGGAAACTAATGATTTAATGTATATAATTGAACAACTAATGTTGATCTAAGATTATATCTAAGGGACAATTTTGATTTTATTCCTAAAAATTATAAAACATTTAGGGCTTTCTCAACAAAATAAATGTTATTAACAATTTTTATAATTTGTAACTTAAAAGATAGTTTTGCAACTAATATTGTATTTCTTCAGTAACTTTGTTCTTTGCATTTGACATGGCTATTTGTACCATCTATTCTTCATTTTCATCTGCTTAAGGTCTTCAAACTGTGGCTAGAAAGAATTTTTGGTCCGTACTTACGTGACTTGAATAAAATAAGAGGAGTGAATCCTTACTATTTCCCTCAGGTTTCCTCGATATTAACATTTCCATCTTAAATTATGGTGTTAGCTTCAAACATTTGAACTAATCACTGTGTCTAAAGTTTTTCCTGTTTCCCAGTTTCCAGGTTGCTAAAGTGATTGAAATACTAACACTTCTTCACCACAAGTTTCTTTATCAATAGATCCTTAACTAATAGCAAAGCATTCTCACAACACAACATAAGTTTGTGATAAAAATGTCAAAGTACCCCAACTTTATAACGATATGCCCACAATTGAAATAAAAGCACTTCTGTTACAACGGCCTCTGAAAAAAAAAAGGCTACAACCAAGCGTTTTCTTTAAAATACAAACTCTTTAAATCCCATTGAACCAATATATGTTAGTTAACTTAATTTGATATTTTTCTGCTCTTCCCTTCTGGAAAGAGGTTAGGACGTCAAATTAATTATTTTATATTTCCCCTATGTATGTGTTGCTATTCATGCTTAGAGATACTTTTCTCATAATTGTGTTGCCCTAAAACTTCAAATTGATTGGTAACTACTTTATGCTCTAAATTATGTATGTGGTTGACAGTCTACAATTACAATGGAGTGTCCATGCTATCGATGCCTATTTCCAACTCCTCCACCCACAAATGCTTGTCAGAGATGTGTTGACAGTGGAGTACTGGGAGTTGGTATGTTGTTGTTCTCTCTAAATAACCATCTAATGTCTTTTTCTTTTCCAAGAAATGTCTAGATTCCTAGATTATCCTGTGTTATATTTAATGAAATGTGTAATTTGTTTTGTGTACTAGATTGAGCTCTTATTTTTAACTGAATGTTGAAACTCGATGATTGGTTATCGTAGTATTTCGATTGTTGTTTAACTTTTTTTTATGTCACTTCTTACACTAGATTTCTTTTATCTTCAAATATAGCTTCTTGTAGACATAGGGAGAACAAGCAACTGTCTCAGAATAGTGTGAATGGAATTAATTGGAAGCAATGGATACATAAAACCAAAGGTGTTTTCTAACATCTTTTTCATTCTAGAGTTGTATTATTTAGTCTGAATGAAAGCAATGTCCATGATTTGAGAGGTCAAAAAGTGGACAACAATTTGTATTAACTTTGTTACTGTTAAGAGTGGGTTAGAGGATTTTTTATTTTCTGCAAGTGATAGTGTTATTGGAAATCACATATTTCCAATTTATTAACCTTTTTTTCTCTAAAAACAGCCTCTCTATCTCTACGAGGTAGGGGTAAGGTCCGTGTATATTTTACCTTCCCAGACCTCACTACACTGGGTATTTTGTTGGTATTGTTAAGCCTTGTTTTTGTTTCTGTTGCAAACTCTTTGGTGCTGCCAGATTTGTTTTAAATAAACCAATTATGATTTGAGACATACACCAAATTGTCATAGGGATGTCCTCTGGAAGTTCAGCTGTGAGTTCCCATGATTCCCCTCAACCAAGTAGATCAAGGTCGAATAACTTCCTTATTCAACATGTCTACGATTTGCGCAAACTCTGAGGAAACTGTGAGCCCTTAATGAAACATAAGACCTATAATATTTGTATACCTTGTAGAGTGATATATTGTGTTTGGTGAGAAAGTAATTGCTTCTGCATTATGCTAGGATATCTGTGAAATTGTCTCACAGTGTGTTAGTTTTCTTGGTAAATTACATTTATAACAAACTAATGACTGTTTTTTAGCCTATGCTTAGGTTTAAAAGAGTTTCACTGAAGAGTCATAATTTTGTAAGTTTGTTTCTCTTGAATGAATGGAGAGAAGAGGAGGAAAAAAGCCCTTTAACCGCTACTAAAGCCTTGACATTATGCAGAGTGGCTAAGATTTGTGGCCTAATTGCTATTTTTCTTCTTGTTAGATGTTCTTTATGATGCTTGCATTTCCTTAAACTGTCTGATTCCTTCCACATTATGATTACTAATTTCACACTCCTAGTTTAGTGGGATTATGAGTATGTATAATCTGTTCTCCTTAATTTTAATATGCCCATGCTTAATGATTTCTCTAAAATATTTTGACAAGTATGTTGGACCTATGCATAGCACAGGCATAAATATCTAATACTATATAGAAGAGTGAGCTCTTGGACGACCAAGGGCAGAATAGTCTTTTAACCTATACATTAACAAGGAAAATGGTAATTAACATATTATATCATAAGCGGTGCTTATTGCAGTTCTCAAATCCTCTATTTCTATATCCATTCTCTTCACCTGTTTCACACTGATAACACGATTCCAGAAGCCTCCATTAGTTCTCTTCATCTTCTCAATAAGTTCTTCCAATTCAGGTAAGTTTTTTCTCTTAATTTTTTTAATCTTTCTCCCTTTTATTCTTGCAAAATTCCTAATTAAAAGTTCCTAAATACTTGAAGAATTTAAACCCAATATAGTGATTGGAACTGGTGGGTTTGTTTCATTTCTAATTTCCTTGGCTACATGTCTCAGAGGTGTTAAGCTTTTAATTCAAGAACAAAATTTAGTACCTGGGATAGCTAGATGGGTGCTTTCTTTATTTGTTTATAAAGTGTTTGTTGCATTTAACTCTTCTATTGATCGTTTTTAGCAAAAGAGCAAGTGTGTGGTATGCAGGAATTCAGTGAAATTATTATTGAGGTAGTATGTGTCTAAGGACATGGGAAAAAGGCATTTCTTTTCAAATGTTGTTGTAGAGAAGGGGGATGGTAAGGTGGTGTTAATTCTTCGAGGATCATTGGGTGCTAATGCAATTAATGTTGACATCTTGCATTTGCATTCTGAGATGTTAAATGAATGGAAAGACGTATTTTTGATATGGCAAATTGGGGTCTTATCATATGTTGAGATGGAGAGCCTCATGAAATTTCATCCCCGGTTATACATAACCTCATGAGTGTTATTTTTTTTCAAATAATTATGTATTTATTGTATGGTAAATTTAGCATTTCAGGCTTCTAAGTTAAGAAAGGGGGTCATTTTTTCTCCATTTTAATTTGATTTGATCCTAACTTGGTGAAGGTTCTTGCACTCGATGGATTTAGCATATGCAGCTGCTGACCTTATTCTATCTAGAGATGGAGCAATGATCTGCTCTAAGATTTTAGCTGTTGGAAAACCTTGTATTCTGGTAAGTTCACACATAGTTGGTGGTTGACTGTTGTATTAATATCATAACCTAATCTTGCTGTCTTAAGTTTGGTGGCTATTTAGAACTTTGAGTCTTTGGTAGTATTATTATATTCACGTAGTCTTTGAATTTTATTCATTGTCATCTATTGTTTATTATGTTTAGAAAGTCGCACCTTGTTGTTTAATATAACAGTTGAATAATGCACCAAAAGTCTTATCATTCTTCTATGAATCAGTAAGGTTATTAAAGTAGTACTCTGCAGCTTCCCAACCATACACAACACCAATAAGATCCAAATGCACAATACTGTTTTCTGACTTAAAAGGGTAGAGAACTCTAAACCTGAATGGCCTCAAGCATACATCACCAGTTGTAGATACAAAGGTAAGTTAGATTTAATTGTAAAACAGTATCATAACACATTTCGAACCAAAGTTAAAACATATTTTCATTCTCCAGTTCTACATCAGATGCATATTATTAAGTTAAAATTGTTTCCATACTCCTATTCTACATCAGATGCACGAACATTTACCTTTATTACTCTGAAAGGTCATCAACTGCTTCTGTAAATATAATACGAACTGCACTTTTATTTTGTATATCACAATTTGAGGTTTATGCTTGTAGGTCATGGATATTGTTGACTGCTTATTTGTAGCCATGTTTGATAGCTTGAATGTGAAATGTAAAAAGGAACTTGAATCCATTGGAAGGCAATACCCTTTTGAACCTCTGAAGGTAACTAGGCTCAACTTCAGCGATCAATGTGCTACTTATGATTGTTTTAACTTCCACAGATTCCTTATCGATAAAAAAAAATCATAACTTCCATAGATTAACTTGCTCTTTTATACATCCATTTGATTATTCTTAGAAATAGGGGAATCTTATTGCTTGTGGAAATGACATATATACCCTCGAGTATATTACTTAAATAGCAACTTGTATCTTTTTTCTGCAAAGGTAGTAACTATTTAGTTATATCTTTCCTAAATGTATGATGGTTTTGAGCTCATTTTCTATTTTTTTCTTTTTTCTTCAGGTATGGAACTGAGTTCTATATACTTTACAAGTATCCACAGGTTGTTTGTCTATTCTATACTATTCTTTGTCATGAAAATCCATCTTACAATAATTCTTTTGATGTCTTTATCGGGGTAATTAAGTTACAAATTTCTTATATTGTGAGAAAATGATTTTATTTTCTTTGATGGGTGAGATAATTCATTCATGTCTATGTACATTGTGATCAGATGGATGTTTAATTTTTTTTAGAGAAGTATGGTGTGTTTAGGTAGTACTCTTTTTCATTTCATAAAAAAAGAACAACTAGATTTTCTTGACATGTAGCTCTAGGTTGGAATGTTTTAGTCCTGGACATGTTCGATTATTTATTGGCCAAGACATACTTTTTTGTCTTGAAAGAAAAGAGAATGTGCTGACTTATGTCCTATATCGCCTCCTGGTTTCTGGAGTGTGCTTTTCTTGTTCTATTGCATTATGGGGAATACTCCCATAAGTACAAAAGTTTATAACATGTTTTCTAATATCTCCTCTCTCTTTAGATGAGGCTTTCTTTTAACGGATCCATTAGCTTGATTATTTGCGGTACCTCAATTTGTATTGGCGTTCTGGTTCTCGAAATTTAAAGGAGAAAGTGATTGATATTTTCTGATGTGGTCAAATAAAGTTTAGTGTTCTTGGAAATAATGTTTATTCCCCTTTTTACATTGAAAAGATAGTATGATTATATTTTTTGATTGCCTTTTTTATAGGGGAGGAAATTATTTCAGGAGCTCAACGTGTCCATGTTCATGAATTCTTGGAAAAATGTGCTGGAGTGTATGGAATTGATGTGAAGACAATATGAACATATACCAATTTTATATCACCCTTCAGTTTGAATTAGCAAAAGAAATGTCTCCTTGCATAATATGGAGTCCAAACATTCATGATCTGGATGTGAATGAGTCGAATGACTTATTCCTCGAACGATTTTTTTCGGTATTCCTCTTGGCAATTCAATTTGTCCTCTATATTTGAAAATTTTCAGTCAAATCCAGAAATGGTTCAAAAAGAAATTCAAAAACTTTAGTCATGGGTTTAGTCAACTGATAATCTTTGTAAGTGCTAACGACGATGATCATATAGGTTACACACAACATCAAATTATTACAGAATCATCTTTGCTAGAAAAATAATTATCATTGAATTCAAACTTGTCAAGTTATAAACATTTCTTTTTTCTTCTCTTTCTTATAGACATTGAGGGAAACACCCTACGTAGGTATCTTGAGTCATTCGATGAATGAATAGGTAAAAGTTAAAAGTTTCACATAACAGGTGATCCATAATTAATCTTTATCCAAACTGAGCAATCGTCAACTTTACCAACTATAGCAGGTATTACTAGCTCTTATGTCTATTGGTGGCATCAATGAATTCAAGCTAAGTTTTCAGCTCTTTGCTTACATGTCTAACCATTGATGCTTGTTTTGATCATCATATGTTTATTGTTATATATGGTACTTCTTGAACAATTTATACATAGAGACGAATAGAGCGTGGATTCAACTAAGCTTGTCAAATTCAACACAGAGCTCAAGTATATATGTAAAAGATCACTAAACATATTAAACTATACACTTGATTTCAATGTGCAATAAGTTGAGTGCTAGAATATCGAAGGTTGTGCGAGTGTTTACAATTTTGTCTTTAAAGTTCTATTTATTGATACAATTCTGTTACTGAAAATATTTCATTGGTGTTCTTACTGAGTGTACTGATTCCACTATCTATTGGTGGGTCGGATTTTATTATTAAACTTTTTTTCTTGACTTGAGGGTATATTGTAAACAGTATCTCTGTCTTTGAAGGTCTGTGTATACATTACCCTCCCGAGACACCATTTGTGAGGTTACATGGGTAATAGGTTGTTATGAATAATCTTTTTCTTGAGACAAGAGTATATCGCAAACAACCTTTCTACCTTCTAAGGTAGGGTAAGGTCTATGTATACTCAATCGTCCCCAAACCCCACTATAAGACTACACTGGTTATGTTGTTATTGTATAACTCTTTTTGCGAGTAGTGTTACTCATGTTTCTTGGTATGTTCTTCTAGTACAGATCTGAAGAAGAGCTCTTTGACATTCAAGGTAATCAGCTTTCCTTGTATAATATTCCTATAATAGAATTTTGCAGATTCCTGTGTTGCTATGTTTCAGTGGCGGAGCTAGAATTTTCACGAATCCAAAGAGGATTGAACATATATTATATGAACATAAACAATAATTTTAACCATACATACATAGAGGAATGTTTTGCCCAAAGGGATTCAGATGAACCCCTTGGCCATACTTATCTCTGCCCCTATTTGTGTTCATAATGAAATTAAATTATATATGCTGATAGAGTGTAACTTCTTTTTTATATCTATCAATTTAGTTTAACGTGTGATAGTAGATTACTAACCATTTTTAGCGGGTTATTTATTAATGTTTAAAAGTAGATGGTTTACCTCAACTTGATGTTTGCTTAGAATTTGAATCAACGCATGCTGATTTTTTTATCATTTGTTCACCGATTAATAGACTTTTGGTAATTTTTGCAGGTGCTTTTTTGAAGCTAACTTAACTTCACAGGTGAAAAGATGGAGAAGATTCATTTTCCATATATTTCCATTTGTAATTCTGACTATGGTCTAATGTGTTGCATTCTCTTATATGGACCATTATTAAGTTATTTAAAGTAAAGGAGAAACAGAGAAACCTTTCTAAAAATGCAAATGAAAGCGTCTAGTTAAGAAACAAAAGTCCTGGAGAGTTGCATCTTTATAAAGGTATTTCCTTTTCCCCTTCTTTGTAGTCTTCTTAATCATAAATACTTTATCCTTTTTGTTTTTCAGTGAGATATTTTCCTACTGCTTTCTGCATGACAAATTGATCAATTTAGTTTTGATCAGTTGGGTTTCATTTCAGTTTTTTATACCCTCGTTGATAGATCTTACGTGTAAATTTTTGGATGAAATTGTGTACTCTGGTTATAATTTGAGACATAACAAGTTTTTGCCCATAATGTGAGCCACTTTTCTCCTCTTTGGTACCATGAACATGTTGTAGTACCAGTGCTAGTGTGCTGTGAATAATCTTTGAAATGTAAGATGATCTTGAGAAAGGTCATAGGTTATCTCGGTAGGTTGAAAATATGGTAAGTTAACAGAGAATGTAGTTTCTTATTTTACTATGTTCAATTCTATGTATTCCTCTATCCGTAGACTACATTGTATGTACAGAAATGGATATAAAAGAGTACAATGCAACTACTTTACCAATAGGTATGGAAATGTTGACAGAGAGCTACGTACAATATTACTAATGCTACCTACAATGTAATTCTTTCAATTTACAAATGGATTTTCATTCCTATACCATAATAAATTAGGTTATTGGAACTTTTATTCTAATAACTATTGTGTTTGTCTTCTTTGAATAAAGATTAGTTTTATTATCACATTTTGAATTTCTTAACTAATTTAATCATTAAATCTAATTTAACAGGTGTAGGTTTTTTATCGTGAATGCTAAAGAGGTTGATCACAACAACAAAAATGCATCTCCAATTGTAGAATTTATAAATATTATTTGTATCAATGTAAATAGTCAATAGTCACTATGATATGTGAATATGAGCATCCAGTAGTATATTATTCCCATGATTGTATAAAGCTTATATTTGGGATCATTCCCATCAACTGGTCAAGTCAAACGGGATAGTTCCTTACTATTACATCTTCATTTTATACTATGTTGTTATAGCATATGGGTTTGCATCCCTATTTTAGTCTTCAACTTTGATCATACTAACCTGCCATTGCCATTTAAGTGAACAATTACTCAATTTCAAAATTGGCATCTACACACTGAAAATTAGAATGTGCATGATTGGATGACATGTTGGAAAAAAGGTAAATTTATTTTCTTATTGATTAGTTTTTTTTTACTATATGCGTTGGGCCCGTGCAACGCACGGGCGTACCTGTCTAGTATATATAGAAAGGTGAGTTGGAGGACAACCAAGGGCAATATAGTCGTTTCACACTAATACTCAATACAATTCTAGAAGCCTGATCCCTTTGCTCTCTTTCACCATTTCTTGGTATTTATAGATTTCTGTTTAATTGAATTAACATTATAAGTAGAATAATTTTTATAAACTTATTACAAAATCTGATGCTATCTTTTATGATATTATTTAAATATTACATGTGTTAAGTATATGTGCATATTTTAGTTTTACTTTATCTCTCATTCTTAATTGTCTATATGGATGAACGAGTTTTGTCATTAATTATTATTTCTAAATTATAATTTAATTACAATATAAATGGATGATATTTTAGGAATTTATTATAAAATATACCTCTATTTTTAATTAATTATTTTTATTACTTATATTAAAATATATCTATAAAACTATCACTCTCTATGACCTTTACTTGTATAAGTAGATATTAAAGTTTTATTATTATTAATAATTTTTTTTAATTTTGTTCATTCATTTGATTATTAATCGTCAATAATATATGCATTTAAGTTACTATTTCTCACTTTTCTTTTTTGTTTAACCAATAATTCTTATTTTTTTCCTGCAAAAATTTGTTATATAATTTTTTTAAAATGTCTCGATTTGAAAAAGTATGAAAACAATGTATAAAAACTCTCTCTAAAAATGCTCTCAGTGCATGTTAGTTAACTTACGCCGAGCTTGACCACTATGGCTAGAGGGCGAGGTAGAGGAAGGCCCCCCAAGAAAACAATTGCTTCGTTTGGTAGCTCTGTTGCTAATAGACAACAAACCCCACTAGAAACTGACTAGATAACATCACCACTAGGAATTGAGACTAAGGACCAACGAGTAGACAAAAGGAATGGCACCAACAAAACAACAAAGAAACTCCAGTTAAGTGACACTCCCTCTACCTACAGTAAAGTTGATAACTCTGGTGCTTCCTCAAGTGTGTAATATGCCAGCCCTAATGGAACGATGAATCGAGCTTCTGAGCACCAAAGTAATGAGATGAAAATACCAGATCTCACAGATGAGGAACGCAAAAGGAAAAAAAAGGGGAAAGCTTCAGCTGAACCATGGGTAAATCTCTTTGAAAAGGACAGATTTGCCGCAAATGGTGTATCTCTGAATCATATAGCCTCAATAGTTGAGAATGGCAAACATATAACTGAATTAGATGAGACTGAGGTAGCTAAGAAAACCCAAAAATACAAGTGTGCACTAATTGGTTACGTATTTGGGGCAAACCCTAGGTATAATGTGACGATGCGATATATCAACCATTATTGGAAGGAAATAGCCCAACTAGAGTTAAATATGCGTGAGGAAGGATATTTCATTGTTAGATGTAACTTACTATATGATTTACATGAAGTATTATGTTCAGGTCCATACACTATTAATAATCGTCCCATTATTCTCAAACAGTGGTCAACTTAGTTTGATTTTAATGAATAATATCCTACTGAGACCTTTATGGTTGAAATTCCCCAAACTTCCAATGAATTGTTGGAGTTATGATTCACTGAGTAGAATTGCAATCTTAATAGGAACCCCTATGTATAGTTATGAGTGCACAACTAAGCACACTCGTGTATCATATGCTCGAATTCTAGTTGAGATTAACATTACTCGACTGCTACCTGATGCAATCACAGTGAGAGCTCCTAATGGTCATGTCTTCCAACTAATAGTCATGTACGATTGGAAGCCTATGTTCTACGAAAAAATGCTAGATTATTAGAATACATGTCACAAGGAACCCCCCCCCCACTAATGCCTAGGTATAAGAAAGAAATACCTAAAAGAGTGATCCTAACTTGGCAATACAAGGGCCCAATTATAGACCAAACTAAGGGAAATGAGAAGTTTTAGGAAAAAGAACCAGAGTCACATGAGCAAGTCACAACAAAAGGAGAAAATATAATTCCAACACTAGAGACTGCAGCTACCAATTCATCACAACCTGCTTAGCCTACAAATAACGAAACCAGTTTTCAACCAGTAACTGTAAAGAAAAGAGGTATAGTCCCTAAAGGGAATAACCTGGATATGAGTATGAATAATATCGCCTATAGGAACAAATTTTCTAGTATTCAGAATGACTTAGGTGATGTGAGTCTGGCTAACCATATAACATGGTTGTTTTGGAATTCCAAGGGTGTGAATAAGAGGTATAAGTATAAAGAAGATAAAAATCTATTGAGGAATAAAAATGTTGACTTAGTAGGTTCGGTAGAAACCAGAGTTAAAGTTCACAAAGCTACTCAAATCAGTGCCAATATTGCACCAGCCGAGACACTAGGTACTACCATGTCACTTTGCTGAAAAAAGAAATGTAACTAATGCACTACCAGGTAAGGAATTTAATTGATGGGGAAGTCTATTCAATTACTGTTATATATGGATGCAATACTGATTCCTTGAGATTGATATTGTGGGATCAATTAAGATTGATATCACAAGGTACCCAACTACCATGGATGATCAGTGGTGACTTCAATGCTCTGTTGTATACTCAGGACAGATGTGCAGGAAATCAAGTGCAATATAGTGAATTGAAAGATTTTGCTGAGTGCATGGACGACTGTGCACTATATGAGATTCCATGAAGAGGGGATTATTATACTTGGTCCAACAGACGGCTGGGAATAGACAGAATCAGAAGTAGAATAGATAGAACTCTGGGTAATAGTGCTTGGATGCAATAATGGGAACACGTGAAAGTCGATTATGAAACCCCATATGTCTTAGATCATTCCCCAATGTTTATCAACCTTACAAGATCATATCTGAGCATCAAGGTGCCTTTCAAGTTTTTAATGTATGGGCAGACCACAAAGATTGTCTCCACATTTTTGAAGGTAATTGGCAAAGTGTAAAGAACCTTGACTCTGGAAGGAATTTATGGATGAAACTCAAAACTCTCCAGAATGATTTGAAAGCCCTCAACAATCAGGAATTCAAACCTACAACTCAGAGAATAGAACAAGCAAGAATTGATCTTCACATTATACAAGAGAATATGCTACAGTCCAACTGATACCTTAAAATCTCAAGAGAAAATAACCCTTCAAACCCTTGAAAAATGGTTTAAAGTTGAGGAGAGTATTATGAAGAATAAATCCAGAGCTCAATGTATCAAACTTGGAGATTCTAATACGAAATACTTCTTAGCAGTTGTCAAAGGCAGAACCCAAAGGAAGAATATCACTAAACTCACTAGCTTAGATGGTAACATATTAACTGACCCCAAAGAAATCGAAGAGGAAATTATCTCCTTCTATAAGGGTCTAATGGGGTTATCAACACCTTCTTTACCTGCCGTAGACATCCCAGTTATGTAAAAAGTCCCCAGGCTGCAACAAAATAAAAAAATCCTACTATGTGAGCTTGTGACTGAAGCATAAATCTTTAAAAGTCTAAAAACAATAGGACATGATAAAGCTCTTGGATTAGATGGATGCAATGCATTGTTCTTTAAGATAACTTGACAAATTATCAAGAATTATATCATCTCTACATAAGCCTCTTAATTGTGCAGTAGTCACTCTGGTTCCTAAAGTCCAAGCTTTTACCATAATCAAAGACTATAGACCTATTGCATGTTACTCTATTGTGTATAAATTGATTGCTAAGATCCGAGCAAGTAGGCTCCAAAATATCATGACAACCCTTATTAATGAGGCTCAATTTGGATTTATACCAGGTAGAAAGATAGGGGATAGTATCATCATGGCATATGAACTTATCAAGGGCTACAGCAGGAAGCATATTTCCCCTAGATTTATGATTAAAGTAGATCTCCAAAAGGCATATGATTCTGTTGAGTAGATATATCTGCACCAAATCTTAGTTTTCCTGAGATTCCCTGATAAGTTTGTCAACTGGATCATGACATGTGTAAAAACAGTCTTCTACAACATTATGATCAATGGTGAACCTAGTGAACCTTTTCCAGCAGCTAAATGATTAAGATAGGGTGACCCTATATCACCCTTCTTATTTACTTTAGCAATGGAATATATGAGCAGAACATTATCCCAATTGAAAATGGATAAGGATTTTCACTATCACCCAAGATGTGCCAAGCTAGGCATCACCCACTTATGCTTTGCAGATGATGTTCTAATGTTTGCTAAGGGTAAAGTCCAAACAGTGTATGCTGTGCAAAAAGATTTCAAGAAGTTCACTCAAGCTTCTGGGCTACAAGAAAACCTTGGGAAGAGCTTTGTGTAATTTGGTGGAGTGACTCAACAACAATAAGATCAGATCCTGCAACTATTAGGCTACTCTAAAAGTGAGTTCCCTTTTAAGAACCTTGGTGTGCCATTATCTACTTAGAAGATGTCATTGGTGCAATGGAGCCAATTGATAGATAAAATTATTTTAAGAATTTCATCTAGGATAGCAAAACACCTATTATACACAAAAAGGTTTCAATTAATTCAATCTGGTTTGACTGGCATCAAAGTATATTGGGCTCATTTATTTACTATTCCAACCAAGGTGCTAAAAGTTATTGGAAGTTACTGTAAAAGCTACCTGTGGTTTGGAGTCAATATTGTGACAAAAAAAGCCTTAGTTTCTTGGGATAAAGTGTGTGCATCAAAGAATGTAGGAGATCCGAACATTCTCAACATAGCAAAGTGGAATAAAACTACAATCACTAAGTTATGTTGGGACCTGGCAGCCAATAAAGACACTGTGGCTCAAATGGGTTCATGCATTCTATATTAAAAGAGTTTTTTTTTTCAATTAGGCTGCTACTCCAAAACAAGCAGCATGGGTGATCAGGAAATTTTTTACAACAGAGGAACCCTCTTAGCAACCCAAGGGAGCTTAGACCCTAAGAAGAAGATTGCAAGACAAATATTTCACTGGTTACTAGGAAATGGAGAAAGCATAAGCTGGAAGGGGTTGATGTATCACAATTATGCTAGACCAAAAGACATCTTCACCTTGTGGATACATATACATGGAAGGATATTAACCATAGAAAAGCTAGATAAATGGGGCATTGAAGTCGACCCAAAGTGTGTATTCTGTCAACAAGAAGATGAAACAAACCATCATTTATTCAACACATGTAGCAACATCAAGGCTATTTGGAATAACATACTAGCATGGCTGCAGATGACAGAACTAGTATTGAAAACTTGGAGTATGCAACTATAGTGGACCACCCTACAGGCAAAAGGGAAAGCAAACCAAGCTCTCTTATTCAAAATGGTACACACTGAATTTATATATTATATATGGATGGAGCGTAATCAACGAGTATTTGAGGAAAAGAGAACTACTGAACATGTGACTAGAGAAATAAAATATTCTTATTGTGTACGAGCAACACCTAGACTGAAAGAGGCAACTGATAGATTTGTAGTATACCTGTAGACAGTAACGAATTGGCAAACTGAGCAGTAGTTGGTTGAGTTATAAACCATCTACAGTTTTGTAATTTTCTACTTGGTGATTAACAAAATGTTAGTTACCCCCCCCCCCCCCCCCCAAAAAAAAAAATTGGCAATGTAAGGAAAAATAAATATTTTAAAAAGTTAGGATAAAAGAGAGAAAGGGTCTATTATTCAAATTGAGAAAACGTTAATTTTAAAGTAAATTTGAGGATGTAAATAATTTTTGAGCAACTTGCATAAATTTTATAATCGCAGAAGCTAATTACATTCTCTCTCACAACTTTACAATATTACATCAATTAACATAAAAAGGTAGGCGAATATATTATAGAGAGCTGGATAAATTGTGATTTATGATCCATGACCAACTAATTTTGCAAATTTGAATTAATCAAATCCTTTAATATACGGCAAAAATCAAGTAATGTATCTGTGTTTAATTAATTTCATTATATTACCCTTTAGAATAATAAATTCATTAATTTCATTAATATAAGATAGAAACATATATATCTTGGTTACGTAATTTGATTAATTTTATTTTATTATTATTATTATTTAGATATTAAATTTATTAATTTAATATTTTTATTATCAATTTGATGTATCCAACAAAGTAAACACTTAGAGACATGTGTATACAACTGGACACATATACATTCATATATATCATGAACGCGTTCTAACCTCTTAGATGCATAAACAATTGATGGACTTTAAAATCGAATGGACACAAATACATTCATACATGTCTTCAACATATACTAACCTATTTTTATTATATTTTATTTTATTATATAGAAAGATGAGTTGAATGACGATCAAGGATAAAAATGTCATTTCAATAATTTCACAGTTTAACAACATAATCCAGCTTCATGCAGTTGTACAACAAGCAAAGATTATATTAAATTTCTGAAAAGTCATTCAAGTTGTATTAAATTCCAAGGGACACGTGGAAACAACATATTGGAACAACAAAAACATCTTGTGTATGTGTAAAAATATGGACTCAGTTTTTATGTGCAAATGGTCTTTAATTACCACCCTTATCAGAGTTTTTTTTTCAAAAGGTAATATTCAATACCATACACTTTTTTTTTCTTTTAAAATAATTTGAGATTTAATCTAATTACTTTTTGCAACTGCTTCACTTTAATTTGTAACATTACTATTGTGAGTATAAACTATTTATTATTTTAGAAATTAAATAAATAAATTATTTTCTATTTTTTTAATATGATAAAATTGAATAAAATTAGTCTGATAAAAACAAATAGTATACGTTAAATTGAAATAAAAATAATAAATAAAAACAATTTATTGAATGATTATTTTTAATATTTAATAGAGCATAAAAATATCAAGACAAATAGATGAATCAAATGGAATGCTTGAAATTTAAAGTAAACTAAGTAGGTGTTTGACCGTAAATATTATTCACAACATTTCAGAATACATTTTCACTTTATTTCAAAATATTTGTTTGGCCAAAAATATTTCAAAAATACTTTTTCACTATTTTTGAAAAACAACTCTAAACACCTAAGAGGTGTTCCACTATTTTCGAATTCACTTTTTTGTACTTTTTAATTTATTCATTTTAAAAAAATTTAAATTTTTTATTTTCATAAAATAACTCAATTTTCATAAAACTCTAAAAATTTCAAATTTATTTTCAGTTCTTATATTTTTTAATTTCAAAAATACTCATTTCCAAAACACTATGATCAAACGGATCCTAAGAGTATTCCCTAAATTTAAAATCGTAGATCTTCATCTAAATAGAGAATCAAGTTTGTGTTTTGTTTTATTTTAAATATTAAAAAATAATTTAAATAGTTGAATTAATGTAAGTTTGATTTAATTTTGAGTTATTGAATCAAATTTGATAAAAAGAATAAAGTATTCTTGAGTCCAACTAATGTATATCGATAATAAAAATCTTTAGATTATTAACATGGATAGTGGTGCAGTGTTGGGATTGCTCTACCTTTAATTAGAGGTCTTAGATTTGAGCCTTGGAGATGAAGAAAATTCTGTTGGGAGCGCCACCCCTATGTGCGCAATTTGAATTAGTTTAAACTTCAATGCGAGTATCAAACACTGAGTGTAAAATCAAGAAAAAATATCCTTATATTTTTAAATTGATTAATTCAACATTTAATCAACCATGATAAAGTATTTTCCTTATTTTCTTATGTTAAGATACTAATTAATACTTAATATTCTGTCAGAAATAATCTTTCTATTTTAGCTAATGTTTATGTACATTCTACCATTCTCAATTTTTTTTTTGAAATTATATATTGGATATCTTTTTGTATCATTTAAAATTTAATAGTATTTGAATAATTAATAATATTGTACAAGTAACAATTTATATGCAAATAATAATGAAGAAATAAGTACAAGAACCATGTTATAAATAGATCTTTCAAAGAAAATAAAAGAGTTAGGAACAATGTAGAAAATTCATTAAATATACGATGTGATTTTTGATTTCCTTCAATAAAGTATATTTCACCTATAATTCAATTCAACATAACAAATAAAATTATATTTTATATCTCAATAAATTTATGTCATTATGCGATATTAAAAAGCAAATTAAATTTTAGATCCTTAGTGCTTTAGAACAGTAAGAAATGAATGTTTTCATAATAGATATCAATAATACTTGAAAATATTTGTGAGTTAGGTAACTTTGCATACAGTATTTTATTTATGCTAAAATTTTAGTTGGTACCAGTAGAATATTGATCAAAATGCAATATCATATTTTTGTATTAAACTTTTTCATATGTACAAAATAAATCTAAAATTTGTAATCAATTATATTGGGCCCATTTACAGGCCTTAAATTATTTAGTTTTACTATATTTGTTCAAAAAATTGGTGGTGGGGGAAGTGGATATAAGATTTCAAGATGAAAACTGAACCCACATAAATAAGGTAAAATTTCAAATAGCTAACCAATTGAGCTACTAGAGATTACCTGTTCCTTTTATTGGTTCACTACTTTGACTATTATTAGACCTATCCTATCGCATAAAGGATCACTGACAATCTCTTCTAGTTGGAACTCCTTCATAGCTAGTTTCTAGTAGTTGGTTTTATTTAGAATAATTCTACTTCTTTGTTTATTATATATTGATGTATAAATTAACAATTGAATCTATGAATGCTCATATTTTTCCTGATGTGTTGTCCACTACATGCTGCATCCCTGATCTCCTTTTGTATTCATCCATATTATGATTGTCTTGAAAAGGCTTTATCAACCCTATAAAATAAAATTGGTGTCTTTTATGAAGAGTGATCAACCTAGTGGATTCCTTCTAAGTATTCACTGATCTTATATTCCAAATTAGTTTATTTATCTAGATTTATTTTCAAAGAACTTTTAGTCTTCATTGAACTTGCTCTTGCTCCTTTGTCCTTCTTTCTTTAAATCCCATAAGAAGCTTTCAATTTATCAATCTGTTTAGGTGATAAATTCCCTTCAATGACAATTTTCTCAATATTTTCGTCTAGATCATCATCATCCAAATAATTTTTCTTTCTGTTATTGAAATCAATTCGGTTTTCAGTATGTACTGCTAATGGCATAACATCTTCAACCACCTTTATCCCTTCTTTTACTTCCCTACATACCAACTATAGCTAACTACATTGAGCTTTCATCATTGCGTATGGACCTTAGCTCTTCTATATTCTCTTTTTGAACTAAATCTGTTTCCCTGATTTTATTATCTTCTGGTTGCTTTTTATTTACACCCCCCTCTTTTTACTCTATAATATTATCTTTGTTGTGTGACATTTTGACAAACTGCTAGTGACCCAATCTTTAGTGCTCTACTTGATAGCCTCTTGATCCTTAATATTATCTGTCTTCTCTTTGTTATGATGTTCTTCCTCTATCATCCCTTCTTCAGAAAGTGCATCAAAGGAATTTGATACATGAATTTCTTTCTGACCTTCCTCTTCAATCTCTCCCAAAATATGACCAAACTTATCTCTTTTATATTTATTTCTTCTAGTTAACAACTACTGCTTGTAAATAATTCTTCTCCTTTGATTGTTATTAATCGACCCTTATTCTTTCTCCTTGTGTACTTCTATTTTTTGATTTAAATCTTTTTTCTCTTCCTCCATCTTTTCCTCATGCAACTCAGGATGAATATTCCAGCATATACTTTCATCATGCCCTTGCAAACAACATTCCTTGTAACACTTCGGCATATATTCGTATTGAATTTGAATCCACTTAAATTTTATTTCTCTTGACACATTATCCTCTTTGTTTATTCTCACCCTCTGTGGTAACTTAGCAACTAAATCTAGCTACACTTTAACCCTTGCACAACTAGGTCTTGTTTGATTCTTTGTTGCCATATCTACTATTAATGATTTTCTTATTGCTGAGGATATTGAATAAATTGCCCTCTTAGTAAATTGGGCATTGATATCCATACTTATCCTATTGTTGTTTCCATATCTGGTTCAAACCAAGGATCCCACTTTAGAGTTTGCATCTGCCAAAACCTATCCTTGGCTTTTATGTAGTATGCAACAGTTGACATTAGATTAACATAATCTTCCAACACTTTCAATTGAATGAGAATTTATCTAGAGTCCAAGACACCAATAGCACATTCACCCTTAATACCACACTAATTTGGAATAGATTTTCTCAGCTCCATTATATCCAGTTTGCCATAGGAAAATTTACCTATAATTGCATATTATAAATTTTCCTGCATGATTAAACTTCACATTTCAAATGATTTCCAAGTTAAACTAGGCTCTCCATTTAACATCATAATTGGTTTGGGTGGAAAGCCCTTTCCACCCTACTATTACAATTCTTAGACTTCAACAAATTAGCATAAGTCATCATTTTGGGAGATTCTCCTTGAGTTTCATGACAAAGCTCAACACCCTTCATCTTTTGATTGTTTTTCGGTGGGTCAGCCCCACCAAAAGTGGTGGCCATGTTGGCCAAATTAATGAAAAGTAAGGTTTAGTATTAAGGTTTCATACCCAGAGAGAGAAAGCTATACAAGTTGGTTTGATCAGGGTGAGGGTGGGGTTTTTGCTTTACTGGAAATTCTTAACTGATAACATTGTGTTATCATTGCCTTTGCCTTTATTATTAGTAGCACTAATTACTTAAAAAGAAAATAAAAATATATTTGACTATATAATAATATCCCTAAAAGAAATTTTTTAAATCTAAATTTGTTGTTATGGGAATATTAATACGTCTATGGACTGATAGTAATAATAATAAAAACAACATTACAAATTATAAATTTTATTATAAATTACTGTTCTTTAAGGCCATCAAAATTTAATTTAATTTTTGTCATTTTTAAGTAGCAAAAATTACTAAAAATATAAATTTGAATTTATTTCTCAAAGAAAATGCAACATAAAAAATATATGCTTAAATTTTAATATTAATTAATTTTGTGTATTACTGACACTTTTTTGATTTGACATGATGTTAAGAAAAGAAGAAAGTCTTTGAAAATTTTGGTCTAAAATGATCCTTGAATATTTGTGTGGTTGTAAATCATTTTATTAAAAATAAAAGGAGAATTTTTTAGTTAATTTTTTTCTAGTTATAATAAGTTGATATTCTTTTCTGATGGACTAAAAAAGAAAATGTGCCACGTAAAGTGAAAGGGAAGAAGTAATTAATTATAAAGTGACTAAAAATGACATAAATATATATTAATTAGATTTTAAGTTGTTTTTTATCTCTCACATACCATCAAGAGAGTGAGTACATTTGCCACCTCACACTAAATTAGTTATGAAGGATAATAGAACTTTCTAAACAAAGTGTGTAGTTGAAAACATGGGAATAGTTAGGGGGATAGGTATGCCTTTTTCCTTTAAAAAAGTGAATTTAATACGATGCAACATGCCTACTGTGGAAAGAATGGGGCTCTTGTGGTAAAAGCAATAGTTAAATAATTTTATGAATTTAAGTTTGGTGCACCCATTAAGGATGTTTTACTTGTTGTAGCAGGTCATTCATTTCTCAGGTAAAAATGTAAAATGGATGACCTGCTACAATAGGTAAAAGGTACCTAATGGTGTAAAAAAAAGTATACTGACAATGCACCAAAATTAAATTCTAATTTTATTATGCTAAAAAGGACAAATGATTTTAGTAGGCAATTTCCATAGCTTAAAAGTTAACTTTCTAAGGTTCATGTCGCTGAAGATTTCATGCAGACTTTTGTTTTCTTTCATATCCGCCGCACATTAGTTAAGAACAAAACACGAGAGTAACAAAATCAACCCTTCAGATAACTGTATGACAAAAAATATCAAGTACAGAGGCTCATTTCTCAAAAATGACAAACGAGAAAAGAAGTCTGGGTATACATGTTCCTTTTTGATACACAAGT
Organism: Capsicum annuum; assembly: GCF_002878395.1. Lineage (NCBI taxonomy): Eukaryota > Viridiplantae > Streptophyta > Magnoliopsida > Solanales > Solanaceae > Capsicum > Capsicum annuum. The sequence continues at coordinate 122,480,287 of NC_061111.1, forward strand.
ATACATTATTATAGTTATCACAGCAGACTTCGAGGCGATAATAATTGAAGCTCCGCATATGTTACAATAGAATGATACATCGATATATTTAAGGAAAAAAAGTAGAAGTATTCTAGGTGAAATCAACTACGAGAAACTTACAAAGGAGTCCTAAGTACAAGAGGTTGTCGGTGATCCTTTATGCGATACAATAGGTCCAATACACCTCTTGCAAACCAAAGGTGGATCGTTCACTTTGATTCTGTCCCTTAGAAATTGGAATATGGCAGTAGAAAGTGCCTTAGTGATTATATCAGTTGCCTGATCTTTAGAGGAGATAAATTGAATCAACTAGTCACGTCTCCCAATTACTTTGTCGTGTACAAAATGAAAGTTGATCTCGACATTCTTGGTGTGGGAGTTAAAATAGGATTAATAGATAGATAAGTAGCACCAATGTTATCGCATCAGAGAATAGGAGCATAAGGCAGCTAAATCCAAAGTTCAAACATCAACAATTGAGTCCATCACAATTCGGTAACAACATCTGCCATGCTTTTTACTCAAACTCCATAGACGAATGTGCCATTGTCCGTTGTTTCCTTGAAGACTTAAGAGATTAAACTTGGACCAAAATATATTTCTTAGACACCTATAGACTTGCGATCATCAATGCTACCATCCCGGTTGGAGTTTCTGAAAGACTGCAACTGAAGATTGGAATCTTTCCAGATTAAAAAATTCATAGATTTGATGTGTTGACGGAGGATGCGCTTCACAACAACCCACTGATTTATCAAAGGATGATGTATGAACTAACATACTTGGTTCACTATATAAAGGAGATTCCTGATCTCGTAAGAGTGGTATATTGAAGAGGACCAACAATCTGTTTGTAAAGACTCAAATCATCAAAGGTAGGATTGTCGCCCTTATAAAGCTCTACAATAGCTGCCATGGGACTGCTCAGAGGTTTTCAATTAATCATACCATCTTTAGTGAGCATTCCGAAGAATATATTATGATTAAGAGAGCCAAAGACCATGGTTGTTGCATTGCACCTGAACACCTAGGAAATACTGAAGTAGACCGAGGTCTCTTATGGAAAAGGCACTTCCAAGTGATCGAGTAAACGAGTCAAGAAATGATATGTTATTCCCTTTGAGTACAATATCATCTACATAGACTAATAGATAAGCAATAACATTTCCACAAGAGTAGATAAATAAAGAGATATCAGTTTTAGATGTTATAAATAAAACTGTGATGAGAAATTGATGAAGCTTGTTGTACTATGCCCTTGGGGCTTGTTTAAGACCATAAAGAGATTTTTAAATCTTACAAACATGAGTGAGAAATTAGGGATGAAAAAAAAACTCGAGGTTCGGACATATAAACATCCTCTTGAGGTTTATCATATAAGAATGCATTTTGAACATCCAATTGGAGCTATGGCCAACCATATGTAACTGCCAATGATAGTATGATTCGGATGGCGGTGGGTTTAATAACCAGACTGAATGTTTCATGATAATCTTTATCCTCAATCTAATGAAATTCTTTGGCAACTAGACAAGCCTTATTGCACTCAATGACTCCAACATAGTTCCTCTATATGCTAAAAACTCATTGACACCCTAATATGTTCATGGAAGAATTAAAAGGAACCAATGATCATGGTTGATTTTATGTAACGACCTAAAAATTTGATGAAATATGTGAAATTTGTGTTATTTGACTATTTTAACCCTCCACGTAGTTATATTATGCTATTTTTGGGGTGTGGGAGCGATTGACATGATTTTCGATGTATTTTGATACCATTTATGCGATATTGCGATTTTTGATGGCTTCGAGAGCCTTATTTTAGACTTATGAAGATATCTTTTGATTCATGTGACAGATGGCCAAACGAACTGCGTCAGCAAATCTAGAATATCGATTTTAGGCTAGGTAAACCTTTAGTTCAGGTCCTGATGCACCCGAGCTCATTTCGACCTATTGATCAGAAAGTTGAAAAATTAAAAATATAGATGTGGGATCAATATTTGATCGAAACGACCTCGGATGAAAAATCTGACTTTTTCAGCAGATCTAGAATATGGATTTTAGGGTGTAAGAATGTTCGATATGATTTTATGATTTTTAAATCTCATTTTGACCCTTGATTTGGAAAATTGTGATTTCGGGTTTTGGGGGTCAACTTTGTGAAAATGATATTTTTTTTGAAAATTTGATACTGCCATCGTGTCCGAAATGTCGAATTTAGTGTGGTTGCCTATTTTGTTTGCATATATCGGACTCCAAACGAATCCGGCACCCCGTCGAAGTTCGGATTGGACTTAAGAAAAAAAACTGCTTTTTCTGCTATAACAGTGCAAAAAATCTGCACTATTTAAGTCCATTTTGCTCATTTTACATCTTCCCTCTAGAGAGTTAAACCCTAAAATAGTGTTGGAGCTTAAAAGTGAAGTTAAAAGGTAAGAATTTACCCTTTCCTTAGTAATTTCTTGATTAATTTCTCAAAACTTCAAAAATCTTAAGGCTTGGTTTTAAACCTCAATTTCACTCCTTTTCACTTGAATAATGTTTTTATCTTATAATTACTAGTTTTTCATCAATTTAACCTTCAAAACAACTCCGATTTTGATTTTAACCCGGATTTTCAAGATTTTACCTGGTAAAGTTTAAAAATGACTTTTCTTCAATTTGAACCTCATTTTTTGCTCAATTTGACTTGGATTTTCAGTCTTAGATTCCTAAAAATATGAAAAAAATATTTTTAAAGTAAAGTTATGGTTTTACCCTTCTTTTTCGAAAATCCATTCTGGAGGTCCATTTTGACCCCAAAACAAAAGTAGTCAATATGGGCGTCGTTGGTTTTGTTTTGATGCGTAGATTCCATATTTGATGTTTTTAGTGGAGTTTGAGATCGTTCATGAAAATTAAGGTCGTGAGTTCAAAGTGTAGCGGACCGGTTTTGGCTTTTGACGTAGGTAATGGCTTAACTCTTTTAGACTGGACTGGGTAGTAAATGATGATACAAAATGCATGTTAAGGGTGGGAAATAATCATGAAAAATATCTATCTATATGTTGTGATCGTGTGGGAGCCTATATGTGATGTAATTATCGAATTTGAGATATTATATGATAGATGTGACCGTGTGGGGTCCTATGTTACATTGATAATCTTGAATACATATGAATAATTGTATTATGTTATTAAAATTCTTAAAGTGGTACCATTGGTGTATTGTGATTATATTCATACTTTATTGGCACATGAGACATGTGGAAGTTCAGGGATGAAATGAAGATAATAAGTGGATATTGGCTTATATGGTTGTGGAAATATATCATCATGGTTGGATGTGAAAATGTATCATGTGGTTAGTTGTAAAATATATCATGTAGTTGGTTGTGGAAGTACTCATTGTGATTTATTGTGAGCATTACATCTTCATATCATACTCATTCATGAAACATTGGTACCACCGTGGCAACATCTGAGAAACACTGACAACACTTGGTAAAACCTTTTTGAGGGATGTGCCAAAAATAAGATATGATATATGTGGATTGTATACGGATTGACGAACCCCTCATGGGTCCTGCGTTTAGAGGCATGCCTCGGTAGGTGTATACGAGAATTGTGCGATGATCCCAGAGATTCTGCGACGACCTCATGCATCATTATCATCATATACATTAAACCTACTTTATTGTGTTTATATTGTGTGGTATTGCCATTTATGTAATTGTCTTATATTTTTTACTTGTATTTGATAATCTTGTGTATGCATGTTCCCTCTTGTTTTACTTATATGTGATAATACATACTTGTGTTCTATATTGTTGTAATGTTGCAATATATATGATATATTAGAACTGTTAGTGCAAGCGGTGTGGGCTACCATTGTGAAACATCTTCTGATTGCAGGTGACGTGCCCTTAGTGTATATTTTGTATGCTTTATTTACTACTTTGTTTGGTCGACCTATGATACCTGCTGAATACAATTAGACTGTACTCATGACTACTGTGCCCTTTCGGTGTAGGTCCTAGCTTGAGTACGCCTCAAGTTGCTTTACTCAGACGGTTGTTGGAGCTTCCAAGGTATCGGTTGAACATTTATGCGTTCGAAGTTCACCTCTATCTTTCTACGGTAGTTATTTCTTTATTAGTATTCGAAGACAAATATTATTCATTTGTGGTTATTTTTTTGATGTATTTGACTCTTGGATAGTATTAATAGTTCTTACACTATTGACACCTGGTTTTGAGTATGATTGGTATTTTGGATAAGTTCTTTCCGCGCAGTTATGATTGTTTATATGGTTTGGATTCATTCTAGAAGTCTTACCTTGAGATATTTCTGTCTTTTTCTCTTTTCATATTAGTTTGGGTGATAGGCTTACTTGTCAAGGTACGCCGCACAAGTGCCATCATGAACCTTATTTTTGGGCTGTGATAAATTGGTATCAAATCATCCAGGTTTCATTGGTCTTAACAATGTAAGAATGGAATGTCTAATAGAGTCTTGCAGATCGGTACAAAGACATCTGTATCTATCTTCGAGAAGCTATAGGACATCCTTAGGAAACTTTCTTTATTTTATTCTTTATCATGCGAAGTTCTTTCATGCCTTGTGTTATGAGTTGTGTTCTACTCATTCTGCATGAATGGTGTATCTTATACTACATCTTATTAGTTGAGAGATACGGAGAGAGATTGGTGAAAGTCGTTTGTCAGTTGTAGACCCCGTGATTCTCCTGAGATAACTTGGGATCAATTCTTTAAGGTTTTTCTAGAGAGATTTGTGCCTTTCAATTTGATAGACCATATGCAGGACGAGTTTGATCATTTGGAGTAGCGTTTTATGACAGTTGTTGAGTATGAGGCATACTTCCATGCCTTGTTTAGATATTTCTATGATAGCATTTCTATCGGGTTTGAGAAGATTCAAAAGTTCATAAAGGATTTGGATATTTCTCTTCAATTGGCTTTATCTCAGATGGTTGTATTTGGGGCTTCTTTTTAGAGTATTGTGGATCATTCTAAGATGATAGAGGGTATTCTTAGTGCATCTCAGTGAGGCGCCAAGAAGGCATGATGTTTTGGTGAGTTAAGGAGTCAGACCTCTCGAGACAGAGATTTTAGAGGTTCTCGTGTATACCATGGTAGGCCAGTGGAGGATTTATAGAGTTTAGGTGGTGGATCTTCTAGTTCAGCTATTTAGGATGGCCGTTTGGCCCAGTTATACCTTTTCTTATTAAGGCTATTCATAGAGGTTGTTATATGTGTAATGAGATTGGCCATGTGTCCAGGGACTGTCCCCATTGGGTGATTCAGGCTAATCCTATTTTAGTTGTGAGAGGTAGGGGTTCTACTAGAGGTGCGAGAGGTAAAGATGGTGGAGCCTATGATAGTGGTCGTAGGGCTACCCAGGCAACTGATGGTCGTGGTCAGTGTTATGCTATACCAGCCAGACTTGAGGTAGAGGCTTCTGATGCTGTGATTATAGGTATCATTCCTATTTGTTTCAGACCTACATTTTTATTATTTGATGTCGGGTTGACTTTTTCCTATGTGTTTGTGTATTTTGCTTTGGGTTTTGATTCTGCTAGTGAGCCTCTTTCCATGCCTATTTGTGTATCTACCTTGGTAGGTAATTCTTTAGTGATGGATTAAGTGCATCGATCTCGTGTTGTGACTTTTGTTGAGTGTGAGACTTTGGTAGACTTGCTTGTGTTAGATATGGTCGATTTTGATGTTATTTTGGGTAAGGTTGGTTAGCTCCTTATCATGTTGTCTTAGATCATTTTGCTAAGACTGTGACTTTAACTTTGGCTGGTGTACCAAGGATAGCTTGGAAAGGTGCACTTCATTCGGATCCTATGAGGATTATATATTATGTCCAGGCTTGTAAATTGGTTGAGAGGGGATGTTTATCTTACTTGGATCATTTTTATGACACCAGTGTTGTATTGCCTCCTTCCTTAGTTTCTGTTTGTTTTATCCGTGAGTTTATGGATGTGTTCCCTACGAACTTGTCTGGTATGCCTCTGGATCAAGATATTGATCTTGCTATTGATGTTAAGTCGAGCACCAAGTCTATTTCTATTCCTCCTTATAGGATGGCCCCAACAGAGTTAAAGAAACTGAAGGATCAATTGTAAGAGTTGTTGGACAAGGGATTTATCTGACCTGGTGTTTCACCTTGGGGTGCACTTGTCTTGTTTGTGAAGAAAAAGAATGGGTCTATGCAGATGTGTATTGATTATCGATAGTTGAATAAAGTGATGATTAAGAATAAGTATCCTTTTTCTCGCATTGATGAATTGTTTGATCATTTTAAAAGTGTTGCGGTGTTTTCAATGAATGATTTAAGGTTTGATTTTCACCAGTTGAGGATTAGAGCTTCGGATATTTTGAAGACAAATTTTTGGACTTAATATTGTCATTATGAATTCTTGGTCATGTCCTTTGGGTTGACCAATGCCCCTGCCGTATTCATAGAGTTAATGGACTAGGTGTTTCGACAATATCTTAGCTTCTTTGTTACTGTATTTATAGATGATATCTTGGTTTATTCTAAGAATGAGGTTAAGCATTTGAAGCATTTACGAATTGTGCTTCAGAGATTGAGGGATGAGAAGTTGTATGCTAAGTTCTCTATGTACGAGTTTTGGTTGAAGCTTGTTTCTTTCTTAGATCATGTGGTGACTAAGAAAGGTATTATGGTTGATCCATCTAAGGTTGCAGTGGTTCATCATTGGGCTAACTACTTTGCCCACCAAGATTCAGAGTTTTATTGGCTTGACAAACTATTATTGATATTTTATTGAGGGTTTTTCATCCATTGCAGCTCCAACGACCAAGTTGACCTAGAAAAAAATTTGTTTTCAATGGTCTGATGCTTGTGAGGTGAGCTTTCAAAATCTCAAGGATTTATTAACTTCAGCTCCTATCTTGACTTTGCTCAAGGAGGGCATAGGTTTTACCATCTTTTTTTATGCTTCAGGTGTTGGGTTAGGTACTGTGTTGATGCAAGAGGGCAAGACGATTATGTATCCATCTCGTTAGTTGAATCCTCATAAGAGGAATTATCCTATGCATGATTTAGAGTTGTGCACAGTTGTGTTTCCCTTGAAGTTGTGGAGGCACTACTTGTATTGAGTCTGTTGTGAGATATTCTCAGATCCTTATAGCCTTCAGTACATCTTTACACAGTGAAATCTTAATATGAGAAAACATTTTTGGCTTGAGTTACTTAAGGATTATGAATTGACTTTTCTCGACCATCCGGGAAACTAATGTAGTTGCAGATTCCTTAAGCCGAAAGTCAACTAACATGGGTAGCTTGGCATATTTTTTGACCCTGGAGAATCCTTTGGGCTTAGAGGTTCAACCTTTAGCTAACCAAATTGTTAGACTTGATATTTTGACACCTAGGCATGTTTTGGCATTTGTAGAGGCTGGATCTTCTTTGATGGAGTAGATTCGAGCTCATCAGTTTGACGATATTAGATTGAGGTTGATTTGAGATAAGATGTTAAGTGGGAAGGACAAAAAAGCCTCACTTGATTCAGATAGAGTTCTGAGGATTAGGGGCTAAGTTTGTGTGCCGAGAGTTGGTGATTGAATTAGGTTGATCTTAGAGGAGACCCACTATTCCAGATATTCTATCCATTCAGGTGTGACTAAAATATATCGTGATTTGAGACAATATTATAGGTGGGGTGGTATGAGGTAAGATCTAGCAAATTTTGTGGCTCCTTTCCTATGTTGTCAGCAAGTGAAGGCCGAGTATATAAGACCTACTGGATTGATTCAGAGGTTACCCATTCTCGAGTAGAAGTGGGAATAGATCATCATGGCCTTTATGACTGGTTTGCCTCGTAAATATCATGGTTCTGACAGTGTTTGGGTCATCGTGGATCGATTGACCAGGTCAGCTCATTTTATTTTGATTCAGGTTTCATTCAGTGCCGAGAGATTGTCCCATATCTACATTCGTGAGATTGTGCGTCTACATGGTATGCTGGTGTCCATTATTTTAGATCGAGGTTTCGTTTTCACATCTCACTTTTGGAAGACTTTTCAGGATGAATTGGGTACTCGGATTGATCTTAGCACAATATTTCATCCCCAGACTGATGGCCAGTCAGAGCGGAATATCCAGGTTTTGGAGAATATGATCCACGCTTGTGTGATGGATGTTGGTGTCCAGTGGGAGCAACATTTGGCTTTAGTAGAGTTTGCAAATAATAATAGCTGCCATTTCAGTTTTGACATGGATCCTTTTGAGGCATTTTATGGTAGGCATTGTCGCTCTCCAGTGGGTTGGTTTGATATTTCATAGGTGAGACCTCAAGGTATGGACTTGCTTTATAAGTCTTTGGATAGAGTTTGGGTCATTCAGGATAGACTTACAATGGCTCAGAGCAGGTAGAAGTGTTATGCTGATCGCAAACTTTGTGCCTTGATATTGGTCTTGGTGATCGTTTTTTCCTTTGAGTTTCACCCATGAAGGGTGTAATGAGGTTTGGGAAGAGGGGCAAGCTTAGCCCCAAGTATATTGGTCCATTTGAGATTCGTACTGTTGGTGTTGTGACCTATAAGTTGGCTTTTCCCCCCTAATCTATCAGCTGTTCATCCAGTTTTTCATGTTTTTATGCTTCGTCGCTATATTTTTTATGAGTCTTATGTCATTCATTGGGAGTCGGTTCAGTTAGATGAGCGGTTGTCATTTGTTGAGGAGTCAGTTTCCATTTTGGCTAGGGATGTTAGGCGGTTTCACTCTAGAGTTATCCCTGTGGTTAAGGTTCAGTGGAGATATCGACCTGTAGATGAGGCTACTTGGGAGGTTAAGTCTGATATGCGTAGTTCTTATCCCCAGCTCTTCATTGTCTTAGTTCAAGGACAAACTTGATTTTTAGTGGTGGATGATATAACGACCTAAAAAATTGATGAAATATGTAAAATTTGTGATTTTGTGTGATTTGACTATTTTACCCTTCCCCGTAGTTACATTATGGTATTTCTGGTGCATGGGAGTGATTGGCATGATTTTTGATGTATTTTGATACAATTTATGTGATATTGTTATTTTTTATGGCTTTGAAAGCCTTATTTTAGACTTATGAGGATATATTTTGATCCAGACGACGGATGGCTGAACGGACTACTCCAGAAGCTCCGAAATTCAATTTTAGGCTAGGTAGACCTTTGGTTCGAGTTTCGGTGCACCCGAGCTCATTTCAACCTATTGATTGGAAAGTTGAAAAATTGAAAATATGGGTGTGGAACCCACATTTGATTGAAACAACCTCGGATGGAAAATCCAACTTTGCTAGCAGATCCAGAATATCGATTTAAGGGTGTTAGCATGTTTGATATAATTTTACGGCTTTTAAATCTCATTTCGACCCTCAGTTTGGAAAATTGTGATTTCGGAATTCGGGGGTCAACCTTGTGAAAATGATATTTTTTTGAAAATTTGATATCGGCATCGTGTCTGAAACGTCGAATTTAGTGTGGTTGCATAGTTCGTTTACATATATCGGACTCCAAACGAATTCCGGCACCCCGTCAAAGTCTGGATTGGACTTAAGAAAAAATAAACAGTTTTTTCTGCTATAAAAGTGCAGAAAATCTGCACTATTTAAGCAACTTTTTGAGCTCATTTTACTCATTTTTCAGCTTCTCTCTTGAGAGTTAAACCTTAAAATAGTGTGGGAGCTTAAAAGTGAAGGTTTTGGGAGCTTAGAAAGCTAGATTAATATATAGTTCTTGATTTTATTATGGATTTAAGGTAAGAATTCACTCTTTTCTTAGTAATTTTTTGATTAAATTCTCAAAACTTCAAAAATATTAGGGCTTGATTTTAAATCTTAATTTCAGTCCTTTTCACTTGAGTAATATTTTTATCTTATACTTACTAGTTTTTCATCAATCTAACCTTCAAAACAACTCCGATTCTTGATTTTAACCCAGATTTTCAAAATTTTATCCGGTAAAGCTTAAAAATGATTTTTCTTTGATTTGAACCTCGTTTTTAACTCCATTTGATTTGAATTTTCAGTCGTAGAGTTATGATTTTACCCTCCTTTTTTGAAAACCCGTTTCGGGGGTCCGTTTTGACTTCTAATCAAAAGTAGTCAATATGGGTGTCGTTCATTTTTTTTATGCGTATATTTCATATTTGATATTTCTAGTGGAGTTCGGAATCGTTCGTGAAAAGTAAGGTCGTGGGTTCAAAGTGTAGCGGACCGGTTTCGACTTTTGAGGTAGGTTATGGCTTAACGTTTTCAGACTGGGTTGGACAGTAAATGATGGTACAAAATGCATGTTAAGAGTGGAAACTAATCATGAAAAATATCTATCTATGTGTTGAGCACGTGTGGGAGCCTATATGTGATATAATTGTCGAAATTGAGATATTATGTGATATGTGTGATCGTGTGGGATCCTATGTGACATTGATAACCTTGAATACATGTGAATAATTGTATTGTGTTGTTAAAATGCTTAATATTGTACCATTGGTGTGTTGTGATTATATTCATACTTTATTGGTATATGAGACATGTGGAAATTCATGGATAAAATGAAAATAATGAGTGGATATTGGCTTATGTGGTTGTGGAAATGTATCATTGGGGTTGGTTGTGAAAATATATCATGTGGTTGGTTGTGAAAATATATCATGTAGTTGGTTGTGGAAATACTCATTGTGATTTGTTGTGAGCATTACGTCTTCATATCATACTCATTCATGAAACATTGGTACCACCATGGCAACATCTGAGAAATACTGGCAACACCTGATTACACCTTTCCAAGGGATGCGCCAGAAAGTAGATATGATATATGTGGATTGTATACGGGTTGAAGAACCCCTCATGGGTCCTGTATTGGGAGGATTGCCTCCGTAGGTGTATACGGGGATTGTGCGACGATCCTGGAGGTTGTGCGACAACCTTGTGCATCATCATCATCATTATCATATACATTGCACTTACTTTATTGTGTTTATGTTGTGTTGTATTGATCTTGTATATGCATGTTCCCTCTTATTCTACTTATATGTGATATAATGCAAACTTATGTTCTATGTTGTTGTAATATTGTAATATATGTGATATATTAAAACTGTTAGTGCAAGCTGTGTGGGCTACCGTTGTGGAACATTTTCTAATTGCAGGTGATGTGCCTTTAGTGTATATTTTGTATGTTTTATTTTTTACTTTGCTTGATCAGCCTATGATACCTACTGAGTACAAGTGGACCGTACTCATGCCTACTACGCCCTTTTGGTGCAGGTCGTAGCTTGAATGCGCCTCAGCTTGCTTGACTCAGGTGATTGTTGGAGCTTTCAAGGTAGCGGTTGGACATTCATGCATTCTAAGTTCACCTCTATATTTCTATAGTAGTTATGTCTTTATTAGTATTCAAAGACATATTATTCCTTCATGGTTATTTTTCTGATGCATTTGACTCCTGGATTGTATTAGTAGTTCTTACACTATTGACACTTAGTTTTGGGCATGATTGGTATTTTTGGATAAGTTCTTTTCGCATTATTATGATTACTTATATGGTTCGACTTTTTTCTAGAAGCCTTACCTTGGGATATTTCTATCTTTTTCTCTTTTGTATCAGTTTGGGTGATAGGCTTACTTGTCAAGGTACATCGCGACAAGTGCCATCATGACCCTCATGTTTGGGTCGTGATATTTTTAAACAAGGTGGTTATTTTAGAGGACATGGAATCATACCATTATTTGAAGATAGAGGCCTCAGTGGAGGTGGTAGGATTAGTAGAACGAGTAGAAGACTCAATAGTGGTAGCTGCAAAGCAAGACACAAGGATGACTTGCATTTGAATACAGATCTAGCTGCATTGGGTGTGTCCACTGAGGTGGTTTGACAAATTTTTAGTTACATTTGTCCTAGGGACAGGATTTGTAGGAAAGGCTGTGTGGGAGTTCCAGAGAAATCAAGGTATGGAATTAAGGAACAAAGTATTCTATAGGGGAAGATTGACTAGAATTATCAACAGAAGAGGTAATGAGAGAAGAAAGGGAACTTGCAAGGTCTTGGGAGTTAATGAACGACCGGTGAGGAGTAGGAACCATAGGCTGTAAAGATTTTGAATGTGGTAAGGTTACATGAGATAAAACCTAGGGATACATAATGAGAGGTGGGAGTGGTTCAAGAATAGATTTGTTGGTTAAGGGAAACTATGTTTCATCAAAATGAACATGTCGTGCAATATATAATCTACCAGAGCATATGTCAAGACATTAATAACCATGGCGTGATGGATTGTACCCTAAAAACACACAAGGTTGATTCCTAATATCCATTTTGTGGAGATTGTAGGGGGGTAAATTTGGGAAACAAAGACTTACAAACACCTTGAGAAAATAATAATTTGGTTGAATTTGAAACACAACTTCAAAGAGAGATTTTCCATTATTAGAAAGGGTAGGAAGTTGATTAATCAAATAAATGGCAGTATCAAAGGAAAAATGCCAATACTTTGAAGGAGTTTAGCTATGAGACATGAAACTTAATCCTGTTTCAACAATATGTATTTGCTTGCACTCAACTTTTCCTTATTGTTCATGAGTGTGAGGGCATAAAAGATAATGCATTATTCCTAACTTTTCACAAAGAGTCGATCAAGGGCAAAATTCATCGCCCCAATCAGTTTGGTTTGGCTTACTTTTTGTGTTAAAATATCTTTCAACAAGAACTTGAAATTGAGTGAAAATAGATAGAACATTAGACTTTCTGAAAAGGGGATAACACCTAGTATAACCAATAAATCATCAATAAATATGAGAAGTAAATAATAACCTTGAGACTATAAAAAAGGGGAAGGTCCCCAATAAGTTGCAAAAATAAAGAACTTTTATTAATATGATGGGGAAGAGATAGTTTATGAGACTTTCCAAGTTGGCAAGCCATACATAAATTATGTAATCTAAAACTAGAACTAGAAAACTTATGTCTTGATAGCACTTGACTAAGAATTTATTGGTGCAAATGACCCAATCGAAGATGAAAATGGGAGGATAATGATTTTGTATAACACCCCAGATTTTGGTCCCTAGAAGATTTCTATAATTTTATCCTCACGGACCAGACTACGACTCTCCATATGAGTTGTAGGGAGTCTTAACGGGTCGTAAGGACCGAATCATAGCCTGACCAGTATGTTGGCCTGGAGCTTTTTCTATGACTACGACTAGGGGATACGAGTCGTAAAGACTCAAAATGAGTCATATGATGTCTTCCATAGCCTAAGCAGTGTGATGCCCAATTATTTCTGCTTGACAGTGACTGGACCATGTCAGTCACAATAATTGAGTACGATTCACATGGTATGACTCATAACAATTGTTTCCCCAAATTAGTGTTTTGAAATTCAAAATTGGTTTTGAATAGTTGTGTTCCCTCAACCCGCTTCTGTAAATGGCTTTAAATTATGAAATTGTCACTTGGTTTGACTCACTTACCTATGTTATTAAATTATACAAAAATTTGAACAATGAACATAGTTTTTAAGGCCTTGCTGGATATGGTTGATTTAATAAACAAAGGGGGTCCAGGTATTCCCCTAAGTTAATGTGATTGTAACGGCATAAAGATAATCTTGTAAGTATAAGGGTATGATGATACCCATGGTGTGTCTTAACGGTTGGTTTATTGGTTAATAAATGAGTTATGTGAAACCTTTTTTAAAATTTGGCTTAGTGGGGATTATGTAGCAAAGCTGTGAAGGTGTGGATTTTGGATAACTTGTACTAGAAACTCATGTTTGCCGACGTGAAGTTTGGTCTTAATAACTTGTGTGCATGGTTCACACTATTGATATATTTGTATCTTAGACTGACATAAGGTTGGGGAATTCCCTGGTCTTCCTTGATACCTCCGGTTCGTGCGGCTAACATACACTAGGGCCCTTTCAGTAGGGGAGCTGAACACATATAGCCCGTGAGTGCCTATTTGTGATAGTTGAGCTACATAGTCCAAGATAAAGTTTACTTCATGCTAAGCCTTATTACCTTTACCAGCATGATGTATGTGTGTGTGTATATATATATATATACAAATATATATATATATATATATATATATATATTTATGATTATGTACATTGGTTTTGAATAATTTTGAAATATAGATCATGACATTGTTTTATCCCCTTTCCCTGAGTTGCATGCTAGTTCTCAATCCACTAACTGTCTTTGAACATTGTATCCCTACGCGATGTAAGCATTGGAGATACTTTTACTTTTTCTGTGCAATGTTAGGTGGATCGACTCTGTTTGTTGGTCGTTGGTGGTGAAGTGGTGAGCTACCATTCCCCTAACTCTTGGTCATTTCATTAGTTTCCTTTCATAGACTATAATTGAAGAGTTCATATTAATATTATCATTGTTATTGTCATTGTCAGAATCGGGGGCATGTCCTGACTTAGATTGGCTTTCGATATTATTTAGAGGCTTTATGGATATTGTTGTGGACTTGGGTGGTTTTGGTTATTGGTTGTTGAATATTTAGTTATCATAGATTCCTTTGAGTTTTTATATCTTATCTTGTTATATGTTCGAAATTCGGCCTCTGTTGGGCATTGTGTTTGGTTTGACTAGGCAACTGGGTGGTCTCTGGTCCTCGATGAACTTGAGATACCCATCACAGCCAGGCCGGATTCGGCTCGTGACAAAGTTGGTATCAGAGCCTAGGTTTGGTATCATTGGTTGTCCATAAAGCTGTGTCAAGTAGAGTCTCTTTTATAGGTGTGTAGCACACCACACTTATAAAGGAGAGGCTATGAGTCATTTATGATTGTTTCCCTTTCTTGTGATTTTCTTTTGGACTGTCGAGTCTAGGGTGTTGAAATCTCCTCTAATTCCCGTTTGTCCACTTTTCAGAACATACCTCTAGAAAATCTGATGTTCATGGAAACTCCTCTATCCTACTTGAGGACACTATGGACGGGCTCGTATTACTTAAGGAGTTCAGACCTGGTCTAGGGTCGCTCTTTCTGATTGCCTTAGTGGAGTTCCACCAGTCCCTACTGATGCTTCTCCCACTAGTAACACTCCTGCTCGGTTACCTCTTGAAGATATTACCAATGTTGTGTTCTGCCATTCCATTCATCTGTTAACCCAATTGATGACATATCAGTTACATTAGTCGGGTCCTGTTGGTGCTACGGTGAGTTATTCTGAGGCTACCAGAGTTGGCCAATTTATGAGGCTGAATCCCCCGACCTTTTCTAGTTTTAAAGTTGAGGAGGATCCTCAATGAGATAGAGAAGATTTTCCATGTGATGCTTGATTCAGACTTTAAGGGTGTGGAATTCACTGCATACCAGCTGAAAGATGTGGCGTATCAGTGGTATGAGGAGTAGGATCAGTCTAAGAGAGATGATATGGAGTCGGCATTATGGTAGGATTTCTCGAGCTCTTTTCTTGACCATTTTTTTCCTCAGGAGTTAAGGGAGGCAAAGGATGAGGAGTTTGTGAATATGAAGCAAGGTAAGATGACTGTGAATGAGTATGTCTTAAAGTTTCACTAGTTATCTCGTTATTCTCCTGAGCTAATATCTAATTGCCTCAGATGACATCTAAGAAACACCTCCTTTTAGGTGATGATACGGTCGCTGTCAAGATATAGTAACCCAACTAAGGTTGGATTCGAATCCCAAAGGAACATATGGTTTGACAGATCTCAGTGGTTACGATCTATGGGCAAAATAGGAGAGTAAAAAAAGAAGGATTTATTTGTAGTAGTCTCAAACACAGAACAATATTAGCTTGGTTGAAAATTAGTTGTAAGTTAACACTAGGATTGTGTGTTCCCGTAGCATATCAACTTTGCAGGTTTAGGTGCGTTGCTTAACCAACTCAATACCCTGGGTTTCCACAACCCTAGCTATGGGTTTTAGCCTCTCATAATTGTGAAAAGATCAATAACATTCATATTTAATAAGATGAAAGAAACCCACAACTATAAACTGAATAATCAAGCAAAGCCAATACAAAGAAATCCCAAGATCAAAGACGGATCTTGAAATCAAAATATGTTTCTAAGTGTTAAAAGTGGTTGACCTTTAATAAAAGTACATAAAGGGTATTTATAGTACAAGAGAATACCCTAAAAACTAAGCCCGAATGGAATAAGAGAAATCAGGGTCGGTAGCCACTCGCTCCCCGACCTGTAGTTTGGTCCTGATCGCGGGTTGTACCTACGGTCTGCCCTAGGTAGAGGTACCAACCGCAGGTACTGGATGTGAATTTTCCTGCAATTTGACTCTTGGGATTTTGGACTTTCTAGTACCCACTTTGTCTACCTGCGGTCTGTAGGTCAACATGTGGTCTGTAGGTTGACTTAGTAGGTGCCGGGAATCAGCTTTTTAGCTCTACTTTGAATCTCAAACATTCATTGATCACGATCAATCTGGAAAACATCCCAATCATCCACAATCGCTCCAAAAGTCTGCAGAAATACCTTTTTCACCATTTTCACGAACTTATCATTCAAATCATGGTTTTCTGCAAAACATACCCAAAACGGATCATATCTAACAAAAAGGCCTCAGAAACTTGCATATTTTCTTCGTTTTAAGCATTGAAAGTGCTATATTTCTATAGCACATCAACACCCTCAACTTAGAACGTTTTCATGTTCTTTGGAAACAAAAACACAACAAAACAAAAATGATACTTAACTAAGAGAATCTAAGATATTCAAGGCAGTCTGTCATCACATTTAGTTCAAATCACAACATCCCTTCCTATATTTCTTTTTGAAACCAACTGTGTATGAATATGAAGCACAACAAGGTGACATAAAAGAATCAAAGTATGAAAACTATATTAGCAACAGACAACCGCTCAAATGTACAAATTACACTACCTGACACAAGAAGATAGCTAGCAACATGAATCAAGTGCCCTCACAACAAAAATGTCTCACTCACTCATATGAACTCATGCATGTCAATGCAGGGACGGTCTAGAGACACTCATACTCAACAAAGAAGTTCCAGTCAGTGCATGTCAAATACCATAGGCTTGTCCTTATTTTCTTTACCTTAGCATTCGGATAGTCAAGTCAGGATCACTATAGGACTTTACTTGGCTTGTAATGTAGGCTTGGGGTCTGGTGTGATAGATATAGACATTTAAAGTGACTAAGCCTCCTTGGCACTACACTAATTTTGGGGTCTCACTTACTAGCCAATTCCCTTTTTATTCCACCCTTATTTCTTTTTTTTATTCTTTTATTGCACATTCAGGTTGGGTATGGTCTTTTATTTTTTTTTCTATTTTCTTTTTCTTTTTCTACCATACCCAACCCTACAAATTTTTTTCTCTTATTTTACTTTTCTTCATACCCATTTTACAGTACACACCCCTATGATAACCACCCAGGGAGGACCAGGGCCAAAATATGTTCATTGTAATATAAATGGAAAGATGAAAGGTATAAAAAGAAAAATAGGCTATAATGCTTAAAAACAAGGTTCAAGGGATATAATTCGCCCATGGAAGGTCATTTAGGCTAAAAATGGACTAAAATAAAAAAAATGGCCTATGATCCTTTCTTTACCGACTATCCTTCAACCTAGGCAAGACTAACCAGGCAAGTTCTGAATTTAACATACGAAGGAAACTAGGTAGCATTTCACACTCACATATCACAAAGTCAATATCACCAACTACTACCTATTTAGTTCATGCAATTGTTAGCAAATGGTTATCATGTCCCTAATACTAGTACCATAACAAGATCCACAGAATTAACATATATGTACATCAACACGCAGTTCTAAAATACAAAATTTTGGAGAGTCATCAAAATCAGTCAAAATCTGACTACTGCCCTTAATACTCAAAATCTCCTAATTACACACAACATTAAAAAAAACATAATACAATACATAATTATCCTAGAGATGCCGATTTTACAATCATACCGCGACCGATAGGAAAAGAAGCACAACAATAAATACCCGCGACGGAATGACATGCCAACCCACAACTAAAAATTATGCTCTATGCTTAATACACTAAATCAAAACACAACATAGGGTAGTGAGAACATACTTGGGATGGACTAAGCATCGGAGTTAGGAGCCTCCCAAATGGGGGTATAAAAACTAGCGGAGACGGTGGTAGTGGTGATGTACTACTGGATGATGCAATTGCGCTATAACATCACGCCTCTACCTATCTACAAATGTAGTCTCCAACAAATTATGTTTGACCATTTTAAAGGCCTCTTCTCCAGTCATAACAGAATTCTACAAATCGTGCAAGTGCTTTCTCCTTATCCTCCATGAAGAAGTCAAACTATCTCGGTACATACAGAGGTGATATATAGACTACATAGGGTATCATGGAGAAAGCAAATGCTACACGGCTATCTACAAAAGAGCGTATCTCTGCACATAGAATATAAAAATCCCCCCTCATCTGAATCAAATTTGGCATACCTGTCTCTATAAATAGGGATGTAATTTATCTCTCTAGCTAATTAATTCATTCTAAAAGTTGACTCACAGCTCTAGCAGTACAGCTATCTGAGCAGCCTCCTATCTAGCCTTAGCCTGCTCAAATCTAGTTCTGACCCCTGATCTCATCTGCCTAAATAGTGTAGTCATCCAGTCTCGACAACCTTAAACTGAGAGGTTGTAGCTCTTTATCTATCCACTATGATCTACAAAAACTCATTGTATATAATAATTATAAATATTACAAGAGCTGTAGTGGATGGGAGAACGGTCTCCATAGATGCATGAATTAACTCTGAGGTTGAAGTTAGGGCTGAAGAAAAAGTGGACTGTGTCCCCTCATCCTGAGTACTAGAATACGGAGAACCTCTTTAATCCCCTATCTCCATATCTACACCAACACCCGTATCATCTCTATGTGCCTTATCAGGTGCTGCAGACTGCAGAAACTATCGGGCTCTCAGTTTGGGCCTATAGTCCTGAACCCATTAGACCCTTTAGGTTCCTCATATATGCCATAGCGGTAACAGTCACCCTCTTATTAATACCTGGTAAGTCAGGCACACCAGTGTCATCACATAGACTCTAGATCATACATGGAAATAATAGGTTAGTTAGTTCTCCAAATGCTTACTTGTGTAGCTCATGTCTGAGGATGGTAGCAAAATCAATATAATAACCAACCATTAAGAAGGCAACAAATGTAGCTTATTCCTACATCAGTGCATTATCTAAAGATGTGGGAATTAGGCGATATCAAATTAACAACTACTAAAATATGGCATCTAGTGTCAATAGGCCCTTCTTAATCACAGTTGGCCCCTTAATCCTTGGGGTCTTATCACCTTATGGTGAAATATAATCGACTATCTACCTAGCCATCTCAATCCACTCAGCCCTGTGCTCATCATCCGGTATAATATGCTAATCGTGTGCGATCCTCAATATTTGGTTGCTCTCTACTATAGATGTAAGTGCAATACAATCTGGGCCAAACATGACTGTATGGATAGTCTCCTCTCTAACATCAACTCTGACCCCTCTTACTAGTGTGTGATCAAGCTACAATTGTTATGTAAATTTGATAAATCCTAAATGATGGTGTATGGAATAGACTACTGTGGCTTTGTAAGATACATAAAACTCGTGCACCATAGCTGGGCTATAAAAATTGAGTGGCCTAGTCATCCATCTGAGGTGATGCCTATCAAATATTGCCTTCAGCTGTGGTTACCTCTACAACCCTAATAATTCAATCCTACACTCCTTATAGATACATTGTGTAGTCCTGCCTGGCTACCAAATAGTGCGATCAAGCTCATAAATTTTTCATATCTCTTCCACACACCACCTCAGTTGTCCCACCTCGAGAGGTGCACCTATAACATGTGTGGGTATGGGTGCCTGTTGTGCAACATGGGATGCCTATGTTGTACCCTTCTCGGACTGGGGTACCTCTGTCTGCTGTGTATGAGTGGTGGTACCCTCCTAAGACTGGGGCACCACTGATGGCTGCTTCTGCTCAACCTCCTAAGAAGAATCCTGGGACCCTTCTTCCTCCTCCTCCTCATCATTGGGTGGAGGACTAAATGGTGGTGATATCCTCACAGACTTTATCCTCAACCAATTTATGGTTGTCTGAGCAGGCCAACAAGACTATCCTCGTGTGACTCTGCGTGTCACTACAATTACAGCATCAATATAATCCTGTCTCGAATACTTCTCCACCAAACTGCTAAGCCCAGGAGACTCTACCCATCTTATTGAAGTACCAGATGCTTTATTATTTGTTGCTTTAGATGCCATGTATACCTAAAAACCTTGACATTAGTTTCCAACTAAAGTGAGGGATAGTAAAAGTTGAAGAAACACTCAAAATTTGAAAAATTCATTTTTTTTCCCTAAATTTTCACGCCCCTATAACCTATTTGAAACCCTAACAAGTCCAATGTATACACATTAATAAAAATCATAACTTTCAAACCAAATAAACAAGTTCAACTCATAGCGTTACTTTTGTTCATTTAAGTTCAACTTTTGGTTAGGGCCTAAACTTAGAATTTTAAAATCAAAATAAAGCCCTACATTATGATTTTAGGTTATTTTAAGGCTATCTCGTACACGCATGATAATGTCAACCTATTTAGCAATGCATTACACGTATCAACTTATTTCAACAATAGATCAAGCATTATGTTACCATTAAGAGTTAAGAAAGTTACCTCTTATAAGAAATCCGAAAGAGAATAATGAAGAACTTAAGCCAGACCTAGGTTGAAACTTGTTCCTAGCATGTTGGGACAATTTAGTATCTCAAACAAGTGTCAATCTCTTCTTTTCTTAAGTGTGGGGTTGGCTTATGTTTAAGGTGGGAATTTTGAATTTAAAGAGAAAATTAAAGTTTTATGAATTAGAATGAGGGTTAGGATGTTTTAATATAGGTGGGGGCTGTAATATGTCATATTTAAATGTTAGTGGGTTTGAAATTTTAATTAAAAAGTGGGCCCAATTTTTGACCTAGCTACGACACCTACCCACGCCCTATACCCGCGGTCGGGTCCTGGCCGCAGGCAGTACCTGCGCCCAATAGGTGTTGGGCGCAGGTGCCAGGCCAAAATCATTGGCCCACTCTTTTATAACCCAAACTTTGCATGGCAACCTTTTTTAGATACTAATGGTTTCGTAACCTAAGTTTTAGGTCCCAAACGTAAAATTAGGTGCCAAAGTCCACAACTTATCATTTTTCATCCTTAGAATTTTAACTTTTCATTTTTTTCTCAACTTACCGTGTGGAACTTGTGACCATGATGGGATAGTCCCACAGTCTCCTTACCTAGAAATCGATGAATGCAGCAATGTTTACCGCATTTCATGTAAGGTCCAAAAGTTAAAAAACTACAAAAATAAAAAAACAAAAATGTAAACACTAAAATATAGTAGGGTGCCTCCCACTCATTGCTTTATTTAACATCGCGGTACGACATGGCCATGTTGGTTACTCAACTTCACCAACAAGCCCATGGGTTGCCTCCCATGAAACACTTGATTTAATATCGCGGCACGACGTGGGTATCTTGACTACTCAAAATTTATCAGGATCCCATAAGAATATTCTCCAGGGTCATCAATATAATCAATCACCAACACTACCCTTATATCGGTTGGCTGCTTCATAAACTTTCAGATGTTGAATATGGTCTCTTCACTGTTGACTCAAAATTTTAGCTCACCCTTCTCCATGTCAACCATAGCTCTGCCTGTAGCCATGAATGGTCTTCCCAAAATAATGGGCATCTCGGAGTCAACCTCATAGTATGTCCAAGATGAGGTCAACTGGGAAAATGAATTTGTCTACCGTGACGATCACAGCATAAGAGATTCCCACAGGCTTCTTCATTGTGCGGTCGACCATCAATAGCCACATTGAAGTCGGTTTAGAGGGTTGAAGCCTAGTTTCTTGAAGATGGCTAGTGACATCAAATTAATGTTAGCCCCTAAATTACGCAAGGCTCAGGAAAATCTGGATGACCCAGTAGTGTATGGTATAGTGAATGCCCTAGGGTCACTCTTTTTCTGCGCTAAGGACCTAGTCGTGACTGCACTGGAATGATTCATACCATCAATATCCTCAGGAGTTACACCTTTATTCTTGTTACTAACTGTTTTATGAACCTGGTGTATCCAGGTATCTGCTCTAATAACTCAAGAAAAGGTATATTTAAACTCAACTATTTCAGCATCTCTATAAATTACTTGAACCTACCTTCCTCTTTCTACTGCATCAGTTGCTGAGGAAATGGTGGGTGTGGCCTCAGAATTTATCTTACCTCTGGTTCAATGACCGTACCCTTACCTTAATTTTTAGAAACTATATCTCTGTCATGTGCAACCTTCTGTGACTTGACAACATGTGTCCCAGCATAAAAAACTTCTATAGCAGGCATTGGAGGATCCATTGTAGTGATACCACTCTAAGTGGTAATAGCAAATACATGACCATCGTTTTTTGGATTTGAATAGTGTTGCTCGAAAGGGTACCTGGCGGCGTCTTATTTAGAGTTTCTGACATCTACCCAAACTGGTGCTCTAGCTGTTTGATAGCAGTCGCATATGACTCTACCTTCTGGGTCAATCCTAAAATATCAGCCTTAATCTCTTTAAGGTTAGTCTCTTGATTTTCCTGAACCTTTAATAATTTAGCAAGCATCTTTTCCATTCTAAATTTTACATCATATCTACCAGGTGGAATGTACCTATCTTTCTTCTCTCTATAGTTATCCTTCTTTCCCCAGTCACCATCTTGCCCTCTGTTATGGTCTCTTACCTATATTAATAGTTTTGACCTTGGCTCCCATGCCCTTGGGCTCAGAAACCCGCTATCTAATGATCCAAGTAGTTAGTTTCCTTTTCCAATTTAGACTCATATGCTTTGGAAGCTGACCCATGTGTTGTTACGGCATTCATTTTCTCAAAACTGGCCGCTGCTTGGCTAGAACCCCTAAATTAGACCTTAGCAACCCAATTTCTTGCGCTACTACATTATCAATTGCTCTCTGGTCGCTGGAAGCACCAATAGAATAAGTAACAGATCCTCTCTCCGCCTCCTGAGTTTGCCACCCTCAGTTATTGAGTGAGATCCGATCTAACATCTCCGAAGTTGTCTTCCAGCGTAGTCTCATAAAGGCTCCTCCAGAGATGGTGTTTTCCATGTCTCTGGAGCTGATATTCAGGGCTTTGTAGAATATCCCCAATAACCTTTTCCTTGAATACTAATGATTGGACACTAAGTTTTAGCTTTTTCTTAGACCTAAACCAAGCCTCGTACATGGATTCTAACTGCAACTGCCTGAAATTATAAATCTTGTCCTTAAGTTGCAACATCCCTGATGGAGGGAAGAACCTGTTTAACAATTGCCTGCGCAACTCATTCCAAGTCATGATAGAGCCTCCTTGCAATTCCCCTAACTATAAAGATGCTTCTCATGTAAGTGAAAAGGCAAAAATCCTTAGTCTAAGTGCTTCTTGATTTACCCCTGGATTGGTATACGAGTTAAAAATCCCAAGGAAGTTTTCAAGGTGCAAATTTGCATCATTGGTAGGAAATCCTTCAAACACACACTTAAAATTTAGAAGTTGGATCATGGCACGCGTGATGTCAAATTTTATGCCTGGGGGCAACACAGAAGGTACTATTACTCCATTCTCTGTCAACTTAACATATCCCATATTTTCCTCATCATCTATATATAGCTACACATACTGATATACTGGGATAATTTGAATACGGTCACCTCTAGCTGTATTCTTATTCTTACAGAGTGTTGCTCAATAGTCCGATGCTTGTCTCTACTCAGCTAGATCTGCATACCTAGCTATCCTCCGAGCTTCTTCCTCTGCTCTTTTTTTGACTTTTCTTTAAGCTAGAAGCTCACCCATCTAATTTTTAATAATATCTTGCTCCCCATCGGTAGAAGGCATAATATTACAAAACCTTTCTAGATTATCACCTCTTTTTGACTCAGACATCCTACCAGGTGTCTGTAGGATACTCTATGAATTCAGATTCACTGGTAATAAGGGATTGCCTCTACTCCGTGTGCTAGGCATACACCGGCATATGCCCAACTAAGAACAAAAAAAAAACCCAAAAATTGCAATAACCTTAATCTATAAATCAACACCATGTCCCCAGCAACGACGCCAATTTTCTTTAGATGACGTCTAACAAACACCTCCTTTTAGGTAATGATATGGTTTTTGTCAAGATATAGTAACCTAACTAAGGTTAGGGTAGAATCCCAAAGGAATACGTGGTTTGACAGATCCCAGTGGTTACAATCTATAGGCAAAATAGGAAGTAAAAAAAGGGGATTTATTTGTAGTAGTCTCGAACACAGAACATTATTAACTTGGTTGAAAATCAATCGTAAGTGAACACTAGGATTGTGTGTTCCCCTGGCTCAACTTCGTAGGTTTATGTGCGTTGTTGAATCAACTCAATACCCTGCATGCAAAATTGATATGTTATGTACCTCCTATAGTCTTTTAGATGAGCAGGAGGATTTCACTCTTTACCTATTGAGTCTCAGAGTGTTGCATTACTAACCCTTACTATGGTCCCAGTCAACTATCACCTTTTGGGTGTCAAGTTATTGGATAAAGGTTAATAGTCATTCACATATATCGTTCTGTTGTAACAGATAAGCTATTAACTCCTTAAATTACTGTTGTCTTTATCTTTTCCTAGTTACTACCCCTTTGTTAGAGCAAGTAGGAAGATCTGGACCGGATCTTAATGTATGTACCCATCAATAAATCAATCATAACGAAGATAAAGCAATGCATATCATATGTAATGATTTCCCATCAACAATTGCACTTCCCCTATGTCATCAATCAACCAGGGTTTCCACAATCCTAACTATGGGTTTTAGCCGCTTATGATTGTGAAGAGATCAACAACATTCATATCGGAAAGCAAAGATGAAATCACAACAATAAGATAAAAGAAACCTACAACTATAAATTGAATAGTCAAACTAAGTCAATACAAAGAAATCCCAAGATCAAAGACGGATCTTTAAGTCAAAATATGTTTCTAAGTGTTAAAAGTGGCTAACTTCTAATTAAAGTACATAAATGGTAATTATAGTACAAGAAAAAACACTAGAAACTAAGCCCGAATGGAATAGGAGAAATTAGGGCCGGTGGCCACTCGCTCCCTATACCTGCGGTTTGGTCCTGACCACGGTCTATACCTGCGGTTATCCCTGGGCATAGGTACCAGCCACAGGTACCGGATAGGAATTCTCTTGCAAGTTGAATCTCGGGATTTTGGACTTTCTGGTACCTGCTTTGTCTACCTTCGGTCCATAGGTTAACATGTGGTCCATAGGTTGACTTAGTAGGTGTCGGGAGTTTGTTTTTCATCTCTACTTTGAATCTCAAATATGCATTGATCACGATCAAGTTGAACGGCATCCCAATCATCCATAATTGCTCCAAAAGTGGCCAAAAACACCTTTTTTCACCATTTTTATGAACTTATCATTGAAATCATGGTTTCCTACAAAACATACCCAAAACAGATCATATCTAACAAAAAAGGCCTAAAAAACTTGCATATTTTCTTTGTTTTAAGCATCGAAAGTCACTACCAGAAATTCACTATTTTCCTACTAAAAATTCCGACTGAAAAAAATTAGTCGAAAATTTTTGACTACTTCAGTCGAAAATATTACTTTTTTATTTTTATTTCTTACAAAATATTTTTTCAATATTATTTATGACAAAAACAATTAGAATATTTGGCGACAAATTTTGAGAAATATACATTTCGACTACAGTAATTGAAAATATAAATAATTAAATAAATTATTAAATATATGTTTCCAACTACTGTAGTCAGAAATACTAATAACTAAATAAAATTATAATTAATTTAATATATAACTGACAACTGTAGTCAGAAATATAAATAATTAAATAAATATAGCACTAAATATATAATCAGTCCCTTATACGAAAATTAAATAATTATTTAAATAAATTATTAAATATATATTTTCAATTACTGTAGTTGAAATTACTAACAACTAAATAAAATTAATAATTAATTAAACATATATCCGACCGCTATAGTTGGAAACATAAATAATTAAATAAATATATTACTAAATATATAATCAGTCCCTTATATGGAAATTAAATAATTATTTAAATAAATTATTAAATATATATTTCCTACTACTGTAGTAAAAAATACTAATAACTAATTAAATATATATCCAACCACTATAGTCAGAAATGTAAATAATTAAATAAATATTTTACTAAATGTATAATCAATCCCTTGTACGAAATTAAAAAAATAAGGAAAATAAATTATTAAATTTATATTGTTGACTTCTGTAGTCAAAAATACTAATAACTAAATAAATATATGACTGAATATAATCATATCCTTATACAGAAAATTAATAATTAATTAAATATATTATTAATTAGATTTCTGACTAATTTAATTTAATAATAAAATAAATATATTACTAAATACATTACAAAAGCGCTTCTCTATAAATATATTAAATGTATCCAACTACTGTAGTCAGACATACTGAATAATTAAATATATTTAACTTTTACCCGACTGTAATGGTCGGAAGAGTATATTTAATTATTAAACAAATAACTATTATATACAATATATACATTAAACTGTATATATTGCCTCTCTCACTTCACTTTACTACCTCTTTCCCTCTTTAAACTAAATTAGGGCTTCCTCCATTGAAGTAGCAGTGGTTGCCTTCCTCCATTAAAGCAACAGTGGTTGCCTTCCTCTATCAAAACACCAATAATATGATCTCTCTCTATCTTTCTCTCTCACATATACACACACATACACTCACCATATTTAGATAATCCATCATTATATTTCTATGTTACTTGAAATATGGATATCAATAGGATTTTTTATAGTCTATATGTCTTCGTAGTTATGTTATAGATTTGTTTAATCATATGTTTAACCTATGGTATAACTCATTTGGGAACCATCGAGTATATGATTGGTTTGGAGGTGAGTTTGTTTTGGGTTATGATATTCTAAAGGAATTTTTGCTCTAATGGACTGAGATTTGTGATAAATTTTGTGAGAGAATGCTTATTTTCCAGTGATATCAATTTGGGCAATTAGGGTCGAGTGGTTCAGCTCAGGTTTAAGACTTTAGCTAGTCTTTATTTTGAGGCTTTGTTTCAGTGAAAATATTATCGATAAGATTATTAGGCTAACACACTGTCTATTGGTTCAGTTTTTCTTCATGTTAGAGAGATCGACTTTGATGGATCTTTGAGGAATGGTCTGTATTAGTTCCTAATACTTCAAATCTTTGTTTTAAGTTTTCATTGGACTTTCAAAGTCTACTCAGAGAGAGAAGTATATTCGGTTGTCTTAGCATGGTTTGACCTAAAGTCAGTGAAAGAATTCTAGAGTGAATCTTCTATATTTTAG
>NC_061111.1:122510821-122530934 GCF_002878395.1 Capsicum annuum
TATTAATGGAATTATGGTCAATTCACCCTATCCCTTACTTAGACCCATGACCATAAAGCACTCAAGGGGGTTATTTCTCATTCATAACACAATCAAAACACACTCTTTTCTCTCTAAACTCTCCAAGGTCAAGACACTTAGGGTTTCCAAGAAGTTAGTCACCTAAGGGATCAAGGGTTGCTTTCTATCCATAAATTTTGGTATTTCAGGCATGTTACTCTTCCTCAATTATTACTTTATGAAAATCATGTATTTAAATGGTTTAGTTGGATAGTTTTGAATGTGGGTTTTGGTGTGGTTGAGGGTTTTGACATGGTTGATTCTTATATTGTTTTCCTATGATTTATTATGCATTGTTTATGCTTTATTAATGATTTTGAACTTGTGGGGTGCATGGTAATAGTGAATAAACTAAGTGGTCATGGTTTTTCGTAAATTGGTATTTTGAAATTTGGAATTGGTTTTGAATAGTTGTATTCCCTCAACCCGCTTGTGCAAATGGCTTTCAACTATAAAATTTTCACTTGTTTTGACTTACTCACCTATGTTATTCTATTTCATAAAAAGTTGATGAACGAACATGGTTTTTAAGGCCTTGTTGTCTATGGTCAATTTAGTGAACAAAAGGGGTTGAGGCATTCCCCCAAGTTAATGTGATTATTATGACATAGAGATAAGCTAGAAAGTGTAAGGGTATAATGATACCCATGGTGTGCCTTAAAGGTTGGTTCATTGGTTAATAAATGGGTTATCTAAAACCTATTTTAAAATTGGGGTTAAGGGGGGTTATGTAGCAAAGCCGTAAAGGTGTGGGTCTTGGATGAATTGTACTAGAAACTCATGTTTGCCGACGTGAAATTTGGTCTTGATGACCGGTGTGCATGGTTCACATTATTGATATATTTGTATCTTAGACTGACATCGGGTTGGGGCATTCCCTGCTCTTCTTTGATACCTCCGGTTCGTGCGGCTAACATACACTAGGGCCCTTTCAGTAAGGGAGCCGAACACATATAGCCCGTGAGTGCATGTTTATGACAGTTGAGCTACATAGTCCAAGATAAAGGTTACTTCATTCTAAGTCGTGTTCCCTATCCCAGCGTGACATGATACATACATATATATATATATATATGATTTGTGCATTGGTTTTGAATGATTTTGAAATGTAGATTGTGGCATTATTCTATCCCTTATCTTTGAGTTACATGCTAGTTCTCAAGATACTAACCATCTCCGCATGTTGTATTCCCATGCAATGTAAGCACCAGAGATACTTCTACTTTTCCTACGTAGTGTTAGGTAGATCGGCTTGGTTCATCGATCGTTGATGGTGAAGTGGTGAACTTTTATTCCCCAGAAGACTTGTTCATTTCATCAGTTTCCTTTTATAGACTAGAATTGAAGAGTTCACATTAGCATTATCATTGTCATTGTCAGAGTTGGGGATATGTCCTGACTTAGATTGGCTTTCAGTATTATTTAGAGGCTTTGTGGAGATTATCATTGACTTGGGTGGTTTTGGTTATTTGTTTTTGGATATTTAGTTATCTTAGATTTCTTTGAGTTTTTATATCTTATCTTTTTATATGATTGGAATCCAGCCTCTATTGGGCATTGTGTTTGGTTTGACTAGGCAACAGGGGTGATCTCCCGTCCTTGGTGGACTTGAGATACCCATCACGGCCAGGTTTTGGTTCAGGTCGTAACATTTTGCCAATGTGTGTGCTTAAGGATGACATGAGGAATTTGTCTTAAAAGGTATGGTGTAAAGTCCCCCAATACTCTGATTGAAAATAAGTTGAATCTTGGTCCTAATCCATAGCAAAAAAATAAGCTAGGTGAAATTCAAAGAAAAAATTTTTGTCATTAGAAAACCTTTGGACGGAGTGGAGCGGCTTATTTATAGTAATAACATGAAGGATCTGATTTAAGGAAAAATTATAGTTAGAATGATTTGTGAAAGAGGCACTACTAGTACTTTGTATCGACAAACCTTGTTTGTTACCAACATAAAGCTGATCAGGGCCCTTGTATTCCTCAACATGAGAAAAGCTTGATAGGTTGGGTGGAGCATGAAGAGTTGCACCTGTGTCAGGGAACTAGTTTTGCATAAAAAAATTAGTGCCTTATAAGTGACACAAGCCAACAGATTGATCGTGTGATTGTAACAGTGGAAACAATTCATGGCTTGGTGATATATGTTATTGCAAATCTGATCTCTAACTCGTCCATCGTTGTTTGTATTCCAAAATTGACCTATCTGAGAGTAGATATTGTAATAGCTAAAATGTTGGCATTGATTAGGGCTACCACACCCCTTGACCCATGTACAATCTTTCACGACCTTTAGAGTTATTGTTATTATGGTTGGTGTTTTGTCAATCACCATTGAAGGAACGCTGAGCAATATGGGTTTTTGGGATATGAGATGCATCAATAGAAGCGAGGGATGGGGAGGACATGGATGAGCTGTGCATAAACTCATGATTCAACAGTAGGCTACGAAGCTCAAAGTATGAGACTAGTTTAAGTCACGTAGATAATGTAATAACAATATCCTGAAAGGAAGAGGGGGGTACTTACTTGTTTTTGATTAGATAGTCGATTTTCTTCTACAGACAGTCAACTAATGAAGAAGTAACGTAAAGTGCAAAAAATAAAATGCTAAAAGTGAATGGTACTAGATATTTTTTACTCACTTTTTGATAAAGTGCCTCACCAACTATGTCTGTCACAACCTGATTTTAAGAGTCCTGATGGTACCTACTTTAACCCACCACTAGGTAATCCAAATCATAGCCTAGAATGACAAGTAATGGGATAGTCGATAGAAAGTAGAGTAAATGCCAAAATTTGAAGTAATTAGACAAGCAATAAAATATAAGAGTGACAACACAACTAGAGATAAATAAACAAAAGAGTTAAAGTATCCCATAGCTAGTAAATATGTCAGTTGTGGCAGCTAGCAGTTGGATCTACATCAAAAAATCTACAAAAGTGTAGTATGAGTACCAAACAATGGGTACTCAGTAGGCATCATCGACCAATTAAGAAAAATCATAATAAAAGTACAATAAGGTGTGAGATTGTAATCTAAGGTCAAGAAAAAGGTCAATCCTTGAATAATGCTCCAAATACTGAAAATAAATAACCAAGTAAATAATATCAAAAGAAAAGTGACTAACTATAGCCTAACTGGGCATCTAGAAGCCTAGAAGGTACAATCAAGCCTAAATAATCCAATCGAGCCCCATAAGCCCAATTGATGCAACAAAGAAAGAAATACCAACAGTAATAATCTCAACATATCAAAACTCAATATTGTAACCATGGATCTTCCTATACCATAAACACCAAACTCGAATTGATTCCTCAATCAACATAAGTAACCCATCACTGTAGGACTCAAATTAGTAATAATATCATAACGATGGACTTGAACTAAAATAACATCTTAAATACCGGGCTTAAACTGGTCTTAGTATCCTAATTTCCAAACTCGGACCGGTCTTTAAATAAACCCAAGGTAAAAAGTATAAATCCCCCTCAGACTCAAGAATATAAAGAGGATTATGGAAGAAGGCCTCTTACAAACATAAGGAGAAAATTATAATATTGACCTAAAAAGGGAGAAGGGGCTTGGTTCTAACCCCAAAAGTCCATTTGAAGGTAATTTCTACCCCAAGCTAGACTAAGTACCCCAAGCTAGACTAAGGTTCCAAAGTCCCACTACAAGGTGATAAACAAGTCTCATTAAGTCTTAAGGTAGAAATTAAACCCAAGAAATGGATAGTTCGGTCAAATCTACCTAATACAACTTACTAACCGACTAAATAATCTAAATTTCACTAATTATACAATCAAGTTGTAATTTTCCAACCCAAAACTAGCATAATAAGCCATGGTTTCATGGTACTTTTGATGCTTAAAACGGAAAAATATGCAAGTACTTAAGTTTATTTTGTTAGATGTGATATGTGTTTTTGTGTATGTTGCGGGAAAACAAGGTTAAAAGTGAAGAAGAACAAAATAAGAAGAACGAGCTCTAAAAGTGAAGTTTCTACCTTGACTATGAGTCATTGGGTGGGTATACGACTCATAGTCTAAGTCTTCAGGTGAACAGTAAAGAATTCTAAGCTAAAAGACAAAGTAGATATTGGCTATGACTCATAGGATCTGAGTATGAGTTGTATAGAAAATCGTTCTAAGAACACTTGGGGAAAAGTACTGAGAATAAATAAGTTAGAGCCCAGTGAGATAAAGGCTCGCAATGAGTCATATTGTCAGGTTACGACTTGTAGGGAGAAACTATTTTGAGCATAATGAGCAAGGTTTTGAAAGTTGAAAATCACTGGAGTGACAATAATTCCAACAAATAACTCATAGGGTCTTGTGATGAGTCGTCTTCACTTAGTGTAGAAGAAAGACAAAAAAGTTGACAATAAGTCATCGTTAGTCCAGATGACTCATTGCCTGAGGCATAGCCACTGCCGACCTTATTTTCCTATTTTGTTTTGGTTAGTTTTTCTATGTTATTTTAAGAAACTATAAATACTCCTTTGATTTTCTTTTGTAATAGTTTACAGTAACACCCCGACGACTTTTTAGCTAAATTTCATATATGGAAAGTCTAAGCATTAACTTCTAGAATGATCTAAATTAATTTTCATGTGGAATTTTCTATATTTCAACCTTTAATTGCGTAGATGACTGAATTAGCTTTCTAACGATATAAGATTCATCCAAAACGGACCCTCGGTGAAGAAGTTATGAATAATTTATAGTTTCAGTCATAAACATCATCATTTTGGCATCTAGCGTGTCGCAGAGAGGGTCAAATTGTCAATCGTCAAATTTTAGTGGGCCTCCACGATGGTGGCACGTCCGGAGGCACCCAATTTCCCACTCGTCAAATTTTAGTGGACCACCGCGATTGTGGCGCATCGCGGTGGCACCCGAAATTGGATTTTTTAGTTCAAATTTTCAGTTCTATTTAGGAATCATTAAGGGTAATTTTGACTTTTTCCTAACCTTTAAAACCGTCCAAACAAAGGATCTAGGGTATGTTTGAGCAACTTAACCTTATTTTCATCAAAATCATCAAGAATCCTCTCTAGGGTTTCAAATAAAAACCCAAGTAGTTCAAGATTCAACCGTAGGTTTTAAAGTTGATCGTATATTTGAAATCCCCAGGTCGTAGGCTTCAATAAGCACCTATTGTCTTCCTAATTCGAGGTACGCAAGGTTTTTCCTAAAATCTCATGGTCATAGAAATCATGTTTTAAGAATGGGGTTTTAAAGTTTATGAATATAATCATGTTTTAGAAATTTTGACGGTATTGTTTTGGTCTTTAGGCCTTTCCCCCAAATCGATTTGAAATTATGTATATATGTACGTATGTGTTCAAGAATGGTTATTCAATTGAGAGCATGAATTATAATGAATCCCTCTCTTGTTATGAGTTTTGTCATCTTTGTATGATATAAATTGTTTTGAATGCATTTTGAAGAGCATGATCTGAAATACTTTGGCTTTTGCTATGTTTTGAATATGATTTTTGAATACGAAAGAGAGGGTTGTGAATGTTGAATATACACATAATGAAAGAGTGCATGGTCTTACCAAAAGCACGTGACCACCATATGTTTAATGAGAGTTTTTGCATGGTTTTGACTTGAGGTTTCAAAATATGAAATCTTTTATTCAAATTACATGTTTTGGGAGGTCTGAAACTACATTTTTATGAAAGATCATGCTTATTACACTATGGCTTAGAAATAGAAGTTGCAAGTGTTGGTGTGACGACACTAACTCAGAAAATGCCATGATAAATTTAGAACAGAATAGAATGCATGTTTGAAATCATATTTACAGATTTTGTGATTAGAATATTTCATGATTAGAAATAGTTAAAAATTGGGCAGAAAGAGATGATAGGTGGTTCCCCGAAAAAGGCATGAGTCCAGATACTCATTGCCCAAAATTGTGATTTGCCAATCTAGGTATATCTTATGTTACGCTGGCCTAGTACCATGTGGCGTATTAGAATCAGAGACTTCAACCCTTGTGGCACACTCGGGTTGGAGGCTTCCCCGCCGAGTCAATGGCGGATTCCATATATATCTTGGATTTTAGTTTTATGTGTTATGATCACATTCAGGTTGACCATGTTTTTGTAGTATTGTAAATCTTCCGTATTTATTTTATCATATGAATTATGTGCATGATTACCAGATAGATAAGGGTGTTTTGGGCCTTCATGGTTCAAAATGCTCGTCACGACCAGGGCCCCGATTTGGGTCGTCACAAACTTGGTATCAGAGCACGGTTCATGGTCCCAGGGTGTCTGCAAAATTACATCGGGTAGAGTCTTGTTTATGGGTATGTAGCGCGCCATACTTATAAGTAGGAGGCTACTAGGCGTTTAGGAAATGTTTCCCTTCTTTGTGATTTAGTTAGTGCTTCAGAGTCAAGTCTATTCCTAATTAGTGATCTTTTGTCTTACAGAAATAACAGTCATGCCTCCTCGTCGGAATACTAATCTAGTTCGTCCCACTTATAGGATGAGGACACGTAATAGAGCTCTCACCCCAGACCCTTTCCTTACTCCGAGAGTCCCTCAAGTCCCGACCAGTCCACCTCGAGCTCCATGGACCAATATTAACCGTCCCCCGACTGCTCAAAGGAATATTTTGAGTACTGAATTTAAATAGTCTATTCATATCTTGGCACAGTTGGTGGCTAATCAGGCTCAACGATCGAAAGATGTTGGGTCTACATCAGTGACATCGGAGGCTATTAGGGTGGGACAGTTCATGAGAATGAACCCACCCAAGTTTACTGGCACCAAGGTAGAAGAAGATCCGCAAGAATTCATAGATGAAATAGAGAAAATTTTTAAAGTGATGCATGTGGATCAGATTGA
Organism: Capsicum annuum; assembly: GCF_002878395.1. Classification (NCBI taxonomy): domain Eukaryota; kingdom Viridiplantae; phylum Streptophyta; class Magnoliopsida; order Solanales; family Solanaceae; genus Capsicum; species Capsicum annuum. Next base: position 122,517,751 of record NC_061111.1, read on the forward strand.
AGGTGTTGAGTTGGCATCCTACCAGCTGAAGGATGTAGCAAACCAATGGTATAATAAGTGGGAGGATGCAAAGGGTGACAGTGCTGAGCCCACAGTTTGGGATGAGTTTAGGGAAGCTTTTCTTGACAGGTTCTTTCCTCTGGAGATGAGGAAAGCTAAAGTAGAGGAATTCATAAACCTCAAGTAGGGTAAGATGAGCGTGCAGGAGTACACTTTAAAATTTAATCAGCTAGCCCGTTATGCCCCCGAGATGACAAATAGTATAGGGGCCCGAATGAGGAAGTTTGCTTCCGGCCTTTCAGATGATCTGGTGCTTGAGTGTCAGGGAACTATACTGAAAAAGGAGTTGGACTTTGCTAGGCTGACGGTTCACATACAACAGATAGAGGAGAAGAAAAAGAAGATTTTTGAAGCTAGGGAGAAAGAAAGACAGGCAAAAAGAGTCAGATCTACCGACCAGGGTTACAATCAGCCTCAAAGCGGTAAGTGGGGAAATAAATGGCAGAAGAAGAAGAATTAGGGTAATGCACATTCTGCTGCCAGCGCCTCAGCACCCAGACCACCAGCAGACAGATGACTCAAAGTTTCCAGACTCATTATGGATCCAGAGCACCGGATACTCAGTCGTAGGGTAGTGTGGCTCAACAGAATCATACTTTTTCATGGTGTGAGACTTGTGGTAGAAATTATCTAGGGAGATGTCAGTTGGGCGCATTTGTATGTTATTCATGTAGTTAACCGGGTTACATTCAGAGAGACTATCCATCTGCTAGGAAGAATGTTGGTGGTGCAAAGTCTCAACAAAATTCTCCGGCACCACCCCCGCCTTAAAAGGGTACCACATCAACTGTCGGGAGTGGTCGCAGTCGATTATATGCTTTGACCAACCGCTAGGAGGTGAAAGTTTCCCCAGACGTTGTCACCGGAATGTTACCAATCTTTTCCCGTGATGTTTATGTGTTACTTGACCCTAGGTCTACCCTATCCTATGTGACCTCTTATGTGGTTGTTGTTTTTGGGTTTGAGCTCGATATAATTTCTAATCCTTTCTCTGTTTCCACTTTGGTAGGTGATTCTGTTGTGGCTAGAAGGGTTAAAAATTATGTGGTATCTATTCTTAGCCGGGATACCATGACAAACCTCATAGAACTCGATATGGTTGCTTTTTATGCTATCTTAGGGATGGATTGGCTTTATTCGTGCTATGCCACATTAAATTGTAAGACTCGAAGAGTCACTTTTTCTTTCCCGAATGAGCCAGTGATAGAATGGAAGGGACATTCTTTAGCATCTAAAAGGCACTTTATATCCTATCACAGGGCGCAGAGACTCATTTCTAAAGGTTGTTTGTATCAACCTATCTAGGTTAAGGACTCTAATACTGAGGGTCTTCCTCTTCAGTCTGTCCCTGTAGTAAATGAATTTCCAGAAGTCTTTCCAGATGATCTCCTAGGAATACCACTTGATAGGGAGATAGAGTTTGGTATTGATGTTTTGCCAGATACCCTCCCCATCTCTATTCCACCATATAGAGTTGAAGAAACAGCTAGCAGATCTTCTAGATAAAGATTTTATACGCCCTAGTGTCACCTTGGGGTGCGTTTGTACTCTTCATGCAAAAGAAAGATGGTTCCCTTCGTATGTGCATAGACTACTGTCAGCTGAATAAGGCCAAGATTAAAAATAAGTATCCTCTTCCTAGGATTGATGATCTTTTTTACCAGCTTCAGAGTGCTAGATATTTTGCAAAGATAGTCCTTCGTTCAGGATACCATCAGTTGAAGGTTAGAGAGTCAGATATTCCCAAAATAGCTTTTTGAACCAGATACAATCATTTTGAATTCTTAGTCATGTCCTTCGGATTGACTAATGCCCCTGCAACCTTCATGGACCTAATGAATAGGGTTTTCCATCAGTTTCTGGAAATGTTTGTGATAGTATTCATTGACGACATCTTGGTTTATTCCAAAAATAAGGAGGATCATGCCACTCACCTCCAAATTATTCTTCAAACTCTTAAAGATCATAGCTTGTATGAGAAATTCTCCAAGTGTGAATTCTGGCTTAATTTCATTGCATTCTTGGGTCATATTATATCTAGTGACGGTATTAGAGTGGATCCCCAAAAATTTGAAGCAGTAAGAAAATGGCCCAGACCCGCGACTCCAACCGACATTCAGAGCTTCTTGGGTCTGGCGGGTTATTACAAAAGGTTCGTAGAGAGTTTTTCCTTCATTGCTGCTCCACTCACTAAATTGACTCAGAAAAAGATAAAGTTTGTGTGGTCTGACTTGTGTGAAAATAGTTTTGAGAAGTTGAAGGACAAGTTGACTACTGCTCCTGTTTTGACTCTTCTCGAGGGGATTAATGGTTTTGTGGTATACTATGATGCGTCCCTTGTGGGACTTAGTTGTGTTCTGATGCAGCAGGGTAAGGTGGTAGCTTATGCGTCTAGGCAGTTAAAGGTGCATGAGCGAAACTACCCCACTCATGACTTGGAGTTAGCAGCCTTGGTGTTTGCACATAGAATCTAGAGGCATTATCTCTATGGAGTGCATGTTGCTATTTATACTGACCACAAAAGTTTGCAGTATGTTTTCTCACAGAAAGAATTGAACCTTAGGCAGAGGCATTGGATGGAGCTTTTGAAAGACTATGATATGAGCCTGCATTACCATTTGGGCAAGGCAAACGTTGTAGCCGACGCTCTCAGCAGGTTGTCTATGGACAGCCTTTCTCATGTTGAAGAGGAGAGAAGAGAGATGGTGAAGGACATTCACCGCCTTGCAAATCTGGGAGTACGACTCTTAGATTTCGAAGATGGAGGGGTGGTTATTCATGAGATAGCTAAATCATCCCTTTATGGCAAAGTCAAAGAAATGCAGGCCGAAGATCCCATCTTGATGCAGATTAAGAGAGATGTGGGTAAACAGAAAGTAATGTCATTTGATATTGGTGGCGATGGTATTCTGAGATATCAGGGCAGATTGTGTGTGCCTGATGTAGATGGGTTGCAGGAAAAAATCCTTAGCGAGGCTCACACGTCGAGGTATGTTGTTCACCCAGGCTCTACAAAAATGTATCATGATTTGAAAACCATTTATTGGTGGAATAATATGAAGCATGATGTGGCTAAGTATGTTGCCAAGTGTTTGAATTATCAGCAAGTCAAGGTGGAATACATGAGGCCAGGTAGTACTTCTCAAGAGATAGCATTGCCTTATAGAAGTGGGAGATGATCAATATGGACTTCATTATAGGACTTTCGAAGTCTCGAAACCAGTATAATTCTTTATGGGTAATTGTAGATAGGCTGACCAAGTCAGCGCACTTTCTGCCTGTCAGGACGAACTATTCGGGAGAGGATTATGCTAAGCTGTTCATCACAGAAATATTTCAGTTGCATGGGGCACCTGTGTCTATCATATTCGACCGAGGTACGTAGTTTTCTTCTCATTTTTGGAAATTTTTTTAGAAAGGCTTAGGTACCTAAGTGAACCTAAGTACAACATTCCACCCTCAGACTGATGGACAAGCTGAGTGCACCATTCAGACCCTTGAGGATATGTTGAGGGCCTGTGTAATTGATTTTTGGGTGGAGCACTTGCCATTGATAAAGTTCGCGTATAATAACAGTTTCCATTCTAGTATTAAGATGGCGCCATTTAAGGCATTGTATGGGAGAAGAAGTAGGTCACCAATAGGGTGGTATGAAGTGGGTGAGATGTAGATGTTTGGGCCTGATCTTGTTTATCAGGCGATAGAAGATGTAAAGCTTTTTAGAGAATGACTTAAAACAGCTCAGGGTCGTCAGAAATCCTACGCCGATATTAGGAGGAAAGAGTTAGAATTTGAGGTTGGAGATTGGGTATTTCTTAAGGTTCCTCCCATGAAGGGAGTTATACGATTCGAGAAGAAGGGTAAACTGAGTCCTTGCTATATGGGACCATACCAGATTGTGAGAAGAATAGGTGGAGTTGCATATGAATTAAAGTTGCCTGCAAGTTTGGGTTCTGTCCATCTGGTATTTCATATATCCATGCTGAAGAAGTGCATTGGAGATCATTCATTAGTAGTACCCATCAAAGAAATCAAGGTGACAAACTCCTTGTCCTACGACAAAGAGCCGATAGTAATTTTGGATCACCAAGTTAGAACGTTGAGAAGCAAAGAGATTGTTTCGATTAAAGTGTTATGGAGAAATCAGAAAGTCAAAGAAGCAACTAGGGAATCAGAAGATGATATGACAGATAGATACCCAAATTTATTTGATTCGGTGAATAAAGTGATGGAAGGTACAATCTTTGTCCTTTTCTTTCTATGCCTTTGTTTGCTTGAAATCATGCTTGTCTGTTTTCTGCATCATCATTCGGGGACGAATAATCCCAAGGGGGGTATATTGTAACACCCCAACGTCTTTTAGCTAAATTCCATCCATGGAAAGTGTAAGCATTAGTTTCTAGAATGATCTAAATTAATTTTCATATGGAATTCCTATATTTCAACTTTCATTACGTAGATGACTGAATTAGCTTTCCAATGATATAATATTCGTCCAAAACGGACCCTCGGTGAAAAAGTTATGAATAATTTATAGTTCCAGTTGTAAACATCGTTATTTTGGTGTCTAGCGCATCGCGGAGAGGGTCAAATTGTCAATTGTCAAATTCTAGTGGGGCTCCACAATGGTGGCGCATCACGGAGGCACCCAATTTACCACTCATCAAATTCCAGTAGACCACCGCGATTGTGGCGCTCAAGGTGGCACCCGAAATCAGGTTTTTTAGTTCAAATTTTTAGTTCTGTTTAGGAGTCATTAAGAGTAATTTTGACTTTTCCCTAACCTTTAAAACAGTCCAAACAAAGGATTTAGGGTATGTTTGAGCAACTTAACCCTATTTTCATCAAAATCATCAAGAATCCTCTCTAGGGTTTCAAAATAAAAACCCAAGTAGTTCAAGATTCAATCGTAGGTTTCAAAGTTGATCGCATATTTGGAATCCACAGGTAGTAGGCTTTAATAAGAACCTATTGTCTTCCTAATTCGAGGTACGCGGGGTTTTTCCTAAAATCTCATGGGCATAGAAATCATGTTTTAAGAATGGGGTTTTGAAGTTTATTTTAGAAGTTTTGACGGTATTGTTTTGGTTTTTAGGCCTTTCCCCCAAATCGATTTGAAATTATGTATATATGTACGTATATGTTCAAGAATGGTTATTCAATTGAGAGCATGAATTATAATGAATCCCTCTCTTGTTATGAGTTTTGTCATCTTCGTATGATATAAATTGTTTTGAATGCGTTTTGAAGAGCATGATATGAAATACTTTGGATTTTGCTATGTTTTGAATATGAGTTTTGAATACAAAAGAGAGGGTTGTGAATGTTGAATATACATATAATGAAAGAGTGCATGGTTTTGTCAAAAGCACGTGACCACCATATGTTTGATGAGAGTTCTTGCATGGTTTTGACTTGAGTTTTCGGAACATGAAATCTTTTATGCAAATTTCATGTTTTGGGTGGTTTGAAACTACATTTTTATGAAAGATCATACTTATTGCATTATGGCTCAGAAATAGAAGTTCCAAGTCTTGGTGTGACGACACCAACTCAGAAAATGCCATGATAAATTCAGAACAAATTAGAATGCATGTTTGAAATTAGATTTACAGATTTTGTGATTAGAATATTGCATGATTAGAAATAGTTAAAAATTGGGCAGAAAGAGATGATAGGTAGTTCCCCGAAAAAGGCATGAGTCCAGATACTCATTGCCCAAAATTGTGATTTGTCAATCTGGGTATATCTTATGTTACGCTGGCCTAGTACCGTGTGGCGTATTAGAATCAGAAACTCCAACCCTTGCGGCACACTCGGGTTGGAGGCTTCCCCGCCGATTCAATGGCAGATTCCATATAGCCCGTGGAATATCAAAAAATGTAGGGGAGTGCCACCTAACTCAGAAGTAATACAAAGATCAGAAACTGTTTTGACAAGAATGATTTATGATTACTCGAATGATGCCCATGTGTTTCCAGAAACTATTTTATGCATGACGTTTGATAAAAAATTGCTCTCATCTATTTTATATATATGTTTAAGTACTCTATTTAGGATTTCTTCATGTGCCAGTACTTCTGTACTGACCCCCCTCTCTCCAGGTTTTGAGGCACAATCTAGTGGTCTAGATAAACAGTAGATATTTCAGATCGCAGATCAGATTGTGCAGTGGTGAGCCTTCTATGATCCAGAAGGCCTGGTTGTTTCAGCTAATTATCTTTAGTTCTGTTATGGTCTACTAGGGGCCTTGTCCCAGTTTTCAGACAGTTTTGTTTAGTCGATAGTAGAGATTTCGCAGACTGAGTCAGACATTATTATTCAAATATATCTTGGATTTCAGTTTTCAGTGTTATGATCACATTCAGGTTGACCATGTTTTTGTAGTATTGTGAATCTTCCGCATTTTTTTTATCATATGAATTATGTGTATGATTACCAGATAGATATGGGTGTTTTGGGCCTTCATGGTTCGAAATGTTTGTCACGGCCAGGGCCCCGGTTCGGGTCGTGACATTTACGGACTCTTTACATTCTGTAATCCCCCGTAATATTCTAAGCTCGATTCAGCTTCTGGTTGCATGTTTAAGGGGTTCAATGCATGAAATTTTCACTAAGTGTTGAGGACTTAGTTATTTTCAAGACCCCACAATCTTACAGATATTTTTGGGCCTTCCTGAACCTAAGACATTGGTTTTAGAGTTGAAACAGGTTTAGGGATGTTAAAGGTGTATCTTGGAAGAGTTTCAAAATTTTGGAGCAGGATTTGGGGCATATTTGGACCATAGTGGCAGTGAGCCTCCGTAATAGGGCTGCGTCACAGAGCCTATGACCTGCGATAGGGTCCACATTGCGGAGGATATTCTAAATCATTAGGTCTGCAATGAAGAGGCGGTGTTTATGGCAAAGTGTTCGAACTACCAGAAGGTTATAGTGGAGCACCAAAGGCCTTATGGTACACTCCATGAGTTTAGTATCCCCATGTAGAAGTGGGAGGTGGTGAACATAGACTTTATAACAGGTTTGCCTAGTATGCATCATTTGCAGGATTCGATTTGGATCATTGTAGATAGACTGACCAAGTCAGCCCATTTCTTACCAGTTCATACTTCGTATTCAGCTGAGGATTATGCTAGACTTATATCAGGGAGTTGGTAAAATTGCATAGGGTTCTTTTGACTCAGTTTACCTTTCTCTTTTTGAAAGCTTTTCAGAAGGTCCTTGGTATCCAAGTACATCTCAGCATAACTTTTCATCCTCAGACAGATGGTCAGGCAGAGAGGACCATTCATATGGTAGAGGACACATTGAGGGTATGTGTTATTGACTTTAAGGTTAGCTGGGATGACCACTTACCTTTGATTAAGTTTACCTATAATAATAATTATCACTCCAGTATACAAATGGCTCCTTTTGAGTCTCTTTTGGTGGGAGAAGATGAAGGTCCTCTATTGCTTGGTTTGAAACAGGTGAGGCTGATTTGATTGGGATAGATTTAGTGTTTGCAGCGATGGATAAAGTTGAGATGATCTGCGACAAGCTGAAGACAGCTCAGAGCCGACAGAAATCTTATGCAGATGTGAGAAGAAGAGATCTTGAGATTGATATTGGTGACTTAGTTTATTTACAAATTTCACCCATGAAAGAGGTGAAGAGGTTTGGAAAGAAAAGGGAAGCTCTGTCCTAGCTATGTTTGCCCATATAGAAATTTAAGCCGCTTTAGAAAAGTAGCTTATGAGTTAGAGTTGCCTGTAGATTTGGCATCGGTACATCCGGTGTTCCATGTATCTTTGCTAAAGAAGTTCATTGGTGATTCAGATTTTGTTGTTTCTTTAGAAAGTATGAATGTGAAGGATAGTCTTTCCTTTGAAGAAATCCCAGTTGAGATCCTTGACCGTCAAATTCATAGGTTGAGGAATAAAGAAGTTCCTTTGGTTAATGTTCTATGGAGAAATCAGTTCGTTGAAGGTGCTATTTAGGAAGCAGAAGCAGATATGTTAGCCAGGTATCCTCATTCTTTCTCCACAAATTCAGACTCTACTTGAGGTAATGGTTTTCTTTAAGTTGACTCTTTCCCGTTCTCTTCAGCTATATAACCATTCTCATGTCACGACATGCATTCATGAAATCAGTTCAGTCCATGTATCATGTTTCAGACCTAGTTATCCAATTATATTTCAGCTTATAAGTATTCAATATATGCTCTTAGTCTCCTTATATCTCAACTTAACCCAGTTGCATTCGAGGATGAATGGTCCCAAGGGGGAGATATTATAATACCTCGTGAGATTCTAAGCTCGATTCATTTTTTGGTTGCATAAAGGCTTGAAATTTTCACTAAGGGTGTGTTTGGTATGATGGAAAATATTTTTCATGAAAAATAAGTTAATTTTCTACTTATTTTTTCATGTTTGGTTGGTGGATGGAAAATATTTTTTGAAAAATATTTTATGGTGCTTATGGGTGCGACTTCGATTTTGTTGGGGGTGGAGAAGAGGGGTGAGGGTATAAGCATATAAGCGTCTTAAAGTTTTTATCTGGAAAATGACTTCCCTTGGCTTATCAGGGTAGTCAATTTCCCTCAAATGAAGGAAAATAAGTTACTTTGAAAAATGTTTTCTCAAAATTTTTTTATAACCAAACAAGGGAAAATGTTTTTCTAAAAAACATTTTCCATCATACCAAACACACCCTTATTCGCACGCTTTTGTTTTGATAATGTATTGTGTATTTACTTCCAAACTTCTCTCTTTTCTTTTGTTTTTGACAATGTATCGTGTATTTGCTTCCAAACTTCTCTCTTTTGTGCATTTGTGGGAATTGATTAGGAAGCTTGAATTATGTAAGTAATAGTTGCTTAAATTTTAGCGTCTTGTAATATTTTGATACTCGATATTGATATTATTTGCAATGCTTAAATTAGTTCCGACAGAATATTGATATACTAATTAATTATTCAATAGTATTTTTCAAAAAATATATTTTCCTCTCACCAATCAAACAACTAAAAACATTTTTTAGAAAAATATTTTCTATTTACCAACCAAACACCATAAAATATTTTTCGGAAAATATTTTCCAGCCACCAACCAAACATGAGAAAATAAGTAGAAAATCAACTTATTTTCCATGAAAACATTTTGTATGGAAAACATTTTCCATCATACCAAACACACCCTTAAATGCTGATCTTTACAGAGCATACCGCATTTCCTAGAATGGAAGATAATAATAGACAGCGAGGTTGTCCATACGATGTAATTGACAATTTGACATTATAACATTTACATATTACTCTTCATTTTCAAGAATATACATATATATCCTCAGGCAATACTCACCGAATGCATACACAAATATCGCCCTCTAAATAAGTGTCATATGATCGTCTACAGCTTCATGCTGATCTCGTAGAAGTAGTGATTTATGTGCTACGCAATCCCAGGAACTAACGGGCATATTCAACGCCAACAGGATATTATATGTGGACTGAATATGAAGACTAACAAACTTGTTAGGATTCAACTTAATCTAGGCACGACGCTCCAGACAGGCCTCGGAAATCATCCACCTCTTTACAAGAAGTTTGTTGGCATCTATTTATTCTTTGCAGGTAAGAAATAACGAGCAATACCCGAATCCCTTTTGACTGTATGAGGTCGCTTCTGTGGCCTGAGCCATGCCTGTACCTCTTCTTGAATTTGTTTTGGTAACTCATTCAAGACATCCTGGTCAATCTCATCAATGTCGTAACTCCAGGCAGGCCTTTTCAGTTTAATATGGCTACAAAGACGAGCATCAACACTAGACTCACCTCTTGCAGGTGAATTTTCTTGAGGTGGTTCACTTTGATGGTCTGCGAAATACAAATACAAGAAACTTAACACTCCCTGCTTTAAATTTATATGACATCCTTTTCCATTTTAGGACATCCCAAAATGTTTGACTACAAATAATTTATCTTATATTTTCTCCACTCCTCTTAGACGATGGTATTTAATTGGACAAGAATTTTAAGATATTAGGTTGAATTATTCATTATATCAATGATAGCGAAAGAAAAATTAGTACAGTAATGGTTGAAAAGTTCAATAGAGAAACATCACACCAAAGTTCAAAAGTTAAAAAATTTAAATATTTGAATTCTTGAGAAATTGTCCTAGTTATACAAAAATGGAATAGTGTGAGATTTTGTACGACCAAACACGAGAGGTGCCAACAACTTTTAAAGCTTCAAATTTATTTAACTATTCAAATTTAAATTTGATGTGATATGCTCATTATAATCTAATTATTCAACATTTACTTCAATTATTCTTCCACTACCACCAAATCAAATTAACTCTTAAACACCATGTGTAGTCAAATACGAAAACATGATCATGAAAAACGACAGGGCAGAGTAAATATGGAAAGCGAACGGAAAAAGAGTGCCACTGTCTGGTGAATCTGTTACCTGACAAGGAGGGGGACTCGCTTAGCTTACTAGTACTAGCATGTTCTACCTTTAAGAGATCGCCAGAGTTTTGACTTTGAAAATATCGCGAGATTGTTGACATTCCCTGATATAACAAAAGCAAACGGAAGCTAAAACACAATTTTCTGAAGCAATCAAAACAAAGAGTACTTTCAATATTTGTATACTGGGCATTTCCTCCTAGAGAAATTTAAGGCATCAACTTGAAACATGGTGCGTCACAATCTGAAAGGGGCATAGGTGAAACTGATCAGTTAATTCCGTGGCTAAGATCAGTGATGACTGCTTTGAATGTGTGCATACTTTATATGACTTCTTTTTATATGTGAAGCATTTGCATAGCAACGTATAGAAGGAGAGAAAAGATCTCTTTGATAATCTTTTTTGATGAAGTAAGATCTCCTTGATAAATATTCTGATGCTTGTCTTTTCTAATTTGACCTAATGTATCGATCATAGATATATGACCTCTAATCAACAAAATGGCGATCTATCAGACTCATAAAAATAAATCTTTCAGATGTTTTTTAGGCAGTTATATATTGAGTTTGTCCATAATAAATATATGGTTGAAGGTATAAATTAAAAGAAGTCCAAATCTTATTACTCAAGTAATAAGCTTTTCTGCGACATCTATACTAGGCAATGTAAAAATATTTAAACAAGGAAAGTGCAGAAAGGAAACCTAAATCTGACTAAAACGATCTGTCATCTTAAAGTCAAGTGATAGCAAAATGCACAGTTCATAACAAAAGTAACAGAGTAACAACTAAAGAAAGCTAAATGGATAAGGAGAAGCTGGAGAATGCAGTCAATACACAGTTACGATCCATGAGATAATAGAGTGGAGTTTGAAACCTTTTCTTTATTCAACTTCCTCTTCCCTTCCTCCGACTCTAAACTATCTCTAATCTTTTCGGTAAGGTAGTCCCCATTTGATTCAGTCTGATCTTTCTCCCATCCCCGGTACACTTCAGCATCTAAATTAGCATTGAAAAGTGAAAGTAAAATGAAAACAGGGAAGAAGCAAAAGTTAAGAGAATATTGACCGAAGTTCTAGCTATTAGAACCAGTAGGAGGAAGTACCTGGTGAAGAACATATTGAAGTCTCTTTGTCTGGCAGCTGCTCAGATGGCAAATAAATAAATAAATAAATAAACAGCCCTGGTCAAGGTGGCCCTAGATTATAACTGTTTTACACCACAGAGGACCATCAAAATGGAAAATACAGAAAGCATGCATATTACTGAATGTTGAAAGATCAGGTCTATTAAATAATTTTAGCACAAAAGTAGGTCATAGTACTGACATTGTTATAAATGACATCACAACTCAGTAAAGCCGCATTCTGAGTATATGGTTTGCTTCTCTTTCTTTACTTACCAGTGACACTTATGTCTCACCCTTTGTCTTCCACTGTTAGAAGAAAAGGCTAGAGGGTTATACGTAAAATAAGTTCGTTCTCACATCATGGACGAATGAGGGTAAAAAAACTAGTCCCAGAGAGCCAGATTCGGGTATGTAGCAGGAACATAGGCACTTTGACAGGGAAGTCAGTAGAATGAGTGGATACTCTAGAAAGGGGGAAAGTGGATATTGCATGCCTTCAAGAAACCAAATGGACAGGGTAAAAGGATAGGAAAATGGGTAACACGGGTTATAAATTATGGTATTGTGGGAAATATAATAGGAAAGGAGTGGGAAATATTGTAGAACCGGGACATATAGATAAGGTTGTGGAATTAATGCGAATTGGGGACAGAAAAATTGCAACAAAGCTTGTTTGGGGGAAGGAGAGAATCAATGTTATCAGTGCCTATGCTCTGCAAATAGGATTAGATGCAGTAGCTAAAGCTAAGTTTTGGGAGGATATAACTTGATTCAGGGAATTCTTATGCACAAATCGATTCAACCCAAATTTCTGAACCGTTATGAAGCAATTCGGATAATACAATTTGGATTATGCAATTCGAATTTGTTTTACAAATTCAATTATAAAATGTCATGGTTTTTCAGTTCGGATATGGTTAGGCATATTTTCAAATCGAACCAACTGAGAAACTGCATTGTGTATATACACTGCTAAAAAATATTAAAAATCTACGTCTAAGACTCTATAGCCCAAGCCAAATCCCAGTCCCAATATTCCCTCTCCTTCAATATTTCCTCGACGACTAGACCTATTGCATCTCTAACCCTCTTGTTGGCTGTTAGCTGACGGATTTGTATACTTGCACGAGTTGTCAAGCTATTGTTTCGCCATTTATATGCTATTATGCATGCAAGTTAATGATTCTTTTTTGGTTAAGCTCTTGGTTATATGCTACAATTTTAAGATTTCGTTACTGTTAAGTATCCCACATCGAAAAATGGATGGGTAATTGGCCTCCTTATATGGACTTGGACAATCCTCCTCTCATAAGTTAGCTTTTGAGGTTGAGTTAGACCCAACATCCATTCATGAACTAACTTTTGAGGTTGAGTTAGGCCCAAGATCCATTTTTCACATGGTATCAGAGCCAGGCCCATCCCAAATCTTTTTTCACCGATGTGGAGCCCCCATATTATATTGTCCATGCTCCAGTTAACGAGGCCTAGGCGTGCGGGGAGTGCTAAGTATCCCACATCGGAAAAGGGATGAGTAATT
>NC_061111.1:122533934-122540742 GCF_002878395.1 Capsicum annuum
ACCCACACCCACACCCATGTCGTGTCGACACAGTAAGAGTCCGAGTAACTTAGGCACTACAGCCCAGGCCTGGTTAACTGGAGCATGAACAATATAATATGGGGGCCCAACATCAGTGAACAAAGATTTGGGGTGGGTCTAGCTCTGATACCATGTAAAGAATGGGTCTTGGGTCAAACTCAACCTCAAAAGCTAGCTCATGAGGGGAGAATTGCCCAAGTCCATATAAGGAGACCAATTACCCATTCCTTTTCCGATGTGGGATACTTAAAAGTTACCTTTGGTTATGTTTGTTCAAAAATTGAAATGAATTAATTGTTTAAATTTTGAAATCGAACAAGCCGATTTGTGTAACCGAAATTATAAAAAGACGAATCAAATTGAACCTAGAATGGATCGAATTTGGACCGATAACTTCAGAAAAGCGAAATTTGAAATTTCAAACCGATGATAGCCACAATCGAACCAAACCGATTCGTGGACAGACCTAATGGGAGGTTATAAATTGCCATGTAGGTAAAGATCGATACATTTTGAACAAGTGCATGGTGTTTTTTTATTACGGTACTAGGAACAACGAAGGGAAGATTATATTAGAATTTGCCTTAGCTTATGATTTAGTGATAGCTAACTCATATTTGAAGAAAGGATTCTCACTTAATTACTTATAAGGGTGGCGATAACCATAGTCAAATAGACCTTATCCTTACAAGAGACGCTATTCCGGGAGAAGTGATGACCTCCCAACAAAGGTAAGTAATCTCAGATGTAAAGCTTAGAAGTAGAGTAAGCAAAGTGATGATGAACAAACAACTACGAATTAGGTAGAGAGTATGTTGTAGAGGCTCCATGGACATATAGAATTTGTAAAAATTGACGGATAGTCATACTATGTGTACACCCATGTCAGGATCCCACAATTACAAGTTGATCAAGTAATTACTTGGTCAGACAAAGATACCCAAACTATGTAATTACACTCAACTTCAATTCTAAGGTGGCTTTCCAAGTAGGCCCTAAATATGTTTACGGGTATATAGCAAAGCCTAGTATGATATGTGCAAGTAAAGATATCCACTTCCATCACCTGGAAGTTCTTTTAAAAATATACAGGAGGATTAAGTAACATTATAAGTTTTCAAGCCAAGTGGTTTGTGTTTTAGTGCCTTCCCTAATGCTATTGGAATACTTTTATGTTCCCCTTTACTCAATTAACAAACATCTTTTTAAATTTAATATATTGAAATTTTTGTAGTCAATGAGGATACATATAACCGACCCAGACTTGCTTGGGACCAAGGCATAGTAGTTATATATTGAATTTTCTGCTAAATCCAGTCACGACTACAAAGTCTCCATTTTGCATCTATATATTTTCTTCATAAGTGCATGTGATTTCAACCCAAGGAGAGAAGTTGACAGAAAAGCAACCTTGGCTGAGGTTGTTTTCTTCATGATTCTGATGTACCTCAAGTTATAAAGACTTATTCTAGGAGGCCAAAATAAACAATTGGAAAACTTAGTAACTGTCATGAGACAGTTACACATGTATTTGGAGTTTTTTTCCCTAGAAAAAGGGGCAGGACAGTGGGCAGAGATATTCAGAAAAAGAAAAGGGAATCTTCTGGGAGAGTTCTAGCCTCTTGATGTCTAGGAATGCTGGAATTTGTGTAATCTTAGTATTACGTACTATATTAGTGGATTTCAATCATGTGTTAGGATGTATTTTAAAGTGTTAGCAGTTTCCTATTGGTTGTTTTCAGAATTCTTGTTGTAATATCAGTATATCTAGTGTAAAACATCAATATTTATTTCTTTATTTACTGTTTTTCGCAGCAAGTCTATCAATTTGGTATCAGAGCAGTAATGTTCGGGTATGGTGAGTAAAATGGAGGGACGCGTCGAATAGGTAGAGACTAATTTGACAGGGATAAGGGAAGATGTCAGAAAACTGAAAGGATGGTTTCAAGAAATGAGAGTCCCTTGCGAGAATTGAAGTCCAAGGGCGAACTGTGATGGCAGAAGCATCCCCTTCTCAAACCAAATCCATCGGAAACCAAGAAGAGGGAAGTAATGTCAACTTGGCTGGAGAAAAAGATAGGAAGAAGTTTCGGAAACTACAATTACCAGTTTTCGAAGGAGAATGTCCTTTAGGATGGATTTTCAGAGTGGAACGATATTTCGCAGTAAATGAAATTTCTAAAGCGGAAAGATTACGGGCAACAGGTATTTGTTTGGAAGGAAAAACCTTAAATTGGTATTATTGGATGGAATCTCGGCAACAAATGTCAACCCGGGAAGACTTCAAAAGAGAGTTGCTGAACCGATTTCATGATTCTCAAGAGATCAACCAATATACTATCTTAATGAGGCTGAGGCAGATTAGCACAGTCGCTGTGTTTCGTGAAGAATTTGAAAAAGTGTCAGCATCTATGACTGAGGCATCCAATGGAATGTTATCAGGAGCGTTTCTGAATGTTCTGAAAGAGGAAATTCGAGCAGAAGTGATGTTGTTACGGGCTCAAACATTAAGGGAAATAATGGAGATGGCTCAAAAGGTAGAGGATCAAAATTCTGTGTTGCAAAAAGTTCATAGTTTTAAATTTGAACCAAACAGAGGAAATTCAAGCAATAAACCGATTGGATTTAGAACCAATTATCAAGTAGCAAATGTTCTTGAAACACAGGACTTAAGAACCAGAACAGCAAGTCATAACACTGATTCACAATTGCATCCAGCTGCAAAGTCGACTAGCTTCAACTCTTCCGTAACAAAATCCGAAGGACAATTTAGAAGGTTGACTGATTCAGAATTTGCTCAAAAAAGACAACAAGAGTTATGTTTCAGATGTGATGAAAACTTTGGCCCCAATCATCATTGTAAAAATAGGCAGCTTAACCTATTGATTGTTTCAGAGACACCCAACATAGATGAGTATGATAAAGAAGAATTCTTTGAGCCTACCGGAGAAGATTTAGTTGAAGAGGAAACGAAGGGTACTATGATAGTGTTGAATATGAATTCAGCTATTGGACTTACAGGATGTAGAACAATGAAATTCGTAGGAAAAATTCATCGGAACAACGTAATTGTTTTGGTCGATAGAGGGGCTACCCATAATTTTATATCTTCCACTCTTGCTTATCAACTCCAATTATCTATTAATAAGACCAAAAGATCTGAAGTAGTAATTGGTAATGGTAAACAGATTAGCGGGAATGAAGTATGCAAAGAGGTAAGGATGGATATGCAAGGAATCCAAATCAACCAACAATATTTTTTATTTGAATTGAAGGGAACTGATTTGGTTTTAAGGATGGAATGGTTAGTCACCTTAGGTGAAATGAGGGTAAACTGGAAACTTCTAACCATGAAATTCAAAGAAGCAATAAGATCAGTATTGCTTCAAGGGGATCCAGCTATGGTTCGGACAATAGTATCACTCAAAGCCATGACCAAATTACTAAAAAAAGGGAACCAGGGGTTTTTGGTCGAGTCGAATCAAGTAACAAGAACTGAAAATGAAGAAGTTATACTATCAAAGGAGATTGAAAAGTTATTATCTGATTATCTAGAAGTAGGTGAGCAAACCTTAGGTCTACCGCCACGTCGTTCTTCGGATCATGCTATTACTCTTCAACCTGGAGCACAACCACCAAACATTCGTCCATATCAATATCCTCGTTCTAAAAAAGCGGGGATCGAGCATTTGGTCAAGGAGATGTTGGCTGCTGGAATCATTAAGGCTAGTTCTAGTCCATATTCTAGTCCAGTATTACTGGTTAAGAAGAAGGATGGAAGTTGGCGATTTTGCATGGATTATCGGGCTCTTAAAAATATCACAATCCCCGAAAAATTTGCAATACCATGCATTGATGAGTTGTTGGATGAGCTAGGGGAAGCCACCATATTAACAAAGTTGGATCTTAAGTCGGGTTATCATCAAATTCGCATTCAAGCTGGAGACGAAGAAAAAACAGCTTCCGCACCCATGAGGGACATTATGAGTTTATGGTCATGCCATTTGGCTTGACCAATGCACCCTCGACTTTTCAATGACTGATGAATGATATTTTCAGGAATTTTTTGAGGAAATTTGTTTTAGTATTCTTTGATGATATTTTGATTTACAGTAAGGACTATACTTCACATCTTGGGCATCTGAAGGTTGTTTTGGATATTCTCAAAGAGAATCAACCGGTAATCAACAAAAAAAGGTGCATGTTTGGACAGCTTAAACTTGAATATCTGGGCCATATCATTTCCTCTCCTCTAAAGGAGTGCAAGCTGATCCCTCCCATATTGAGAGGATGATATGTTGGTCAGTTCCTAGAGATATCAAGTCTTTGCAGGGATTTTTGGGACTCACTGGATATTACAGAAAATTTGTCAAAGACTGATAAAATTGCCGCCTCTTAGACTGATTTACTTAAAAAGGATTACTTTTCATGGGAGAATAAGCCCAACAATCATTTGAAACATTGAAGTTGGCTATGACTCAAGTGTCCGTCTTAGCGATGCCGAATTTTTCTCAGCCTTTTGTAATTGAAACTGATGCTTCGAGATTTGGTGTCGGTGCAGTTTTAATGCAAAATTGTAAACCTATCACTTATTTCAGTTGAATGCTTTCTTCTAGAGCAAGACAATGTTCAGTATATGAACGGGAGCAAATGGCTATTATGTTAGCTGTCAAAAGATGGTATCACTACTTGATGGGTCATCATTTCATCATCAGAACAGATCAAAAAGCCCTTAAATTTTTGTTGAAACATAGAGTCATGGATGAGAATCAACAGAAATGGGTCTCCAAACTTATAGGTAATAAGTTTGAGATCAAGTACAAACTGGGTGCTGAAAATAGTGTGGTTGATGCATTGTCAAGACGCGGGGAATCTGCAGAGTTATATGCATTTTCAATTTGAAAATATGAAGACAAGGAAGAATGGACTAAGAAGTACAACGAGACACCAAAATGACTTATATTTTGAAGAAGTTAATCTCAGGACAGCAAACAGATGACAAATACAACTTGAAGAATGGATGCCTACTATTCAAAGGACGCTTGGTTTTGCAAAGGATCATCTCAAATACCTGGTCTATTGAAAGAGTTTCATTCTTCTCCTATAGGAGGCCATTCGAGGTATCTTCGCACATATAAGAGGTTGTCTGAGAATATCTATTGGGAAGGTACGAAGAGAGACGTGCAAGACTTCGTTTCCAGGTGTGAAATTTGTCAAAAAAACAAATCTCAAACTTTGAGTCCTGCAGAGTTACTTTAACCTTTGCCTATACCTCATCATGTCTCGGAGAATGTAACTATGGACTTCATTACTGGCCTTCCTAAATCCCATAAGTTTGATACTATATTGGTTGTGGTGGATCGTTTTACTAAATATGCAAATTTTATTCCACTTTCACACCCTTTTAATGCTAAAGATGTGGCTGCTGTTTTCATTAAGGAAGTGGTTAAATTGCATGGATTTCCTAAATCGATTGTGTCTGATCGTGATCGTGTGTTCATAAGCCAATTTTGGAAAGAGCTATTCAAAATAGCAGGTACTACCTTACACTATAGCTCTTCATATCATCTGGAAACTGATGGGCAAACGGAAGTCGTGAATAGGAGTTTGGAGACATATCTCCGTTGTATGGCAAGAGAAAATCCTAAACAATGGTCCCACTGGTTATCTTGGGCAGAGTATTGGTTCAATACATCCTTTAACAGATCTACAGGTATGACACCCTTTAAGGCATTATACGGAAGGGATCCACCATCAATTTTTCACATGGATGACATGACTTCAGTAGTAGAAGAAGTAAATGAGCAGGTACGCACTAGAAATATAATCTTAACTGAACTTGAAGAACATCTGCTGCAAGCACAACAAAGAATGATGCAGCACAACAAAGAATGAAGAATCAAGCTGATTGACATCGTCGAGAAGTGATTTTTGAGATTGGTGAAATGGTGTATCTCAAACTTCGGCCCTACAAACTACATTCTTTGGCTAAGAAGATCAATGAAAAACTCAGTCCCCATAGATTCTAGAAAGGACTAGTCCCGTAGCTTATCGATTGGAGTTACCAGTTGGAACTCACATTCATTCAGTGTTTTATGTTTCATGTTTCGCAGTTGAGAAAATGCTTGCTTTCAACTACTCTTGTTCAAAATCTAACTCCATTTTATACCCAAGATTTGGAGCTTCAAGTTCAGTGAAGCAGACCAGGAAACTAACCAATGGTAAGTGGGAAGTGTTAATCAAGTGGAAGACCCTACCAAAATTTGAGAACACTTAGGAGGAATATGCAATCATTAATCTGCAATTTCCTGACTTTCACCTTGAGTACAAGGTGACTCTTATAGGGAAGGGTAATGATTTAACTCAAGTTATAAAAACTTACTTTAGGAGGCCAAAATAAGCAATTGGAAAACTTAGTAACTATCATGAGACAGTTACACATGTATTGGGTGGTTTTTTCTGTAGAAAAAGGGGCAAGACAGTGGGCAGAGATATTCAGAAAAAGAAAAGGGAATCTTCTGGGAGAGTTCTAGCCTCTCGAATGTCTAGGAATGCTGGAATTTGTGTAATCTTAGTATTATGTACTGTATTAGTGAATTTCATTCATGTGTTAAGAGGTTGTATTTTAATGTGTTAGCAGTTTCCTAGTGGCTGTTTTCAGAATTCTTGTTGTAATATCAGTATATCTAGTGTAAAACATCAATATTTGTGTCTTTATTTACTACTTTTTGCAGCAAGACTATCAGATTCACTTTCCACCAAGCAAAAGCAACACCCATGGAACATG
>NC_061111.1:122543742-122619076 GCF_002878395.1 Capsicum annuum
CAGAACATCTAACATGAAAATGATCTTCATCCATAGGACATAATCTAGTTTTTAAATCGTCAATAGCTTTTAAATTATTAGAAGCATTATCTAATGTGCATTTCATAGGTTTACCAATAAATCTAAAATATTTCATGCTCTCCGCTATTGTACTAGCTATATACATACCAATTTAGACTCGTCAACATATTTATAAGCAATAATTCTTTTTTGCATGTTCCAATCGTAATCAATCCAATGACCCGTGACAGTAAAATAATCATTACCGACAACATTACGACCCATATCAGAAGTAACAGATATTCTACCATCAAATTTATCAAATAAGCAACGAAGAAAATGACAATGTTCAACTTGAAAGTTAAAAATATCATTTTTAATTGTATTTCATGAAAAACCTTTAAAAGAGGAATTATATACTCGTTGAATATAATAAATAAAACCGAGATGCGAAGGAAAACTAAAAGACAAACCCATAACAGCAACCATTTTTGCTAGTTCTTCTCTATCTACATCTTCACTATATGTCGATGATGAACTTGCTTCAGTTGGGTTAAACATGTCTAAACGCGTTTGAACCATATTACCTCCTACAGATTCATGTACAAATGTTGTACCATCTTTTTTTGCCTTAGCCTCATTTTTTAGACGAATAAATTCTTTATTACAGATCATCAAATGCATAGTTAGCAACCCTGTCCCACCATTTTTTCCCCCGATCAAATGTTCAAAAATATTCTTGCATGTATTACAAGTAGCAATACCTTTTACCCTATCATGCTCCATATCCAAACTAAAGACCTTTTAGTATATTCGGTACCTTTGGCTCTAGTAAATTCCGGTAAAGGGGGAAGTTCTTCACCATGTTCCGGTAATTCCGTAACCGGAAAGTAGGGGTAGGGGTATCACCTAACTCTTGTTCTTCTATATCATCTTCCTCCGGTAAGTCTTCCTCAAAATTATTATAACGCCTACTTAGGGTCTCATTATCTAATTCCATATTGATACCAACATCGAAACCATTAGATTGTGATAAAGAAGTTTCATTAAATGTAGGCGGTAATGAACTAGTACTAGCCTTACTTTGTTAATTTCTACGAAAAACCTTACCAAAGCTTGGTTTTTTACCACTACTTTTTTTTTCGAAATCCATAATTTAAATTAAAATATTAAAACAAGCAATACAAATATTATAAATTACAAAATTAATGTAAGTAAACAAATGTAGATACAAAAAAATAAAAATAAAGATATTAACGAAAATAAAAAGAGATTAAAGTTGGAACAAATATACCGAACGTCTGCGTAAAAGCAGACGTATACCAAATGTCGGAATTAAAAGATGATAATTGAAGGTTATAATATCTTCAAAAAGTCTTCAACTCCAACTAATATAATAATTGAATCTTCAACTGCAACTAATATAATAATTTATAAATATTTAGAGAGAATACGATATTAAGAGAGTGTGAGAATTGAAATGATAATATTTGTGTGGAAAAAGAATTAAAATGAAGAATATTTATAATGAAAATTTTAAGGGGTGGTATGGGGTAGTTGGGAGGGGGTGGGGTAATTGGGAGGGGGGCAACGGCTAGTTCAAAGCAACGGCCAAAAGAGCCGTTGCCAGATATACCAACCCAATCCCAATTTTAATTAAAAAAAAAAAAAAAGGGGCAGAAATTGAACGCGTCTGACGGACCGGAACCGGTCAACTGGAAATACCGGATTTTTTCGAAGGTTCGCACCGGTAACGAATTCCGGACCATTGGGTACCGGTATACCGGTACCGTGTAGTTACTGTTGCCGGAACCAAACCGGAAACGGAGTTGACGGACCGGAACAGAATTTTCCGGTTCCGTTGCCAGCCTTAGATTAAACTACAAGCATAGAGAAAATACAGGCACATGTGCTACAGATAATTACATTTAAAACAAATGATAAGTAAAATAGTTAGGAGAAAAGGTTAAGGTATAAAGGAAATATTTCAACATCCTATTCGTGCATCACTAAATTGATCAAGCATTCCTATGTCCCCCATCCCCCACTAGCTCTTCAAAATATAGCATAACTAAAATTTGAAACAATATGGATTTTGTCTGAATCGGGATTTGGAAACATTATGCTATATGTATGATGTTCTTGTATTAAACCAACACTGACTGAACGAAGAAAGAATGACATCAAACCTTTTCTTTACACATCTCTTTGTCCAACTGTCTGTCCAGTGGCAAGGAATGTTTAGTCTCTTCATCTTCCTCAGAACATGATATCCATGGCTCTATTGACTGCAATGTCATGTGACCTCCATTTTCTATACAGTTTTCTTTCAAATTTCAATTTCAAAAGGTAAGACAATCAATTAGGAAAAGAAGGCCAAAAGACAACTAAAGGTAACAACTAGCATCAGGCCATACAACCTGAAGGTGACAAAAGTGGAGCATCTTGGATTAGTTTTTCGCTGGATAGTTTAACCTGAGGGCAAGTTTCCTGTTGGTTATGAAAATAATTCATAATAGAGCGTGTACCCTGCAAAAAGATTTAACTAGCAGAACTTCATACCATGACACTAAGCACAGCAAGAGGTAGAACACCAACCATGAATGTAATGAAAAAGAAGTCTCAGTTAAAGCTAAACAACAGAAATCCTTATACTCAAGCAAGATTCTGGATGTCGTAAGACATTTCAAGTTCTTTATACGATTCACTTTCATGTCAAAGCTTTCTTAACTGAACTATCAAATAACTAGGCAGAAACAACTAGCGAAAGAGCAAAGTTGGAGCTCTTCATTAGTAGTACCACTCAGCAGCATTGCTTTGACCCACATTAGTAGTACCACGCAGCTGCATTGCCTTGACCCACTTAAACTACTTAATTTAGGTACAGAGAAAACAAGTTTTTCATCCTTTCCTCGTCAAATTACCTTGAACTAAGTAAACTCCTGGTGATTTGGATGTATTTTGGATTCTAATTCACCATAAACAGATCTCATGGCACTTACTCTTGTTTTATTTGATCCTTATAGACTTTAATCCAAAATTATCTGCTTGTTTATCTCTGCTTCCACACAACTAAATTTGTAGGTAACTCGGTGAATACATGTGATCCAGTTCACCTTAAAGGAACTTCTAGCACATGGGATATTACATATTGCATAAATATTCATTTGTTCAAGATTATGTTTTAATAACAGTACATTTCACACCATAGCTGCTTCAAAAATCGGAACTTATTCAAACCGGGAAATAACCAATGAAAATAGAATATATTGTAGATAAAAAGAGACTGCTTCGAGTTAGAATAGAGTTTCATATTTACTTGCAACAACATAACCACAGTAATATTATCAGCAGATATAAACATAATCCAGATTTGAAAAAGAAACACACTCTATAAGGCATATACACCGCAACAGGAATTTTCAGCAATTACAACACTGCATTATACTGGAAACTCATTAACTAAAAAATAATTGCATTTGGAAGTAGAGACCTATTAAGAAACTACAAGACAAGTGGCAAATATGCGATCAGCAACAAGTGAATTCAATTTGGATGGGTCATGGAGTTCAGGAAAATCAATTAGAAAAAGCAAAGCATCACAAAATAAACTGTAATAAGAAGTTAAGTCATTTAGTGATTTTATCCGAACTGCAACCTGAAAGAAACAATCAAGAAAAGGGCTTTTAAGTAGTTGTGCAACCCCTTTCTC
Source organism: Capsicum annuum (assembly GCF_002878395.1). Classification (NCBI taxonomy): domain Eukaryota; kingdom Viridiplantae; phylum Streptophyta; class Magnoliopsida; order Solanales; family Solanaceae; genus Capsicum; species Capsicum annuum. The sequence goes on from NC_061111.1 coordinate 122,547,455, forward strand.
ATATATCTTCTTAAAACAAACAAAAACCACACCAATTAGCTTCCATTTGTTTGTTGGGTTCACACATCTCAGAGGCTTATACTGTAGACAGGTAAAAATGTCTATGGAGATGTAAACATTGAAATGTAAATAGGACAGAAATGTAATTGATTATAGTTATAACTAACTTGGAACTTACTGATGGTATAGCTATTATTTTGCTGGCTGAAACAGAAAGACCAGTTATTCCCCAGCCACTGTTTTGATTTCCAGAAATCTTAAAATTGTACAGACCAAGATATTCACGCAATCCTGCTTGAAACAGGATTAGGGCATCTTCCTTAATCTTGGAAGTCCCGTACCTTAGAGGACACGATTTTGATGGAAATTTCTTGAACGAATCTATGTCATTTGACTGCACAATAGCAGAGATTTATGTATGCAAGTTCCGGAAACTCTAAATTACTTACATAAGGACTTGCAAATAGTCATGTCGTCAGGCTGGAGATAGGACAAAAAAAGCCAACCTTGTATGCGTGAGCATGTAGAGTAAGAGTATGTGCAATGCGCTTATTCTGTTCTAAATCAAACTGAAGACGTTCACTAAGTTCTTCGCAGAGTTCACTAAGCCACTTTTCAACCTGAAACAAAGCAATAAAGTAGGAGTCCGTTTTAACTGTTAGATGAAACAGTTAGTAGCTCAAACCAAAACTCCGATGTACATATAAGCAAATAAAGTAGGTAAATCAGAACATCATTACTGCTATTTTTCCCTAGATCAGTTATGTCTAACTTATAAGAGTAAGATAGATCAGTGATCATGCAGAAGATGTGTGTTCAGTTTGAATAAACTTACAGAAGGAACAGTTTTAAGAGCTCGAGGTCCAGGAAAAGTCTTTCCTGATCCATGGCTGTTGGGAAGAAGGCGTTCCTTGACCTCTTCTCCACTAATGCCCCTCGCTGTATTCCACAACCAAGAACTGTGCAAGTTAAGCACAACAAAGTCAGGAGGTTACAGAGGGGCTATCTGATAAGACTACAAAATAAGTGGGTGTTTGGATGGGCTTATAGCTTTGGCTTATAAGTCATAAGTTAGAGATTCTAACTTATGGCTTGTGGCTTATTTTTGCCACTTTAGCTTAAAACGAAGTGCTTAAAAACACTTTTTTATTTTATCCACACTTTAAAAGTGCTTAAAAGTTATTTTGGTTTAAAAGCACTTAAAATAAGCCAATCCAAACAGGCACTAAAGAATTAAATCTGATGACCAAACCAGTTGTCCTTGGACACTTCAAAATTTAGTTCACCAATTATAAGGGGAAAATTAAATTGAACAATCATAAACTAATATTTCAGTTCACATTGTTGGACTCTTATAATTGAATGGAAAATTGATTCATAGTTATTTTAGGTTACACGGGACTTAGTAAACCTCCAGCCAAAAAGAATGGCCGGGCTCAAAGACAAGTGTCAATCACCTTATTTACCAAATTAAACCATTCATTTCGCTATTTTTTGTAAAAAACATATCAAAGAAATAAATAAACCCATTCAGTTATTAATAAATTTGCAAAACAAGTACAGATTTTAAAAAGCATAAGGAACTATGAATCATGATTTTTATAGTTAAAAGACAAGTGATACACTCGTGAGGCAGCTGGAACAAGGTAATTCGACCCAATTTAAAAGAAGAGGTCGAAAATTGGGTCCAATCACCTTCGACCCAATTGTACAAACCTGGCCCAAGCTCAACTTTTCAGAGCCAGTAACTCAGACCTTCTGGAGATAGAAATTAATGCTTATATTGGATTCAGGTCGAGTGACGTAGCATCAATTACAGAAGGAATAGACTCTCATCGGGAGGAAGCTCATGATGAAACCTCTTCTGCCAAGAGGGCTTCAATTACAGAAGAGGAAATCAGAACAGTTGAAATTCAGCAACATCAATCCTCCCTATCTACTCCAATTTCCACTAAAACTTCAACTGCTTTGATACAACATGAGCTTTTAAACAATTTGCATGCAAAGATTTTGTCAACCTGCGATGGAATAAATTTGACAAGAGGACAATAGACGGTTGGTGAACACTAGTAGGGAATCCAAAGATTGACTGCAACACCAAAGGTCATAATCAACTTTTACATACTGAATATGGAAATTGTGGAGAAATCTGGGAAGTTGAAGAAGTCGAACCATTTGTGGTTCAACATCAAGGTGATCATCAAGACAAAGAAGTGGATACACCAATTTGGGTCAGTCAATATTTGATCAAACTACCAAACTATTCGGAGTCGATTTCAAGGGACATGAAGAAGAAGCTATGGAACTTCTCATGCAGATTGATAGCAGTAGACAAGCAAGAAGAATGGAGTCAAAGAGTAATATCAGAAAAAACAGATTCAAGGGGATACAAGAGCTGAAGCGACTGGTCTCTTTTGACGTTAAATTCAAAGATAGTGGAAGCAGGATCAGGGGGACGGCTTTGACTTTAATTGATCAATGAAGATCATATTAGTCAAGTGGAATGTGAGGGGATTAAACAACATAGACAAGAGAAGATTAGTGAAGAATTCTCTATGGGGTGCAGATATCATATGTTTGCAAGAAACTAAACTTGAGGGGGATGTAGAAGACATTGTTAAGCAAATTTGTGGAGGTAGATGGACAAGTTTCACCAGTCTTGAGGCCAGTGGAACTAGGGGTGGAATCATAATGATATGGGATAGAAGAATATGGAAAGGGGAGGTATTTCAGATTGGGATTCATACTTTGACCTGTAAATTTGAAGGTCAGTTGCAGGATTTCAGATGCCATATCGCAGGTGTATATGCTCCAAATTCACTTTGAAAGAAGGGAGGTTTGGGAGGAAGTAAGTGCTGTGAGGGGCTTGATGGAGGGTCCATGGCAATTTGTGGAGACTTCAATATAGTCAAATTTCCTGCAGAAAAGAGGAATTGCAAGAGGTCCGTGGAGCTATGGTGGAACTCTCAGACTTCATAGAAGACATAACCTTATTGATCTTCAACTGAAAGGTGGTGCCTATACTTGGTATAGCAGGGACACATACACTACTGCCTCAAGAATTGACCGAATTCTGATATCCGAAGAGTGGGATGATAGTTTTAGCAATATCAGACAATCCTTCTGCCGAGATAACATCTGATCATGTCCCTGTTATACTGCAATGTGGAGATTGGGACCAACAAAAATCATACTTCAAGTTCGATAATTGGTGGCGGAACACTGATGGCTTCGTCTTCGTCGACAAAGTTAAGAATTGGTGGACATCATTTGATTTTTCAGGAAACCTGACTACATTTTTGCTTGTAAAATGAAAGCTTTGAATGGAAAACTGAGGTAGCGGAGTAAAAGCAACCAAGGCAATCTGAATGTACAAAAGTCAAACCTGCTTAATCAACTGGCAGTGTTCGACAAGGTACTGAAAAGCAGAGAGGAGGAAATAGAGGAGAAGGCATCCATACTAATGAAGTATGAAGAGCTTTAAAAGAATGAAGAAATGGCATGGAAGCAAAGATCAAGGGCCACTTGGTTGAAGGAAGGAGACAGGAACACAAAGTTTTCTCGTAAAACTGCAAATGCCCAAAAAAGATGTAACAAAATTGACTAATTAATGATCCACGGCGAATTAATATTAGAGCTACAGAGTATTAAGAATGAGATTTTGGAATTTTACAAAGAACTCTACACTGAGACTGAAGAGTGGAGGCCTGGAAGCAACTTTAAAGATTGTCCAACAATAACCGAGGAAGAAAAGGATCAATTGCAGAGCAAATTTGAAGAACAAGAAGTCCTGAGATGTTTGAAAATGTGTGCCATGGATAAGACACCAGGCCGTGATGGATTCACAATGGGGTTCTTTATTAAATGTTGGGAGGTGCTCAAACGGGACATCATGGGGTATTCCACAATTTCCGTTCTCAGGCTTTCTTTGAAAGGAGTTTTAATGCAACTTACATTGCGTTGATTCCCAAGAAGAAAGGTGCAAAGGAGTTAAAGGACTACAGACCAATAAGTCTGATCAGAAGCATCTACAAGATTATTGCAAAAGTACTTGCTGAGAAACGAAAAAGGGTAATGGAAAAGTTGGTAGACCCACATCAGATGACATTCATAAAAAGAAGGCAAATAATGGATGATATTCTTATAGCCAACAAAGCGGTGGATTCAAGACAGAAATAGAGAAAGCCTGGTGTTCTTCGTAAGCTAGATATTGAGAAAGCATATGACCATGTAAATTGGAATCTCTTACTTAACATGTTACAACAAATGGGCTTTGGCGTGAAATGGATCAAGCGGATAAAATTTTGCATTTTTACTGTCAGATTCTCATTCATCATTAACGGTTCCCCAAAAGTCTTTTTCCAAGATCAAAGAGGTCTCAGGCTATCCTTTTTTTGTTCATAATTGTCATGAAAGGGCTAAACAACATGATTAAAACTGTGAATCTTAATGGGTGGATTAAGGTCTTTGAGGTAGCCATGATGGTCATTATAGTCAGGAGATTACACATCTTGAATACGCTGATGACACCTTAATGTTCTGTGATGCAGATGTGGAGCAATTGAGAATTCTAAGAATTATCTTAGTCCCTTTTTAAGCTATTTTTGGGCTACATATTAACTAGAGAAAGAGTCATCTTTTCCCAATTAATGAAGTAACAAACATGGAGGCTTTGGCAAGGATTCTAAGGGGAGAAATGCAGGCTCTCCCTATTGCTTATCTTGGCATGCCATTGGGGAAAAATCAAAATCTATAGAGATCTGGAACAAAGTCATAGAGAAATGTGAGAAAAAGCTTTCAAGATGGAAGTGTCAATATTTGTCATTTGGTGGGAGACTTTGATTAATTCAGTCCTAGATTCTATGCCGACTTATATGTCCCTTTTTCCCATTTCAGTGGGAGTCACTCAAAGACTGGACAACATTAGAATGAAGTTTTTGTTGTAGGGCAATAAAGAAAAAAAGGTATATCATCTAGTAAAATGGAAAGAAGTAATTCTTAGCAAGGCTCAAGGCGGACTGAGAATTAGAAATTTGAAAAATCACATCAAAACACTCAAATTGAAGTGGTTATGGAGATATTCTCAAGATCCTCAAAGCTTATGGAGAAAGGTGATCAAAGCTAAGTATGAAGTGGAAGATAACTAGATGACAAAGCCTTTGGAGGTCTATCTGAGTACTATGGCCAGCACTTAAATGTAACGTCTCTATCAGAATACAAAATGGTAGCAAAACTTCATTCTGGAATGATAATTGGTTGGGGAATGGAACCTTAAAAGTCTTATTTGCTGATATTTTTTCCCTAGCTCGACATCAATAAAGATCTATAGCTGAAATGTGATCCCCTCAAGGTTGGAATCTGATACTTAGAAGAAACTTGAACGATTGAAAAAAAGCAGCTGGAGAAGAAATTCACAGGAACCCAAAGTGGAGATGACACGCTGAGATGGCAAGGAAATAGCAGAGGGAAATTCAGTGTTGATGCAGCCTGTAAAATGTTGAACCAGCCCAGAATCCCGGTCACCAACTAGCCCTGGAAACATATATGGAAGACTAAAGTATCATATAAGGTTGCTTGTTTCTCATGGTTATTGGCAATGGAAGCGGCTCACACAGGAAAGTTTAATTAAGAGAAAGTGGATTCTTTGTTCTAGATGTTATTATGTGAAAAAGAGGCGGAAACAGTTGGCCATTTATTTCTTTACTTCAACATTACTAACCAGTTATGGAAGATCTTCATTAATCTTAGAGGTATAGCCTAGCCCAGAAAGATTACTGAAGATCTCCTTAGTTGGGAAGCAGTTGGAGCTGGAGCATGAGCAGATGACATAAGCAGATGAAGTATGATAGGTGGACAATTTGGAGAGAAAGAAATTCTAGATATTTTGAGAACAGTAGCAATACAGTACAAGAGATCAAACTTAATTGTATTATGTTGTTTTGTTTTTGGTGCAATCAGATCTATTCAGAAAATACTATATCTATCCTAGACACTTTAGGTTCTTGTTAGGATGGTAGGCCTGTTTTGCTTTCTTTTGCTCACATGTATATATGGTTTCAGTACAACCTACGTACTGATTTGTGCTTAACACATACAACCATTACCTTCTCCAAAAGAAAATGCTTCTAAGATTTTTCGCAAAATATATTGTTGGCTGATAGAAGATTTCAAGGAAGATATTCATCATATCAAGATATGATCCTCTAAGATCTTAGGATAATTGTAATCTAGAATATCATATCAATGATTCTTTCTCTTTATGCACAATATTTGATTCTGTACAATCCTAGATTCATGGGATTTAAGTGATTCTACTCCACAATATCCTATGTATATAAAGCCATGTACATGACATAGAAACATATGAATGAAATTATTCCATTATCTTTTTCCACATGGTATCAGAACTTCAGGCTTAATCCCGACCAATTTTATTTTTTTCACCCTAGTCTTGAAAAGTCCTGTTTCTATTTTTATCTGCCCAAAGATTGAAGCCATTCAAAAACCATGCCCGAAAAGGGTACTAATGCAATTATTCTAGCCACTGGAAATGTTTCTGCAATCATAGAGAATAACTTTACGATTTCAATGGGAAATTTGCAAAACATTCAAGCCTCTCATTATCCCATCAGTTGAATGGAAAAAATTACGTAAAATGGGTTCAACTAGTTCGTATCTTTTTAAAGGATAAAGAGAAATTACGACATCTTCTTGGTTCAGGACCATCTAAAGAAAGACCCTACATTTGATGCATGGGATGAACATGATATCTTGGTTATGGAACTCCATGCTTCCGGAGATCAGTGATAGTGTTATGTTTCTGAGCACCGCTAAGGAAATTTGGGATGCAGTGAAGGAGACGTACTTTAAAGTACATGAGCAACCAGGATCTATGAAATAAAAACAAAACTTTCCACAGCAAAACCGGGAGCTCAACCTGTCACTAAATATTTTAACTTTTTGCGGAGGTTATGACGAAATGGATCATAATCAATGCATTCAAATGGGTTGTAAAGATGATGTTGTGATTTTGAAAAGATTTATTGAAAAAAAAAAGGATTTATGATTATCTTACAGGACTAAATGCAGAATTTGATGTCGTGCGAGTGCAAATCTTAGGAAAAAAAGAAAATTTGGCATCATTAAACAAAACAATGGCCATTATACGGACAAAAGCACGGAGGAGTGTTATGCTTGAAACTCAAATTAATGAAGGATCAGCTCTTGTAGCGAAAGGGATAAGTTTAAGAGAATCGAGAGTTCCAGAACAGGAGAGCACTGTCAAACTTGCAGGTTCATTCAAACCGTCAATCAATAGGGACAATCTTTACTGCACCTACTGCAAAAATTATCGGCACGCCCGAGAGAGGTGCTGGAAACTCAATGGTAGACCTCCAAACAGAAACATAAGTGATGGAAAGCAGGTAGACACAAATAGCCAGCAGCCCTGAGACTGATGAAACAAATCGACACTCAGCTTTAAAAGGTAGTTGTTCACTGGCCTTCACAGATATTTTTTTCTCCTTTGTTACTAATGTCTCAGACAAACTTTCTCCAAATTGGGTGGTTGATTCCGGGGCAACTGATTATATGACCAGTTCGTCTCATCTCTTTATATCATTTTTCCCTGGCCTTAGCTATATGAAGATAACTTACCCGATGGTTCAATTATTACTGTAACGGGAAAAGAAGACATACCCCATTAGGAAAGTCCTTGATACTTAAAAATGTCCTTCATGTCCCAAAGTTATATGTAAATCTCATTTTTGTCCAAAGAGTCACCAAAGATTCCAAATTCCAAGTAACTTTCTTTCCTTCATATTGTTTATTTTAGGAACAGAACACGAAGAAGATGATTGGGCCTGCTAGTGAGAAAGGTGGCCTTTATTGTCTGGATTTCCACAATGGTGAAGATACAACTAAGAATTCCTTATCTAGTTCATTTTGTCCGAATCTATTATGTCCAATAAAGAGAAAATACAGCTTTATCATCGTCAGTTAGGTCATCCGTCCTTCAATGTAATCAAAACAATGTTTCCATCTTTGTTTAAAGATTTGATTGCTGTCTCTTTTCATTGTGATGATTGTGAAATTGCAAAACACAAACATGTTTCCTTTCCAATTAGTAACAAAAGATGTAAGACTCTATTTTCTCTTATTCATAGTGATATTTGGGGACCTTCTCCCTTTCCTAATATTTCTGGTGCTAGATGGTTTATGTAATTCATTGATGATAGCCCAAGAATATGGATCTATTTGTTAAAACAAAAATCATATGTCAGCCAAATTCTTCCTACCTTTTTTAATCTAATCAACAGCCAATTTGATGTGCCACTTAAAAGTTTCCGATCTGATAATGCCAAGGACTACTTCAATCAAAACCTTCCTTTTTTTCAAAAAGAGGGAATTGTTCGTGAATCTTCATGTGTCAATACTCCTAAAAAAAATGGAATAGCAAAGAGAAGAAATGGTTTTACTTGACATTAATATATCAGAAATGGTTTTACTTGACATTACTATATCACTATTGTTTTACAAAAGGGTTCCAAAACAGTACTAGGGAAAGTTGTCCTAACTGCTGCACACCTTAGTAACAAAATACCATCAAGAATTCTGAACTCTAAAAGCCCCCTTAATACTCTTAGGAATTTCTTCCCGAATTTTGAAATTTCCAATAAATTGATTCCTAGAATCTTCTGAAGTGTTGCCTATGTTCATCATATGCCTATGTTCATCATATTCATTCTCATAATAGAAGCAAATTAGATCCATGTGCTCTTAAGTGCGTTTTCGCAAGATATTCTCCTACTCAAAAAGGCTACAAGTGTTATCAACCATTATCAACGAAATTCTTTATTTCTGTTGATGTCACATTTGATGAGAGTGAATTTATTCGTTCTTACAATCAGGGAACTCATTGACGGGAGAGGGACCTCTAGACTTACCGCTATTTGATTTGTCTATTTTTGGTCTTGCCAAATCCTTGTCTGGATCACCATTTCTGGATATAAATAATGGAATTCTAGAAAATAATCTACCATTGCAGGTTTATTCCAGAAGAAACTAATCAACTGCAACCATCTCCTAAGGTTACTGCTCCTACTACCCATCCCGAACTTGGTGAACCATCAAAAACACCAAACCAAACGGATCATGAAGAAGAACCTAACCAACCTAATGACCTTGACCATCCCGTTGCACTCAGAAAAGAAACCAAAACTTAACACCCTTTGAACCTTTCTAAGACATATCAAAACCTATCCCCAAGTCATAACGCTTTTCTCTATAACCTCCACACAATTCCTATCCCCAGTAATTTGTCTAAAGCATTAGGAAACAAAGAGTGGGAGAAAGCTATGAAGGTAGGAATGGAAGCGTTTGAGAAAAACAAAACTTGGAAAATTGTAGAATTACCAAAACGGAAAAAGTCAGCTGGGGTGCAAATGGGTGTTTACTGTAAAATATAAGACAAAACAGATAGATCTATAGAAAGATGTAAATCATGGTTGGTAGCAAAGGGTTATACACAGACCTATGGAGTTGATTATTTGGAGACTTTTGCCTTAGTGGAAAAAATGAATACAGTAAGAATCTTATTATCATTGGCTGGGATTTTTAATTGGAACCTACAACAATTTGATGTGAAAAATGTATCTTTACATGGAGACTTAGATAAGGAGATCTATATGGAGTTGCCCCCTGGTTTTGAAAGCAAGAAAAGAATGGTGTGTAGACTGAAAACGACACTCTACGGATTAAAGCAATCACCTCATGCATGGTTTGGAAGATTTACAAAGGTCATGATCAAGCTAGGGTATCGACAAAGTCAAGGAGACCACACTTTGTTCATAAGACACTCAAAAACAGGAAACGTGACAACATTATTAGTTTATGTGGATGACATCATAGTAACAGGTGATGATTCAGAGAAGATACACATTCTGAAGAATTGTTTACACAAGGAATTTGACATCAAAGATCCTAGGAAATTAAAGTATTTCTTGGGAATCAAAGTGGCACACACAAAACAAGGAATCATTATTTCCCAACAAAGTATGTGTTTGATTTGCTGAAAGAAACAGGAAATTTATGGAGTAAGCCAGCGGCTACACCAATTGAATATAATCATATATTGTGCAATGCTCCAAAAGATTCTATGGTAGATAAAGGTTTGTATCAAAGACTTGTAGGGAAATTGATCTACTTGTTCCATACAAGGCCGGACATTGCCTTTGTTGCAAGTGGTGTTAGCCAATTTATGCATGATCCTGGAGAAACACATCTTCAAGCTGTCAACAGGATTCTATAATATCATAAAGGAACTCCGGGAAAAGGAATACTATTCAAAAGGGGAGGAGACATAATTTTAGAGGCTTATGCTGATGAAGACTATGCTGGCTTATTAGTCGATCGAAGGTCATGTTCTGGATATTGCACTTTCTTAGGAGGACATGGTGACTTGGAGGAGTAAAAACAATATGTAGTAGCCAGATCAAGTGCAAAATCTGAGTTTAGATCTATGGCTATGGGTGTTTGTGAGCTATTATGGTTAAAGATAATCCTTGATGATTTGAAGATAAGATGGGAAGGACCTATGAAACTATATTGTGAGTAAATCAATAAGTATAGCTCATAATTCTGTACAGCATGATCGCATTAAGCATATTAAGGTGGATAGACATTTCATTAAGGATAAACTAGATAATGGATTCATTTGTACGCCATTTGAATCTACAAAAGCTTAGGTGGCTGATTTTTTAACAAAAGGACTATCAAATAATGTGTTACAAGATCTAATAAGCAAGCTAGGAATGGAAGATATCCATTCACCCACTTGAAGGGGACTGTTGGCTGATAGAGGATTTCAAGAGATTTATCATATCAAGATCTGATCCTCTAAGATGTTAGGATAATTGTAATCTAGAATATCATAACTATGATTCTTTTTCTTTATGTAAAATATATGATTCTATACTATCCCGGATTTCATGGGATTTAGGTGTACATGACATAGAAACATATGAGTGAAATTATTCCATAATCCTTTTCCACATATTATAAAAAAGTAGGTTGACTCTACAAATAATAATAGTGGCATCCTCATTGGGTAGTTTGACTCTACAAATAATAATAGTGGCATCCTCATTGGGATGGAGAGAGTAATATACAATTTCAACTAAAGCCAAATGTTTACAGAAAAACTAACCTCTTGCACAATAGGCAACACACCATAATGAAGTTCAGTTTAACTCCTAGGCTGATTAACGTATGAAAAACGTTAATGTCAATTGTTCATGTACGCAGTGCATTTTTTCCTTTTTCTTTTCTATTGGTGTGCATGTTATCAATATTTGCTATCAAGCATGTTCAACTTGTTAGTAATAGAATAAATTTTTTGACTTGCCATAGAATTTTAAATGACATATTTATTTTTTGATAACCATAGTTTCCGGACCAGCTTGTGCGCACCTCGATTAATTCCAAGGGCACGGGCAACAAGCAAGCAACTCCGTCCACCAATGCTAGAAGAGTTGTGAAGAAATCAACTAGTGTTTGTCTCTATTGGGAATTAAACCTGGGACCTGATGGTACTCAACCCAACTTCATTGAACCTCTAGGCCAAACTTCAACTCAGGAACAGAACACAAGAAGTAGCAGCAAAAATGATGGATTTAATTGGAGAAACAAAAGCAAGGTTATTGGTAGAGAAAAAAATAATCTAAAAGGGTGTTTGGGTTAGCTCAAAATCTGGACAACTCAAACTAGCTTTTACGTATTACTTTAGACTTAAAAGCTGTTCAAACCAAACACCTAATAAGACTATAGAGATGAATAATTCCACCTAAAATTAGACATATGACAATGATTACTAAAGTAGAGTGAGTTCAGCTATCTTGAGACGGATTGGTCATCAAGTTCCTTATTTTCTTTCTTTTTTTAATTCACAGCTTTAGTAATTCAACTAGTGGACTGCTTCCCTAAGATAGGGAGTCAGCCCCAACATGTACAGTGACTATGAATAGATTATCACCCAGTATTTACTCCATAATATTCCTGTAGCTTCTCTTCTGAAAACTGAAGCAGATCCCCAACAGTTTTCACACCCAAGTCAATTTGCAAAGAAGTTCCAAGTTTTCCTCCCAGCTGTTTCCTGTGAACAAATTGTGCCCACGCCATATTAAATGAAAAAAAAAATATTCAGAAGAATAAACAAGCCAAAAAAAAAAAACGTTCACACTATAGAAACCATGTACCACATGTCCACATCAATGTAGCAAGGTCAATGGAAAAGACTTACAATAAGAATATAAAAGAAAAGTATTCAACCTCAATAAAATTAAGACATAACTAAACATCCAGCATATTATTAACTCCTCGAAAGATGGTAATCAAATCTGTCCAAACCCCTACATTTTCTTTATAGGCAACATTCCGAGTAATTTGCAGATGGATGAGAAAGGCACCACAGTTTGCTGAGCAGGTTTGTTCATTCCACTTGCAAGTTTGGCCAGCATCTGCTCACAATTTCATACACAAGTTACTAAAAACCTTCTTCCAAAATGAACCAGCAAATATATATTTGCAGTTCTCATTTAAACGGAGAATTTTGTCCACCTTATTATGAGCAATGCCTGCAGAACAAGTGAACTCAGTCTCTTCTAATACTTGCAGCCGAAGTTCTGCAACAATAAAAGCTCCACAGGCTAACAACTTATCACGGCGACTAGCGTCACTTCTAGTGAGCCAATGTCCGACCTTCTCTCTGGCATTGCTACCATCCTGTGCAGGAAATTAAGTCAGCATATATCAGCAATGAGGGATATAGATAAGTATAAAAATATAAACATAACAGAAAATTGAATTTTTAAAAAGCCAATACTAAAAAATTTGTAACATTACTGTGCAGAAGTCCATCATATGATGCATATATGTAGGCCTGCCATATATATCTTCTTATCTCCAGTACAACCATCTCAAAATACAAGAAAGATTATTTTCTGTTGAAGCGTTTCATTACTTCAATACCCTAAACTAATGTTGTTGTTGAATGCTACTATCAGACCGCACTAAGGTTTCTGACCTCAAGCACCAAGGGGGGAGAAACCAAACCAAAAAAAAAAAAAAAAAGATAAGTTGCTTTACGTGACACCTACTTCCTCAAGACCCAAAACATGTGATTTCACGACTTCTTCACTGATAGTTTCCAGGCACTCAGGAGGATTATCTACCAACATTGCTTCCGCAGCTATAGTGAGATCTAAGTACACTTCATCAATTGAAGCGCGCTCACATCGACCTCTTCTAGAAAGTATGGTGACAACCTGCAATTATATTATGGTATGATTATCAGCAACATTATTCGTTCATAGAGAACAATAGTAGCTTTTAGTAACAATGGACCTCTGAGCCTGCATTCCTGTAAGAATTAAGATCAGCTTTACCACGGGCAACTGGGACTTGAACAAGATGTATCTCCGGACAAACTTTCTTTGCTTCATCACCTCGCATTGAGCTTAAACATGCAAACCTCAGTTCTCAGACGTTTGATGAGTATCAAGTACTCCAAGAATAACCAGTTAATTACTCATACAACCAACGTTACAGAGACTCACCGCTTCACCCCAAACTTACGAGCCTCATAACTAACAGCGATCAGTCCCCCGCCTTGCCAAGAATTGTACTGTACAACAGCAGTGGGTTGACCTCTTAGACTCTGTTGCTTTCGCTGCTCGACTACAGATACACAGTGTGACCAGTTAGCCAGACTATAAAGATAGATCATGGCGTAACAAAATTGCACAGGAAAAAGATAAATACACACGAAAAAATGGTAACATCACTATTATTGACAAAATAAGGTAACATCACTATCTCATGATCATAACAGAATGGACACTTCTTTTATAATTTACAGGGAATACATTGTCAAGAGGGTGTTTGGATTGACTTTTAAAGGGTATCTTATAAGATAAAAGCTAAATTCATAAGGTGGAAATACCCAACATTTGGATTTTGGCTGATTTTTACACTTTTTGGGCCTAAAAGTGAGTGCTTAAAAGAACTTTTTAGCTTTCCCAAACACCAGCAAAACTAAACAAAGTGCTTAAAAGCCAAAAGCACTTAAAACTAAGCCAATCCAAACATCCTCTAAAACTCAAAGAGAAAGGAAAGTTCTATAAAAGGCTAAATACTTAGATAGCCCCTTAAACTTGGCATGCTTTGTCAAGTACACTTCAACTTTGATAGTGACCATTTCGACACTTCTTCTTGACAGGAATGAATATGCAAAACACGTCATGCTGAAGGCCTGAATTGTATTGCACTGATTAGAACTCCCAGAGCTGATAAGAGCTACAGGTGAGCCATTCCTGATATTTGCCACTCCATATGGAGGTGTAAAACTACCCCACTCCAGTTTGGAATCTTGGTCGTGGCTCAGTCTCAATACCGGTTCCATGTTTTGCACCCACATCAGCTTGTTTTTGCTTCCCAGCATTAACATCCTTGTCTTTTGGTAGCCTTGTTGTCCTCCATCTTCAGCCGTCCCCTGGACATACTGGTAAGGTGCACAGTAATAGCACACTAGTGTGCGCCGAGAGGAGACAGAAGAAAGAAAAATAATATGATGTAACCAACCTTTTTTTACTAACCAAAAATATGCTTACTTAAAGAGGACAATGAAATAAGGGTTAGCGAGTAAGAGGCTGAACTCCATAATATGAATTCACAAACCTCCTCAGAGTGATAGGTTTTAAACAAGAGTATGCTAATGTAAAATTTAGGAGAATATCCTTTTCATTGCAGAACTGGGTCATCTTATGACCCAGATGAGCAACAAAATCAGTGATATGGTAAAAGGGGATATTTCCATCACAATAGCGGCCTTTTCATTAACATGTGATAATTTTTCAATAGTTGTCCAGTCATATACACGAATCTATAATATATTAAAGTGTGAAAGCCCTTGAAAAAATGATTCAAACTTTTTACCCTTCATTAAAATGCTTTGCAATAAACAAAATCGTCTTTTCACCTAAGGAACCCTAAAATATATGGAAAGAACCCTGAAAAAATAAATATATTGAAAGAAATTAAGAATCCTAAACTACTTAAAATATGCGAATTCTAAAATATATATGAATCCTAAAATATATGGAAAGAAACTAATTGTCCTAAAATATATGAAAAGAATTATATTTTATTTTAATTAAATATATGTGTTTGACATTTACATTCCTGAATTCAAATTCTATTTTTTTACCTTTTCACATTTTTTTTGGCAAATATGAGCTTTTTGCTATTTATCTTATTGCACTTATTTATCGTATTTCGTATTTCTATAATTTCTATTGTATTATGTCTTATTCTTTATTTATGTTATGTCATATATCCTGCTTCATGTTTCATTACGCTCTTGTTTACTATTCTTTATCTTGAGATAAGGGTCTATCGGAAACAGCCTCTTTACTTCTTCGAGGTAGTGGTATGGACTGCGTACATTTTACACTCCCCAGACTCCACTTTGTGGGAATACACTGGATTTGTTGTTGAGCTTTTTGCTATGGGGGTTTTAAGCTTATGCTTACATAAAAAACTATTGAGAGAAAAAAAAAAGTGAAAATTGTGTCATGATAACAAACAAATCATAGTGTCAAACAAGTATCAAAGGAAGTCATTAGTTGACTAGAACATAAACCAAAATAGGGATTAGAGATTTCATGAGCTAGCAAACTATATTTATAATCTATTTCATTTTTCCATCAGGTTCTTAGAGATGGACGCTAGGGATAATTTGCATCGCCCAATTTATATTTTTTGTGGCGTCATCAAGACTTTAAAATATGTTTTTCCTTTCAAATTATAATATTAAATAATTAATATCTCAATGTATTAATTTTTTTAACTTTTGTTCATATATTTATTTAATAATTTATAATTACTAGTCTTGAATGAGAAGACACATGACATGGAATGTGAGTTTACTTGCCTTGACAAGGGTGGTATGAAAAGGAAGAAATGAGAGATCTTTCGAAGGCTAAGTTTCTCTATCAAGAAATTAGCTTTAAGTGACTTTAAATGGATCTGATTCATAATAGTGCAATTATTGAAGGTGGATCAATTATATTGTTCGATATAAATGATAGTAATTTATTTTTTTATATACACTTATTATTATCGTCATACACACGAGCAAAACACGTACACTTGACTAGTTTACTCAAAACACAAGAGTGTGAAATGTTGTCATGGCTAATGAACTTAAATCAGAATTCATGTAGACTTCGTGAAAGATAGAGCATAATGAAAGGAAAAGACCTACATAGGCCACACCAATTAGTTGGGAACATGTTTTAGTCATGTTAGTACGTTTGCTTTAATCCGTGTGCTCTTTAGGATTCTTTTAACCCTGGTAGAAAATATAGAGAACTTTTAGCACTTTTAAAATGATATAATGCTTGAATAAGATGAATCTTAATTGGAGGTCAGTTAGGATTCATATAGCAAACCCAATAGGTTTGGGACTAATGTATAGTTGTTGTAGAGCATTGACAATAAAGGCTTATGTGCTAACGCTTAGGGTACACCAATATTTAACATCTTATCTATTTACATATGATCATTATCTATAAGAACATTTTGTGCACAACTCGACTATTCCACTAAGTACCTGCTACCTTCTACCAACACAATAATGTGTATATCTACCCATGGAGAATAGGTAGATGAGAAGAACTTTTCTTTTTCAACCAAAGGATTTCAAAAGAAAAAAAAAATCTTTCTCATCTGCTTAAGTGGGAGTTTGTCCATGTTTCATTGTAAAATTAGAAAAAAAAGTAAATCTGTTTTCAATATGAAAAATAACATTTGAAACTAGAGTTGTGTATGTCCATGAATACAAAGTGGAGTTTTTTTGGAAATTTTGTGAATAATTTGGAGTGAAAGTGAAAACAATTCTGTTATTTTTCAAATTCTAGAATTTAACTTCAAGTTGAATTTTGGAACTTCCCTGAATTTTATGGCTCAACATATTTTCTGGAGTTCAACTCCGGAAAAAAGTGAATTTTTCATGGTCAAACTCACCCCCCCCCCCCCCCCCCCCCAAGTCACCTAATGTGAAATTGAACATGAGACCTCATGATTCTCCTTCCACTTCATTGACAACCAATCCACACCCTTGGGTGCAAGAACATCCAATTACTTAAACCAAAAAATATCAGCAATCGCTAACTAACTATAAAAGAACAACGGAAAAAGTCTAAGAAATAACAGAACTTTATAGGAACATCCTCAAGGATGTACTAGTTTTAGGGGCAAAGGCATAATAACCCCATAGCTTTGGCTCAAACTCTATTTGTGTTAAAACACTCATTTGATAGGGTATTAAATAATCTTGGCTCCATCTCTGATGGGCTTATAATTGCAATGCAAATCACAGCATTTTTAGGTATTATATTATTACGAGATACAAGAAATCCTAAAGGGCAACGGATTCATAAGTGAAAATTTAACTTTCTGTTTAGTAGCTTTTCATTAGAAGACCATAGGAACGGAAATACTTGTGATTTTTTTCACAAGGGAAATGAAAGGATTCTACATAATAGTGCCTACTCTGATCATGCCCTAATGTGAATACATTATACAAACTGATCAAGAAGTGATATAAATCCGAAATATTTAAGAGAAAAGCAGAACCTTGAACGTAGAAGCAATCCATGTCGACATGAGCAATAACTCTGGAATCCGATAACTCTGGTCTTGACACCGGCATACTCCTCAATCTTCTCCTATTTCTTCCTTTTTTTTCCCACCAATTTCCACTCAGGTTTCCTTCGAAGTTTTATACGGTGATGTTCCTCGGGGGTGTCCACCCTTTTTTTTTCCAGTTAATTACACATGCCTCCCTAAAATTGTAGGTCACACAGCACAGATCCCATGATCACTATAAAATTAGACAATTTGGTCCTAAATTCTTATGGCTTGTTTGGTCGGGACATGCTATTTCGAGATTAATTGTCCCAAATTAGTTATCCCATCCTTAATATGGGATAAAAATAACACTAATAATTTGAGATAACTAATTCTAAGATAAGTTATGGCTTGATTTTATCCAAACCAAACATGGGATAAACTCATTCTAAAATATTGACTCCCGTGCAATACCACAAACTTTTTCAAGTAGTGAAATATGGCGATTTCCAAAATTTTTGATAACCCTTCTAATCAGAAAACCTAAAACTGTCGTCGGTATTATGGCCGATTCGGCCATTGGTTAGTCCAGTGGGTCTGACAAACTCATTCCTATCACGTCCACCTCAACTTTTCCAAAACTACTACATCCAAATTCCCCCAAAAAAACCTAGTTTGCCTATTGAACCTATGGATTTGTCTAATGCAGTCGCGGAAGATAAGAAGCATATCAACAACAAAGTAGAAGACAATAATAACAAAATGAAATATGCGGATCTTACGAAGCTAAAAGAGTTACAACAACACAATAAGAAGCCTTTATGGGATTTCATTCTTATGAAGTAATTATCATATGTCAATGGAGTACCTCGGGAAACTTGGACCGAAAAGGAGGTTAACAAGATGAATGTCTTGAAAGATTTAAATAGAGGTTATTGGTAAATTTTTCGATGATTGGTCGGAATTGGAGGATCTTAGGATTCCAATTCCTATATAATGCAATGCAAAGGGTGATTATAAGATTATTCTTCGGAATAGGCCCATAGTAATAAGGTTCAACTTGATGGAGGACTTTGTAAATATGATGTCCAAAAATATTCACTATATTACAGGGAAAGATGGTGTGGCCTACCAAATGAGATCCCTCATCTATGATACTAAATTCAAACATAACGAAGAAACAACATAGGTCATGGCTTGGATTTACTTTCCGGACTTACTATCAGCATTCTTTGTAAAGGAATCTATTTTATCGTTGGCGGTTGCGGTTGGTAATCCCTATTCATCTAAATATGGTCACTATCAACAAAACTAGACCACGTTCTGTGAGGGTCAAAGCTTAGGTAGATTTGGCGGAAACACTACCTAACTATGTAAAGATAGAGGTGATGAACAATAAAATGAATTATGCTAGAGTTGAGAGAATCAAAATACCATATGACATGCTCCTTAGGTATTGTCATGCTTGTAAACTTCAAGGTCATGAGGAAAGTTTATGCAAAAATCTATACCTAGAGTTGAAGAGATAGTCCTAAGAAGATGATAAGGAAAAAACTGACATAAAAGAGGATACTGCCCCTATGCAAAGGAGATTCATTAAAGGTAAGGTATTTATGACTAAGTGGAACCCCATAGAAATAAGTTAAAATTTGAGAAGGGTGAACTGGTGAAATTACCTACTGGTGAAAAGCCACAGACTTGTAACAACATCATAATGACTAATTTCTTTGGGATTTTACAAGAAGATGAAGAGAGTATAAGAGATCCATTGGAAGGAAATAATAAGGGAGCAGACAAATATGCAGCCAACACCAGCAAGAATACAATAATAACAATATCAACAAGAAACATAAAATGGATATTAACATAGTATACACAAATAAACAGGCTGATAAGGCAATGCTGAAGGAAAAAAGGAAGTCATTTCCACTAAAGAGTGGATTAGACAAGCTTTCAAAAGGGTGAAGCAACAAATAATAAAAGTAATAAAAATGATGACATGGCAGAAACTCCATCAGAAGTTGATTGTAGAAAGGCAGTGGAGAACCCACCTGAACAGTAAAGCAATAAGGAGAGTAACAAGCAAGAGCAATAATTAAACAAGGATAAATGGAAGCAGTTAGGGAAACAACAAGTGCAGGATTTGGCTTTATCACAAACAAATATAATAACACTATAAATAGTAAGTAGTACAATAGTTGAGGGTGATAATTGGACAAACAAGGCCTAAGATGCAGTTGATACTACGCCAGATAATAGAGAGAACAGAGAGAGTGTGTCGAAGGACTTGACATTGCCATAGCATCAGTGAGTAGCCCTACAAAACAAATAGAGCACAATAAAAACTAGTTATAGTCAAATATAATTTCAGGGGAGGGGATAGAAGAAGTAACACATTCAATGCATAATGATCAAAATCCTTTGAAAGTTGTGGAGATCCTTACTGTTATGCAAACTAATGAACCTCTAATCTCATTGGGTAAAATTGAATAACCTAACAAATATTTACATAACATCATTACTTATAATGTCTGTGAAATAAAAGGGTTATCAATTAAAGAAGATGAGAATGACAACGCAGACATACATAATAAAGATATCACCTAGAAAAGGGAAAAACAAGGAAGTGTAGATATATCTTACCCTACTAGGGTGCAACCAGAGAGTAATATAGTTTCTAATATCTCTAATTAATATGAAAGCTTTTTTTGTGGAACATAAGGTTAGTTAAGTCATAAAACGCTTCCCAGAGAGTACAAATGTTGCACAAGTTTCATAAGTTTGCTTTTTTTTTTCAATCTAATATCCTTGAAGGGATTAAGAGCTGAGCAACACCCCCTGGATTAGCATAAATAAAAATTGTAATGCCCCAAATCTGGTACCCAAAACGTTACACGGTGCTTATGACCCCAAAGGACCACAAGCTAACCTATGACTGATATCTGTAACTGAGCACTAAAAAATATACTGTAAATATGTGAAGTATAAGCTGTAAGGCCATAAGGTTCAAAACTGAACTAATACTGAATATAGAACAATGTCTGAAATGGGGTATAAAAATACCCAAAAAACTAAAATAAACTGTCTGAAAATATGTTATAATTTGAAAGCCTCTAAACTGTCTGAAAACTATGGAGTTGATGAGACATGTCCTCAACTAACTCCGAACTACTAAAATAATAAAGTAATAAAATAATCATGCTATCCTTGAATGATGAGGAATCACTGCTAGTCTGGCTTCTGAACGTCTAATCTACTAAGGATGCTCAGAAGCTCATGCTTCTAAACCTATGGTATAAAATACCATACCGCAAATGCATCAGTACTTTGAATGTACTGGTATACAAGTGAGGTAGGCTGAATACAATGATTCATATGCATGAATAATAATAACTGACTGAATAATATGAACGTGAAAATACATGCATGAATACGTAATTATAAGTGAGATCATGATAACACTGACTCATGAATTCCGATAACATAGATTTACTAATATCTGAGTACTAATAATGGGATACTAAATGACTGAGTCTACTGAACACTGAGAGATTGATGTTATTTTATTGATAGAGGAAAGACTGTTTCTGACAGTTTTGATTATGTAGAACTGGTCTGATTAATTGTATCTGACAGTCTTGAGACTGAATACTGATAACATGAGCTTTGTATAATTAATATACTATTAAATGAGTTAGTGATAACATGATTATTGAGTCTGAGTTCTAATAATATGAGTGATTGTATCTGACAGTCCTGATACTGATGGAACTAGCTGAGTTCCGCACTGTACTGAGTTGATTGTATCTGACAGTCTTGAGTTCTATAGAACTATTTGAGTTCTATTACTGAGATTGAATGGTTGTATCTAATAGTCTTGATTCTATTACTGAAACTGTAGGAAGTAGTTATCTAACTGACATGCCCCTAATATGCCATTATGGCTGAGTTGGGGTCCAATCTGTAACCCCAATCAGAGGGCTATCAATACCGAGCCACTGGTAAGGACAAACTGTGGGCGACCCTTATCTGATAGTGTCCCCTAAAAGATAATGGTGGGACCCTCATCTGATAGTGTTTGTCCACTTCATCAACCCTTATCTGACAGTGTTGATATCTCAACCTATGCTGGCTACATAGTTTTGAATGCAAGGATGACTTCTAAGAATCACACCCTCATCTAATAGTGTATGTTCCCATCCTTTGGTTTACTCAGTGCTAATTCCTACTCCCATCTAAATAGACTTTAAACATAATTTACTGAACTGAACATGAGTTGAGTTACTGAATTTCGTTGACTGATGGAATACTACTAATATCTGACAACCGACTGAGTTCATGAGATCATGGAGATTTTCTGAGTCATAAGACTATCTGAAGTCTAAGGATTCATATCTTGACTGAGAGTATCGTGAAAATATGACATGGCTCTAGGCACACAACTAATATTTCAGGTACGAGTACCCCCAAGACTCGATGGAAGAAAACTGGCCAAGCATAACTTACTTGAACATATAACTAACATCATAATCCACAATATATTTATAAAAGCATTTCATCAAAACATGTGATAGGCATAACTTGTACATACATGGGGATTTCATGGTATTATGCTAGTTTGGCACTTTTCCTTCATCTAGTCATTTAATCAAACATATTGTAGGCATGGTACATGTAAATATTATTGTACAATAATTAAACATCATGGTTCAATTATAATTTCATCATTCAAGGGTTTAGTCATAGGTTTGCATGAATCTATATCTATAATAATTTAACCCACATAGAATTAATCACCCAACATGGAGTAAAATTCAATTTCTCATTATCCACATGAACAAGAGCTGCCCAATCATGAAATTCATAAGAAAATCCATAAACTTGAATTTAGAAAAGGGATTCTTGGGCTTCATGGACGAAAGGAGTCCTTGAATGAACACTATGCATACCTTAGTTCTTGATTCTACGAAGATTGACAGAGAGATTCTTGAATTCGAGTCTTGAATATGAATCCCCAATTGAAAACCCTAGCTTTTTCTTGAGATAAACTTGAGAGAAACCCTATAGTTTGGATAAAATATGGCTGAATCATGTGTTATTGGGTTTATATAGGGTCGATAAATTGACCCTTTTTAACCCTTGGATACGTATTTTATTTTTAAGAAAATCTCCTAATTTGGTAGGCTGGCGCGCCACGGTGCTGTCGCATTGTGTCACTAGAAATTGCCAACTGGGAACTGGGTTGACAGCCGATGTGGTAAAATCGTGTTGCAATACTGGATGGGACCTGGAAGTTCACCACGATGCGGTGGTATCGTGCTGAGACACTAGAAAAAGGACGGTTCTGAATTTGAGCCCTGGCGCGATGTGCCATAATCACAGAGGCTTACTGGATTTTGATGATTGCCATTTTGACCTACTCTGCGACGCGCTGATGGCTCAGGTGATACACTGTCTCACTAAAAAGGCTCTAACTCTTCGCTTGGGTATCGATTTGGGCGAATTTGGTATCGATGAAAAACTTATTCAATTTCCCACATGATAAAAAGTGAATCATGAAAATACCATATTTATAAATGTGGATTCATATTTGAAACAAGTCTTTAACATTTTTAGGACGAATTTAAGCTAGGTAGAAGTACGGGGTATTACAAAAACAAAGTAGAAAAGTACAAGGAGTAGGACATAAACGTTACCTCCAATCATATGGTGGTTCATAAGTCGGCCAACTCATCCAAATACTAAACACCTAAGAAGAGAGGACTTTTCTCATTACATTTATTTTAGAAAATCATAAATCAGGGAGACTCTTCCCTTACAAGTAAAGAAAAGACTTGACAAAAATAATACTTTCATAGAATCTATAAATAGTAACGACATAACCTAAGTGAAGATGATGATAAAAGGAAAAATAATAAAATATGTGACAACCTATCAAACCTCAAGAAAAATTATGCAGATAAACTATGGAGGCTCTTTTATTCTCTTCAATTGCCTTCTTCTAAAGTTTGCTATACCTATTTTGTCAAGCTTAAAGTATCTTCGTGTGTCTTTAGGAAGATGATGGTAATTATAGTAGTACTTGCTCTTATTCAACTCATGACTATGCTTGGATAGAGTGTCAGCAGGAAAATTTGCTTCTCTGTACATATGTAAACATTGAAATAGTCCAACAACTTTGTTAGTTCATGAAGCTTAATTATGTAACTGCTTATGCTCCATGGGGTATTGATAGCATGCGTAGGCCACTAAACAGGAATTTTAAAGTCTACCTCCAAGTTGACCCTATTTTAGCCATGTTGGATTCACCAAGTAATGCCAAAGATAGTAGCTTAAACCTCAGCTTGATTGTTAGAACCCATACCTAAAAGAGTAGCAAACACATAGATCATATTGCCTTTATTATCTCGAAGTATATCTCCAACACCCATATTTCTCAAATTATCAATAACACTCTCATCTGTACTTAACTTGGACATAGAAGTATGTTTTTTGGACCAACAAACCTGAACTACTTTCATCTCATGCTGATATTTCTCAACAAGTAGAGCCAAGTCCCTCAGTTGCTAGGCCCAGAGATATAAGGATAGACAGTGTGTAACTACATGCTTGTATCCTTAACTGTAGAAAATATCACTTTAGATGGACTAGACTTCTTGCTACTACGTTTTCTTACATACATATTCTTCTAAAGATTCTAATAAATGAAATAGGAGTAGCCTGAAGAATGAATTTATGAACCTCATTATTGTGCTTAGTGATCCACCACCCTATTAAAGGATTTCTCAGAGGAGTTGTGTCATTTTGAATACCCTAGCAATCAGAAAATGCCTCCACATATGTCTTGTAAATTTCTAACCACAAAAATATGTTCCACAATATCTAGCCCAGGTTTGTAGCGATAATGAAAAGCTACTAGATCATGACCAAAAGATGTAATTTTTCATTTGTAGGAACTTTACCCCTGAGAGCTGTCCAGAGAATAAAAGATGTCTTGAAAGGAATGTTTTTGTGCCATATGAGAGTGTTAGACATAGTCGTGGTCTTCTTTTTCCCCGCTAGTTCCTATGTTGAGGCACATGTGAAGTTACTATTACTATTCAGCTTCCAAATAGGTTGATTAGGTACTCTTTCTTGATAATTGAAATGAGTATTCAAGATTTTATTCACAAAAGCAGGTCATAAGTTTGCTTTTGTGGCTTTACTTGAACCTTTTCAGCATTTCAAACACATTAATAAATACAAGAATAAGCTATAGATGAAGGTAGCATCTTACAATAAATGGTCAGATCTGGGTGTTTTCCAACCATGGTTATAATGTAATAGTTTTGAGTGATTATGATCAACAATTAACTTTGAAATTTCTTGATTTGGCATATGGTGTAGTACTTGTTACATCCTTTGTATATGTTAATTATTAAATGAATCTTAGGACAGAGTTATGGGATCACTTATATAGTATAGCGCATGGTATTACTTATCCATTGTTAACAAGTGGGGACTTTAATATGGTATGGAATAGGGAAAAGAGGATAGGTGGAGTTCCTATTCAAAATGTTGACATTGATGTTTTTGAATCATTTATTGAATCTAGTGGTCTTGCTCAAATGCCTTTCAAAGGCATCCCTTTAACTTGGTGGAATGGGAGGGCTGGTGATGATGATATTTTTTAGAGGCTTGATAGAGTATTGAGAAATGGTGAATTTTAGGGAATTTTTCTAAATAAGAGGTGGAACACTTGCCTAGAAATAGATCTAACCATGCACCTCTTCTTGTTACTTGTCAAACTAAAGCTCCTAATTTTAGCAGACCTTTCAAATTCCTTAATTTTTGGACCTTTCATGAATCTTTCAAAGAGGTGGTTAGATTAAATTGTGATTCTTTTGTATCAACTAATCCTTTTTTAGACTTTAAGAATAAGTAAGAACCTTAAAACGCTCTTATTATATGGAGTAGAGCTATTTATGGAGATATATTTCAAAAGTTATTGATTAGAGAAGCCATTGAAAGAATAAAAAAATATTTGATGAAGATCCTAATGTTAAAAATAGAGTGGTTACATAGAGAGCAAAGGCTGAGTTCAACAAATACCTTGTATTGGAGGAATCTTATTGGAAACATAAGGCAGGTTATAAATGGTTTGAAAATGGACATAGGAATACAAGGTTCATCCAGAGAGTGGTAAAAGGTAGAAGACACAGACGACAACAGGTGGATAGAATTCAGGACCAAAATAGTGATTGGCTGGATACCCAAAGGGATATTGCTAGTGCAACAATTGATTTTTATCACAAGTAATTAAGATAAGAAAAAGATTCAACTCAATTTCATTTATCGTACAATATACAAAAATGAAGTTAGAAGTTATTCCAAACCAGAATGAAGTTAGAAATGTTGTTTTCAAACTCAATGGTAACAAAGCTTATGGACCTGGTGGCTCATATCCGCATAAGACATCTGGAGACTTTAGGTAGCTTTGAGTCTATCCCGAATCATCTTCACCTTCTCTATAGCTTGGTGAACTAAATCTGGGCCAAACATCTCCACATCACCTACCTTGAACCACCCAATATGAGATCTACACCTCCTACATACAATGGCTCAAGCTGAGCTATCCCAATACTAGAGTGGTACCTATTATTATACGCAAACTCTATAAGAGGCAAATGATGAACCCAACTACTACCATGGTCAATCACGCTAGCTCGAAACATATCTTCTAATGTATAAATAGTCCTTTTTGCTTGCCCATCCATCTGCGGGTAGAAAACACTACTAAGTCTCACCTTAGTTCCCAAACCTCTCTGAAACGAACACCAAAAGTGTGATGGAAGCTAAGTACCATAATCTGACATAATAGAAATAGGCATCCCATTCAACTTTACAATCTCTTGAGGAACAACTCATATAATCCTCTGTTGAATAATTAGTCCTCAGCGGCAAGAAGTGAACCTATCCACGATGACCCAAATTGAATCAAACTGGCTCCGAGACCAAGGAAAACCGGTAACAAAATCCATATTAATTATCTCCCATTTCTATACAGGATACTCAATCTCTTGAGTTAACCTACTAAGCCTTAAGTGCTCAACCTTCACTTGTTGACACACCATGTATTTAGCCACAAAACTGGCCATATCTCGCTTTATATTGTTCTACTAATAAATCTCCTTAAGATCTTGATACTTCTTTGTCGAACTAGAAAGAATGACATAACATGAATCATGATCCTCACCAAGATCCTCTCCTGCAACCTATCTATATTGGAAACACAGAATCTGCCTTGGTACCTCAAGATACCATCGCCAGTGATCTCAAAAGCTATAAAATTTGCTATCTTATATCCCCTTTAATCTTCATTAAGATAATATCCAGTACTTGTTTTTCCTTTACCTCAACAACAAAAGATGACTTCGCCATCTCTTGCACAAGCACACCACCATCTTTGGAGTCCAATTGACGAACTTTATAGTTATACAAACAGTGAATATCTTTCACCAACTCCCGCTTATACTCATCCACATGAGCTATACTCCCCATGTATCACCTATTAAGAGCATTATCAACCATATTAGCTTTGCGTAGGTTATAGTGGAGACTCATGTTGTAGTTTTTCAGCAACCTAAGCCACCTCCTTTGCTTGAGATTCAGCTCTTTCTGGGTGATCACGTATTGAAGCTCTTATGGTTAGAAAAGATATCTACATGAATCCCGTAAAAATAGTGGTGCCAGATCTTCAATGCAAACACCACCACTAACAACTTCAAGTCATGAGTTGGATAATTCTTCTTATGCACTTTCAACTACCTAGAAGCATAGGAGACCACCCTCCCATGCTGTATCAACACACAACCAAGCGCCACATGGGACATATTATAATAGATAATAAAACCATTAGTGCCATTAGGCAGAGTCAAAACTGGAGCTAAAGTGAACTTATCTTTCAACTTTTCCAAACTACCCTCATAAGCATCAGACCCCAAGAACTTTACCTTTTTGGGTTAACTAAGTTAGCGGGGCAACTAGGGTCGATAAAATCTCCATAAATCTCTTATAGTAATTGGTTAAACCTAAGATGGTCCAAATATTAGCTAGAGTCATGGGCCCAGGCCACTTCTTAACACTACAACTTTATACAGATCTATCATGATCCCTTCATTGGAAATGACATAATCCAGATAAGTAACAACTTGCAACCAAAACTCGCACTTTAAAAACATAGCATACAAATGCTAATCTTTTAAGGTTTGCAATATGATACAAAGGTGATCAACATGATCCACCTCACTATTGGATTACACCAGAATATCATCTATAAACACGATAACGAATAAATACAGAAACTAATAAAAGACTCTATTCATCAAGTTTATGAATACCGTTAGGTTATTAGTTAAATCAAAAGACATGACTAAGAACTCATAATGACCATACCAGGTTCAAAAGGCAATCTTAGGGATATCCACCTCGCTAATCTTTAGCTGATAATAACCAGACCTAAGATCAATCTTAGAGAAATATCTAGCACTCTGAAGCTGGTCAAACAAATCATCAATTTGAGAAAGAGGATACTTATTCTTTACCGTAACCTTATTTAACTAATAATAATCGATGCACATTCAATAGGAACCATCCTTGTTATGCAAAAACAACAACAATAAACCCAGTATATTCCCATATAGTAGGGCCATCCTTATTATGCATGAAAAAATAGGAGCACCCCATGGAGACTGTAATACCTCATATTTCCCTAGCTTAGATTAACTCTTAGTAAATGAGTGATCTATATAAATTTTTCTACATACATAATATTTTTAGTTTAGAGCCTACCAATACATAAAAAATTCAGTTAGCTTTCCAACGATATAAAATTTGCCTAAATCTGATAACCGGGTAGAAAGTTATGGCTATTTTAAGTTTCAGTCGCTAAACACCATCATTCGGGCTAGTAGCGCGTCGCAGAGTATGTCAAAATGGCAATTGTCAGTTTCCAATAAGGTACCATGATACCGGCGTGTCGCGCCATATATTATTTTCATATTAGTCAATTTCTAGTGTACTAACATAATTCCACCACATCGCGTGAATTTCAAGGTCGCATCCAAGGTGGCAATGCGATACCACTGCGTCGCGCCAATAGCTACTTTCCCAGTTGGCAAATTCCAGAGACACGGCGCGATAGGGCCTCATCGAGCCAAGGGCCCAAATCAAAAAGTTTTGATGAAAATTAAATGTTTCATCCAGGGTTAAAATTATTTTTTCCCATAATTTTTATATGCCCAGATACAAGATTTAATCCCTAAAAATATTTTAAGTCATTCATTATTCAAATTTTCCCCAAATCAAAAGGCATTCTCTCTCAAAGAGGCAAAAACCCTAGCTTCAAGAATCAAGACTAATCCTCAAGAAATCCTTCAAGAACTTCAAGAATCCATAAGATTCAAGTATATTAGGTGTTCATCTATGGGTTTCTTTCACCCATAGAGTCGACGAATCCATTTTTAAAACTACAAGATTATTGAATTATGAACTTTCATATTTGAATTAGATTGAATTCATGTTCATGATATTAGTTGGGTTTTAATCCATCATTTAATTGCAAGTTTCATGAAAATTCAATAGCATGTGTGATGAATATATGATTATCTTGATAAAGCCTTGAATTTACAAATTGATTAATGTATTATGATGTTCATGTGTTGGCCATCATCATGTAAGTAATTCATGCTCCCCAAGTGTTTGCTAAATTGCCTATGTGAAGTAAATAGTGGAATAAGGACATATTATGTGGTCCTAATCATGTACATGCTTATGCCCTACAAGTGTTTGATGAAATACTTATGTGATTTGACTAGTGAAAGCGTGACATGTTATTATATGATCCCATTCATGCACAAGTTCATGTATATTAAGTGTTTGACAAAATGTCTAATTAAGTACATTGTTAGCAACCAAGTATGGTTATGCCTTTATGATCATGTTATGTTTTTTTATGCTATCTAGTCCTAGGGATACTTAATACCCGATAATTTAGATGTGTACCTAAAGCCAGTGTCAGTTATAGAATAGTATCAGTCATTTCCCAATCTGTAGAATTCAGTAAATTATAGAACTCAGGAAAACTCAGTATCAGTCCAGTTTAGTTCAGTATACTCTGTTCATTGTCTTTTAATTGGGAGTAAGATTTAGCATCGAGCGAGTGCAGGGATGAAAGCTTCCTCGTTAGAGAGGTAGAGTCGTTAGCAGCAGTCTCGATACTCTAGAACTGTGTAGCTAGTACAGGATGAAGAGTTACCTATCAGACTAGGCTTAACTACCTCCCAGGGGTCACCCATTAGATTAGGCTTGGCTCCGCCTAGGTGTCACCCGTCAGTTAGGCTTGACATCCTATTTTCTAGTGTTAGGACCCGTGTCACAGTATTAACACCCTTCCAGCTGGGGTTACAGGTTGGACCCCAATTAGTTTAGAGAGGGGTATGCCAGTTAGATGATTACCTCCCATAGTCTTAGTTTATAATTTAGTTCAGTTTTACAGAATTAGGACTATCAGACACAGTCACTCAGTATCAGTAATTTAGTTATCAGTAAATTCAGATATCAGTTACTCAGTTATCTGAACTCAGTACTTAGTTTCAGAAAAGGTCAGTTACAGTCTTTACATATATGTACAGTATTGCATACTCAGTGATTTTCATAGTATCAATTATTCGCGTACTCTTATATTCAGTTACTCTATATCATTCAATCAGTTACTGTTCATGCATATAAACCCTTGTATTCAGCCTTACCTCATCTAGCATACCAGTATATTTTACGTACTGACACATACTCTTTCTTTGCACTATAATATCTCATATCATAGGTTTGGATGCTCAAGAACCCGATCGTACTTAGGCAGATCCAGTCAGCAATCACAGATTTAGTAGTGACTCCTCATCTATCGAGGATATGCTTTTATTTTAGTATTTCAGTTTATAAGTAGTTTAGTAGTTGGAGTTAGTTGGGGGCTTATCCCATCAACTCCATATTCAGACACTTCAGTTAGAGACTTTTAGACTAGACCAGTTCAGATAGTGTTTAGTTTTTAGATATTTCTATCAGGTGTTATTATTTATCAGTAGTTAGATTTTAAACGTTATGGCAATTCAACTTAATTCTGCATTTATTTCAGTATTATTATTCAGTGATCACATTAGATTTTAGTCATGGTTTAGCTTGTGGTTTCTCAGAACTGTAAGCACCGTGTGACGCCCAGGGTGTACTACGGGGCATTACAAACTTGGTATCAGAGCCTAAGGTTCAACAGAGTCCTAGGAAGTCTTAAAGTCGCATCAAGTAGAGTCTTGTACATGGGTGTGTAGCGCACCACACTTATGGAAAGAAGGCTATAAGATGTTTTAGGAAAAGTTTCTCTCTTTCAATATTCATGTCGTGCAAGTGTGCATAAGCTCAAGCTAAATTCTCAATCTAATCCTTTTCTTTCTTCTAGTTATAGAACATGCCTCCCAAAAAGATTAACGAAAGAAGAACTAGAAATCAGCTAACCCCTCTACCCATTTAGACATATCCCCTAAATGAGCACATCTCCCATGTAGAATTCAAAGCTGCATTCACCACTTTTGCCAATTCAGTAGTTGCTCAGAATAACCTACAGGTTGTTGTCCTATCTAGGTTTGGGGTTCATACTTAATAGAGGAAGGGGGAGAAGTGTATAAAGAAATATAGAAAGAATAAGAGAGTCAGAACAAGTAGTTTTAAGCTAAGATTAGGGGTTAGTAACTGCTCCTAATCCCATCAGAGATTCTTAGCCCCAGTTTCGCCTTCAGTCAGAGCGCCAGTGCCTAAGTCTAAGAATGACAGTATTCCAGAAAATTCCTTCAGTTGAGTTCCGTAATAGAGTCATTCAATTTCAGTTTCTTGATGAACCAGTCCTTTAATGAAGGGGTAGTACCTTAGTTTCAGTTGATTTAAGTTTGAATTTTTAGATTAAACTAGTAGAAAGAGAATTTGAGAATTCTAAGTTAGTTAGTGTTGAGTTTACTATATGATGATTGTTGGGGCAATAGAAAACTAAGAATTATTTATCTAACAGTGGACCTTACATTATCAGGAGTAGTCCTTCAGAATGAGTTTAGTGTTTACAAGTATTGTTGTATCTCAGGTTCTAGAGTAAAGTGGTTTCATTTTGATTTAAAGTTTATTAAGTGGTTCACAGACTTAGAATAATGACTTTAAGCTAAGGGGGAGATGGTAGAACAAGTAACCAAGTCAGACTTTTAGATTTTAGTAGTGATGTTAGTATGTGTAGAGAAGCAGTAGAAGAGGTTGATGCCCAACCCGTCCTTACCTCAGTGCAAAGAATTGCGCTTTAGCTATCACGATATCTACCCACGCAGTCCATGTCAGTTCTATGATCATAGTTCCTATTCATGTACATTATCGAAATCATGTACGTTTACAGTTTCTAGTATAAGGAGTTCTATTTTCCTCAGTATTACAAATCATGTTCCATGAATACAAAAACTCCAAACTCAGGTCATGCAACTCATGACTCATGTACTCATGCCTTATAGTGTGCTCAGTTTATATGACTTATGCTACACTCTTAATGATCAATTAAATTCAGATTTATGTCATGTATATCCTCAGTCTAGATCTCTTGATAAATGCATGAGGTTGATATTCTATTCCTTAGGCCTTAGTTAAGTGTCGAGTTTGGTATAGTGTCTATTCATGCTTCAGGTCCTTTTGTTTTAACCTTTAGTGAACTCTCTTAATGAAATGATGTAGTGATGAGCAGTTGCTTATAAGGGAGAGAGTAGATGTTTCATGTTAAAAAAAGATTGTTGCATGCTAGTTTTACACGAGGTTGTAGTTATGAAGATAGGCTTGAATGTTATGATGATGTGTAAGTGGCTAAATGCATTTCAGAGATTTGAGTAGGCTTGAGCATAGTGGGAGAATTCAGCCTAGATTAGACCTCAATAGGTAGAGTTATTAGTGCCCATATTACAAAATTTTAGCCATGTTGTGATTTCTTATGTCTCATTCAGGCCATGCCAAGATTTCCTTTCTCCCTAAATTCAGTAGAACTTTATAGAAAGAGTGTCAAGAAATGCTCCAGTCGAGTATAAGTTCTTAGCATGAGATAGTCCATACAACCAGTAATTCAGTTTAGCAGTCAGATGGATAAGTTTGTATGTTTTCCCCATCTGTATATCTGGTCGTACTATCCAGAGTCTCATGAATATGACTACCCCAAAATCGCACAACCAAGTAGTTACAAGTTTAGCCCAATTCATGGGTCATGCCTCAGTTTCAGATCCCAAATATTCAGTCACAAGTTAGTTCGTAGGTTCCCCATGAATCGTCTCACCTTTTCTCAGTATCTCAGCCAAGTCACATTCTTCGAGGGACATAATGTCCCAAAGGGGAGATGCACTATAACCACCGAGCTTTCGAGTTCTAAAACTTTTAGTTTCTTTTCACGTAATGAATCCAATTTGGATTAATGGGTACTCATAAGTTGACCCTCTCATTCCAATCTCAGCTGAATGACCATTCCCAAGTCATGACATGTATTCAAGGACCCCGTTCTATTCATAATAGTTAGTCTATGTATCATGTTTTAGACTCAGTTATGTTCTCATGTTCCTATTCATACCTTCAGTAAATAATCTCAGGTTTATTAATATTCTCAGTTTAAGGTAACAGTCTTTCTTAGCTCTACTCCCTTCCATATTCAGTTACAGTTTTAAACTTGGTATCCCTTACCATTACATAACCAGTCATGCATTCATGAATCAGCTTAGTCATGTATTCCATGCGTTAGATATGCATATTCAGTGTAAAGAATCAGCTTGTCAGTAGTTTAGTCATGTATTCCATGCATTAGATGTGTATGTTTAGTATGTAAACTCAGTATATCAGTGTTTCTCAGCTTAATCAGTCTCATTCGAGGATGAATGTTCCCTAGGGGGAGATATTGTAATTACCCCTATTTCTATAGCCTAAATTAAATCTCAGTACATGACTGATCCAATATAAATTTTTCTAAATACTCAGTATTTTTTAATTTAGAGTATTTTTTAGTTTAGAGCCTGCCGTAACATAGAAAATTTAGTTAGCTTACCAACGATATAAAATTTGCCTAAATCTGATAACCGGTAGGAAGTTATGGCTATTTTAAGTTTTAGTCTCTAAACACCGTCATTTAGGCCAGTAGTGCGTCGCTGAGTATGTCAAAATGACAATTGTCAGTTTCCAGTGAGGTACCGCGATACCGGCGTGTCGTGCTACTGATTATTTTCACATTTATCAATTTCTAGTGTACCAATGCAATCCCACCATATTGCGGTGAACTTCCAGGTCGCATCCAAGGTGGAATTGCGCCACTAGCCACTTTTCTAGTTGGCAAATTCTAGAGATACGGCGTGATAGCGCCGCATCGCGCCAAGGTCCCAAATCTTAAAATTTTGACAAAAATTAAATATTTTGCCCAGGGTTAAAACTATCTTTTCCCATATTCTTATATGCTCAGATACGGGATTTAATCCCTAAAAATGTTTTAAGTCATTCATTATTCAACTTTTCCCCAAATCAAAAGGCATTCTCTCTCAAAAAGGCAAAAACCCTAGCTTCAAGAATCAAGACTAATCCTAAAGAAATCCTTCAAGAACTTCAAGAATCCATAGGATTCAGGTATGTTAGGTGTTCATCTGTGGGTTCCTTTCACCCATAGGGCCAACGAATCCATTTTTAAAACTAGAAGATTGCTAAATTATGAACTTTCATGTTTGAATTAGATTGAATTCATATTCATGGTATTAGTTGGGTTTTAATCCATGATTTAATTGCATGTTTCATGACTATTGAATAGCATGTGTGATGAATATGTGATTATCTTAATAAACACTTGAATTTACAAATTGATTAATGTATCATGATGTTTATGTGTTGGCCATTATCATGTAATTAATTCATGCTCCCCAAGTGTTTGCTAAATTGGCTATGTAAAGTAAATAGTGGAATCAGGACATGTTATTATGTCATCCCAATTATGTACAAGCTTATGCCTGTAATACCCCGAGTCTATATCTCGAATGCTACACGGTGCTTATAATCTCGAAGGACCACAAACTAACCCATGACTAGTACCTACTGCAATAACTAAATAATAATATTATAACTTGGCAGAAATAAGTGAAAATTTTCCATATGGTTCAATACTGTAAATAATACTGAATACGGTATAACAATACCAAAATTAAAATATCAATTTGGAAAAACTCATCTGAAAAGCCTCTAAACTGTCTGAACTATGGAGTTGATGGGACAAGCCCCAACTAACTCCAACTACTAAAAATGAACTGAAGTGCTGAAAAACAATCATCTCCTCGAATTATGAGGACTCAACACTAAATCTATATGCTGAGAATCTAAGCTGCTAAGGGTGCTCTGGGGCCTGTGCGTCTGAACTTATGATATAAGACATATAACATAAAATAAAAGCATGCGTCAGTACTTTGAATGTATTGGTATGCTTAGTGAGGTTGGCTGAAATACATGGGTTCATATGCATGAACAATACTAACTAAATAACATGAGTATGACTGAATGAGAGTACATGTATAAATACGTAGATTGTAATTGAGATCGTGATAATACTGAAGACTGAGTTTGAATATTGATATACTGATATTTGAGTTTATTGATACTATATTACTGATAACTGAGTGACTATATCTGATAGTCTTGATTCTTTGGAACTATACTGAGTTCTGTACTGAGATGAGTGATTGTAACTGATAGTCCTGAATCTGTAGAATTAAACTGAGTTCTATACTGAGACTGAATCTGAAAGTAAGACTATGAGAGGTAATCATCTAACTGATATTCCCTTTTCTAAATAGATTGGGGTCCAACTTAACCTCAGTTAGAAGGGTGTCAGTACTGGGCCACGTGTAAGGACAAGTGCTGAGTTACCCTCATCTGGCAGGTGCTCTGAACGAGAATGGTGGTACCCTTAACTAGCAGGTAGATTACCTCATCAACCCTCAACTGGCTGGTTAATGTCTCAACCTACGCTTGCTATGTAGTTCTGGAGCATAAAGATTGCTTCAAAGGATTACACCCTCTACTAGCAGGTGAGTCCCTATCCTTGGGTTCACTCGGTGCTGAATCCTACTCCCAACTGGATAGACACTGGACTGAATTCTAAACTGTACTAGGCTGGACTGAACCATCACATATCAAATTGTATAACTAAACTGAACAGATTTTTTTAACTGAATTGAACTGGACTGATTCTGAGTTCACTGAGTTTTTCCTAAGTTCTGTAATTAACTGAATTCTATTGATCGTGACATGACTGATACTATATGACTGCCCATGACTCTAGTTAAGTAGCTAAATTATTGGGTATTAAATACCCTAAGACTCAATATCATAAATTTAAAAGACATGGCATAATCTTGAGACATGATAACTAACTAGTTAGTCATCATTCATTATTTTGGGCATTTAAGCAAACACTTGCATGACATGAACTTGTATACATGCTAACATGATATAATTTCATTATTCAACTCACATAGATAATTCATCAAACACTTGTGGGGCATAATATATGCACATAATACTAAAACAACATGTAGGAATCGTGATTCAATTCCAATTTCACAATTCCAAGGGTTTCAACATGAATTCACTTAATAAAACACACATATCAATTAACTCTACATGAATCTTGTAATAAATCATGGAATAGAAACCCAACTAAGTAATAATCATGAATACACTTTAATTCAAATCATGGAAATCATGAAATCACTCTACATGAACTTTAAAAGAGTTTCTTGGACTCCAAAGGTGGAAGGAACCCTTGGACGAATACTTCACATACCTTAGTTGGTAAATTCCTGAAGATAAATGGTGAAATCTTGAGCCTTGAATTTGAAATTTAAACTCTTAGGGTTTTTGTTCTTGAACAATTTGTGAAAGAATGATTATATTTTGCTAAAAGAGGGCTAAATTTCGTGTTTTGGGGGCTGAAGAAAGGGGAAAAGGCTTAATTAACCCTGAGGATGTGGCATTTTAAATATCTATAAACTAAATCATTGACATAGGCCGACATGCCATATCATTGGTATCGACGCAACAACTAACGCCCCATATCGAGTCTGTATCAGTTCAGTGGAATTTGACACTGGGAGCTAGGGAAAACATTTATCCATGTGATAGTCGATGCAACACATCAAGATCGTGTTGATTCACTGGTTTAGGATTTCAAAGGTGCTTCAAACGAAGTTCAAAAAATTTGAAACTTACCTGAGAACACCTATTGACTTTTCTGATCATAAATTAACTGAAATATCAATATTTAATGGACCTAAAGGTTACGAAATAAGATTGCCAACTTTCGAAGGCTAAAATAACACTAAGTCTGAATACTTAGCCAGAACTTTCTAAGTCTACGACCTCCTTAACAAGATTAAAGGACTGAATTAAGCTAAGAATTTTGTGGAATCTTATATTATCTCCCTCGTAGGAACATTCGTTCAACAATGAGGCTGACTAAGCTGAGAATACTGGTAGACTGAACTTACTTACTAGACATGAATATCTGAAACATGATTATATGACTGATATTTCTGACATACTGAATTTCATACTGAACATGCATATCTGATGCATGAGTATATGACTGAGTTGATTCATGAATGCATGACTGGGATTAGTGATAAGTTGAGTTTCTCATACTGAACATGTAATGGTAACTAATACCAAGTTTCTAAATGGAAAATTTGAGCATAAAACTGAATAAGCTTAAGAAAAACTATTCCCTTGAGCTGAATCTGAGTTTGCGGAGAAGAGGTGAGGATACTTGGTCCGCTTATCTACTTCTGCTTCCTAAGTATCTCCCTCAATAGACTGATTCCGCCAAAGAACTTTTACCAGAAAGACTTCTTTGATCCTCAGTCTGCGAATCTGATATTCAAGGATTTTGAATGGAATCTCTTCATAAGAGAGGTTGTTCTAACTATCCATGCCCTCTATGGGGACTACGGATGATGGGTTACCTATGAATTTCTGTAGAAAGGAGACATGAAACACTGGATGAACTGAAGATAGATCTAACGGCAACTTAGGCTCGTAAGCTACCTTTTTGGAATGGCTGAGAATTTGGTAAGGACCGATATATCAGGGACTGAGTTTCCCCTTCTTACCAAACTACTTCACTTCTTTTATAGGAGAGATTTTTAAATACATAAAGTTGCTAATCTCCAACTTGAGATCATTTACTGAATACGCATGAACGGGAGCAAGAGAACATAACTGAGTCTAAAACGTGATATAGGAACTGAATATCATGAATGGACTGAGCCCCTAAGTACATGGCTACGAATAAGATTGGAACTTATAGGTCTACCTATAAGTACCCACTACTCCAAACTGGATTTATTACATAAAGAGAAGATAAAAGGTTTAGGTCGTGAAAGCTCAGGGATTATAGTGCATCTCCCCCTTAGGACATTATGTTCCTTGAAGAATGCTGACTTGGCTGAGATACTGAGGAAAAATTGAGATGATGCATAGGGCACCTACGAACTAAATCATGACTGCATATCAGGGATCTGAAACTAAGGCATGACACCTGAACTGAGCTAAACTCGCTACCACATGGTCGCTCGATCTTGGAATAGTTACATTCATAAAACTTTGGATAGTGTGACTAGATAGACATACGGGAAACCCAACCATACAAACATTATCTGCCTAACTGCTAAACTGAATTGCTGGTTTTGAGGACTAACTTATTCTGACAACTTACATTCGATTGGGGCCTTTCTTTGACGCTCTTTCCATAGAGTTCTAGTGGCTTTAGGGAGCAGGGAAATCTTGGCATGGTCTAAATAAGACACCTGAATAAGAAATCACCATGTGGCTATAGTTCTGTAATATGGAGCAAGGCTTACGAAACGTCATCTAAAGAGTTACTAAGACTTATGCACTGAAACTACTAGCTTATAATCTTTGCCACGTCCTTCGACAATTCCCTCAACTAAAATTTCTACTTCAACACTGCATGCATTTCACTTGAGGCTACTAAAAATATTCATATGGGCACTGAGCACGAATGCATAAACGTACTAACTTATCTAATTAACTAAGTGGCTGATAGCTGAATACTGGTTATGTAGAATGTACTTAGTCTAGACTAAAACTGCATAGTATTATGCATATGCTGTAGGGACTGACTGAGTAAAATGAGACAACTGAGCATGAATTCTCAAAAACTGTACTATTTGAGAAGGCAAGATCAAGCGTATAACATGACTCTAAAATAGTCTATAAAGTGAGGTACTGAAATATTGATAACTGAATAATCGATAACTGTATGCTATGGTCGAGCAAATCTAAAACTGAACAGAGTTACTGATCTGATTACTGGACTGAGACTATGACTGAGACTGTAACTAAGACTGCAACTGAGATTGTTCTGGAACTGAATACTAGGTTCTGATAACTCTACCTACTGAGGTCTGATCTGGAATGAATTCTCCTACTATGTTCAAGCCTACTCAAATCTCTGAAATGCATTTATCCACTTACACATCCACATGATATTCAAGCATTTCTTTATAACTATAGCCTCGTGTAAAACTAGCATGCAATAATCTTTTCTTACTATGAAATATTTACTCTCTCCCTTCTAAGCAACTGCTCATTACTACATCATTTGTAAGGAGAGTCCACTGAAGGGTTAAAACATGAGGACCTGAGGTATGCATGAATACTATACTAAACTCGACACTTAACTGAGGTTCGAGGAACAGAGTGTCAACACCATGGATTTATCAAAAGATCTGAACTGAGGATATGCATAACAAAATCTAAATTTAACCGATCCTAGAAGTGTAGAATAGGGCATGGGAACTGAGCATACTGTATAGCATGACATGGATACTTGAGTCATAAGCTGCATAACTTGAGTCTGGAGTTTCTGCATTCATGGAACATGATTCGTAACAGTGGGTGAACTGGGACTCTTTATACTAGGAACTTTACGTGTGCATAATTGCTAACGTCCACGAGTATGGGCTATGATCATAGAGATGACATATAAGACATGAATGGATCTTCTAATAACTGATTGTTTCTAAGAGTCTGAAGTATGAGTTTGAGATGATCAGTGGGTTCATCTTCATTACGAGAATAGACAAGAGTGTCGTCTATGTAGACTATGACGAACAAGTCCAAGTATTGCTTGAACATACGATTCATCAAGTCCATGAAAACTGCTAGGGCATTAGTAAGACCAAAGGACATAACTAAGAATTTGAAGTGACCATATTGATTTCTGAAGGCTATCTTCGGGATTCACATTCCTTGACCCTGAGCTGATGATAGCCTGATCCGAGGACTATCCTGGAGAAGTAATTGGAACCCTAAAGTTGGTCGAACAAGTCATCGATTCTGGGAAGTGGAAACTTATTTTTAACTGTGACTTTGTTTAGCTGACGGTAGCCAATACACATTCTTAGAGAACCATCTTTCTTATGCACAAATAAAACTGGTGTACCCTATGGGGACACACTGGGTTTGATGAATCCCTTATCTAGGAGATCTTTTAACTATTTTTTAATTCTCTGAGTTCTGCAGGTTCCATTCTATATGGTGGAATAGATATAGGTTGAGTATCTGGAAGAAGGTCTATTCCGAAGTCGATTTCCCTTTCAGGAGGAACTCCAAGAAGATTTTCAGGAAACACATCTGGGAATTCATATGCTACTGACATTGATTCAAGATTAGGGGTTTTTGAACTAGAGTCCTAGACTCTAACGAGGTGGTAAATGCATCCCTTAGATATCATCTTTCTCGTTTGAAGGTAAGAAACAAGCTGACCCCTAAGTGCTGAAGTACTACCTCTCCACTCAAGGACGAGTTCATTTGAAAACTAAAACTGGACAATTCTATTTCTGCAGTCGACTGAGACATAGCAGAAATGAATCCAATCCATGCCGAGAATGACATTAAAATTGGTCATCTCTAATTTGACTAAGTCTACTAAAGTGACTTTCTGAGATACCATAATCGGAAAATTCCTGTATACCCACCTGGCTGTATGGATTTACCCACTGGGGTAGAGACTAAAAAAAGCTCTTCTAGAATTTTGGGACTGACTCCAAAATCAACTGCTATATATGGAGTAATCAAGGACAAAGAAACTCATGGATCTAGCAAAGCATAGACATGTAAAAAGAAAACTTGTAACATACCGGTGACCATATCAGGAGAACTTTCCTGATCCTATCGGGACTAAAGAGCATAGAGTCTGTTTGGGCACTGCCCACTAGTGGCACTGAAAGCGGCACCGTGCTGATTCGGGCAACCAAACTGAACTGGGGGACAATTATAATGACCTTTAGAACCTGACTGGGAACAATCTTTAATTCCGTGACTTGGCTTGCCACACCCAAGACATACATCACTTTTGGCTCTGTAGATACCTTGGTTGTTTCTACCACATTTCAGACAAAGGGGATTCGTTCGACCACTCTTTGGCCTAGACATTGTGGCCCTCTTATTCTTTCTCCCCTTTATCCTACGGCTCTCTTCCTTACTCCACAAAGCATGAGCTATAAGCCTAGATAGGGTAATAACCAGCTGACTATTCTGAGCAACTATTGAATGAGCTAAGGCGGTGAAAGCAGCTCTAAATTCAGCGTGAGAAATATGCTCATTCAGGGGATCTGCCTGAACGGGCAGAGGGGTTAATTGGTTTTCATTACTTCCTTCCTTAGCTTATCTGAGAGACATATTCTGGAAGCATAAGGATAAGATAAATTAGACTGAGATCTTAACTTGAGCTTATGATCACCCTCACGACATGAATACTTAAACAAGGGAAACTTTTCCTAAAACATCTCATAGCATCTTGTCCATAAGTGTGGTGCACTACACACCCATACACAAGACTCTACATGATGTAGCTTTCAGACTTCCTAGGACTCTATTGAACCTTAGGCTCTGATACTAAGTTTTTAATGCCCCGATACTATACCTAGGATGCTACATGATGCTTATAATCCCAAAGGACCACAAGCTAACCTATGACTGGTACCTGATACAATAACTAAATAATAAAACTGTAACTTTGCAAAATGGGTGGAAATTTACCATAAGGTTCAATACTGTAAATGATATTGAATACGGTATAAAAATACCAAAACTAAAATATCTATCTGAAAATACTCTAGTCTAAAAAGCCTCTAAACTCCATGAAATGCTCTCTCTCCAACGATCACCTTTAATATTTAACGTTCACCTTCACACTCCACCTCGAATGATCAGTAGCTTTTGATGCCGCCGACGATGTCGATTGAGCCAGAAAAGGTAAGGTTGAACCTCTCTCCCACCCCAGATCTCCCTCACCCCCAGTTCCTCTTTGTACTTACCCCTCTTTTCTCTCCCTAAACTCCCTTCTTGTTTTGTTGCTTCGGTCACTGGTAGAACTACGATTCTCACCGACTCGACACCAGCAACAGGGAGGGGCTTCACCTATAAAAAAATAGGTAGGTCAAATAGGTGGTTTGGGTCAGAAGATATCTAGATCCCGACAAAATTACAGAAGGCTCTCCGGTGTTACTCCGACAACTCTTTAATGACACTCCAGAAATGTACCAGTAGTCCTTTTATGAGCGACCTTACTCCAGCAATGATTTTTAACATCGAATTGATGGAACCAACAGCTAGCAAGCATACCGGTGACATCTACAATTTTTGGCATTTAGCCACTTCCGTTAGTTTTTGATTTCCTGTATATTATTTTGCTGCCGTGTCCCTGTCTCTTGTTACGACTTTAGTTTTACTTTTTTGCATCCTTCTTGTTGCTTGTATGGGTAGTAGTATCTGGCAGCTTTGTTTGGAGATTGTTGTTGAGTTGTGTTACAGATTAGTACATCGCTTGACTTAGTATTAATTTATGGGGTAGACTTTTTCCGCGATTATTCCATCTACTTTACTTGTACCTTTCTTTTCTTATTGTTACTTTATTACTGTCATTGTTTGCATTCTTATGAAGCTGTGGCTTTAGGCTTTGATGGCAAGATAGGGTTCTATCTGAGGGGGTCGGAGGGGGAGAGAGAGGGGGCTGTTTTGGGTGTAAGGGAGGAGGGAAGGACGGGTGGGGGAGTAGGGGCAAGGTTTAGCATTAGGGGTGGTAGAGGAAGGTATGTTGCTGGATTTGATAGGTTGAGGGTTGGGTCTTAGAATATAGGGACTTTTTAGGGTAAGTCTATAGAGCTGGTAGAGATTCTTAAAAAGAGGAAGATCAATATTGCGTGTGTACAAAAGACTAGGTGGGTAGGGTCTAAGGCAAGGGATGTAGCTGGTTATAAGTTATGGTACTCTAGTAGCGAGAGGCGTAAGAATGGAGTTGGCATCTTAGGGGATGACGAGCTTAGAGGGCAGGTAGTGGAGGTTAAGAGGATCAACAATAGGTTGATGATTGTTAAGTTGGTTATTGGGAGATTTACCCTGAATGGGTGTTGTGTTTATACGCCATATGTGGGCTTGGATAGGGGGGAGAAGTTGTAGTTTTAGGAGGATTTAGATGAGGTAGTGAGAGGAGTGCCTAGTTCTGAGAAGATTGTTGTCACGGGGGACTTCAATGGGCATATTGGGTCATTACCGGGAGGCTTTGATGATGTGCATAGTGGTTTTGGTTTTGGAGAGAGAAATGACAAGTGAGCTACTCTGTTGGATTTTGCAAGATCTTTTAGGTTGGTAGTGGTAAATTTGAGCTTTCCAAAGAAGGGTGATCACCCAATTACCTTTCGAAGTGCGATAACCAAGACCCAAATTGACTTTTTACTACTTAGAAAAGAGAATTGGGTGTTGTGTAAGGACTGTAAAGTCATTCCAAGTGAGAATCTTTCAACTCAACATAGGCTTTTGGTAATGGACTTGGGTATAAAGCGAGATAAAAAGAGAAGGCATGAGGAGGGTAGACCTAGAATTAAGTGGGCGGTTTAACGTCGGTGACTACGTGGGTAATAGAAGAGAAGGTAACGGGTTTGGAGGTGTGAGAGTGTATGAGAGATATGAATGATATGTAGGATAGG
Organism: Capsicum annuum; assembly: GCF_002878395.1. Classification (NCBI taxonomy): domain Eukaryota; kingdom Viridiplantae; phylum Streptophyta; class Magnoliopsida; order Solanales; family Solanaceae; genus Capsicum; species Capsicum annuum. The sequence goes on from NC_061111.1 coordinate 122,591,272, forward strand.
GTGGCTAGGTGCATCAAGGAGACTGTTAGTGAGGTGTTGGGTATTTCAAAGGGCCAGACGGGCCACCATCAGGGGGATTGATGGTGGAATGAAGAAGTTAAGAAAAAAGTAGAGGTAAAGAAGTGGGCGTATGCTAAGTTGGTTGAGAGTAAGAATGAAGAAGAGAAGCGGGCCAATAGGGAGGAGTACAAGAAGTAAGGAAGGAGGCTAAGGTAACGGTAACGGCGGCTAAGACGACAGCTTTTGAGAGCTTATATGCAGGGTTGGAGGCAAAAAGAGGGGAAAAGAGGTTGTTTAGGCTTGCTAAGGCTAGAGAGAGGAAGGGTCGTGACCTCGACTAGGTGCAGTACATTATGAGGGAGGATGGTGGAGTGTTGGTAGAGGACGGGCTCATTAAGATGAGATGGTAGTCGTACTTTGATAGGTTATTAAATGACGAAGGTGATAGAGCTATTGTGTTAGGGGATCTGGAGCACTCTGAGGAGTGTGATGATTTTAAGTATTGTAGATGCTTTAAGGTAGAGGAGGTCAAAGAGGCGGTTCGCAGGATACGTAGGGATAGGGCGACGGGGCCTGATGAGATTCCAGTGGATTTTTCGAAGTTTTCTGGCGAGACCAGCTTGCGATGGTTACCTATTTTGTTTAACAGCATTTTCAAGTCGATAAAAATGCCCGAGGCTTGGAGATGGAGTACTATGATCTCGTTATATAAAAACAAGGGCGACATTCAGAGTTGCAAAAACTATAGGGGGATAAAGTTATTGAGCCACACTATAAAGATTTGGAAGACAATGGTCAAGTTGAGGTTAAGGAGGTTAGTGACTATCTCGGAGAACCATTTTAGATTTATCCTCAGGCGCTCGACGACGAAGAGAATTCATCTGGTGTGGATATTGGTAGAACAGTATAGGGAAAGGAAGAAAGACATGCACATAGTGTTTATCGACTTGGAAAAGGCGTACGACAAAGTCCCTAGGGTGGTTCTTTGGAGATTCTTGGAGGTAAATAGGGTCCCGGTGACCTATATCAAAGCAGTCAAGGACATGTATAATGGAGCTAAGACACAGGTTAGGATGGCGGGAGGAGATTTAGAGCATTTCCCTGTCTTGACACGGTTGCATCAGGGATCTACTCTTAGATCACTCTTTTTTGCTTTGGTGTTGGATGTGTTGATGCGGCGTATTCAAGAAGAGGTTCCTTGGTGTATGTTTTTTTTACGGATAATATAGTTTTGATTGATGAGATATGGGGAGGAGGGAGGTGTGAATGATAAAGTAGAGGTGTGGCGACAGACCCTTGAGTCTAAAGGGTTCAGGTTGAGTAGGACCAAGATAGAGAATTTAGAATGTAAGTTTAATGACTTGCGGTAGGAGTACGACATGGTAGTAAGGTTGGATTCCCAGGCCGTGTGCAAGAAGGGTAGTTTCAAGTATCTTGGGTCCATGATTTAGGGAAATAGTGAGATTAATAAGGATGTCTTCCACCGTATTAGGGCAGGATGGATGAAGTGAAAGCTCGCCTCAGGGGTGTTGTGTGATAGAAAGGTGCCACCCAAGCTTAAAGGAAAATTCTACAGGGTGACAGTTTATCCGGCCATGTTGTATGGAGCGGAGTGTTGGCCAATCAAAAACTCTCACATCCAAAAATTAAAGGTGGTAGAAATACGAATGTTACGTTGGATGTGTGGGCTTACTAGGGTGATAGAGTTTGGAATGAGACCATTCGAGAAAAATTTAGAGTGGATTCGGTGGAGGAAAAGATTCGAGAAGTTTGATTGAGATGGTTCAGACACGTGATGAGAAGGGGCACAGATGCCCCGATTCATAGGTGCAAGCAACTAGCATTGGATGGATTCAGATGGGGTAGGGATAGGCTGAAGAAATACTGGAAAGAGGTGATTAGGTAGGACATGGAGCAGTTGCAGCTCACTGAGGACATGACCCTAGATAGGAAGATATGGAGGACGCGAATTAGGATAAAAGGTTAGTGATAGTTTGGGTCATTGGGGTAGGGCAATACTGGATGGGTGTACTTTTCTTGTTATACCACTTTGTTGCATGCCTTATTACGTATTTGTTTACTATTCTTTGTTTATTATCCTTTGTGGGTGGATTAGTTATGTCTTTTCATCTTTTTCTATGCTTTATTTTGAATTTAATTAGTATCTCGTGTCGTGAGCTGGGGGTTTATCGAAAATAGCCTCTCTACGTCATTGGAGGTAGTGGTATGGACTGCATACATCTTACACTCCCCAGACCCCACTATGTGGGAATAAACTAGGTTTGTTATTGTTGTTGTTGAAAAGCCTCTAAACTGTCTAAACTGTGGAGTTGATGGAACAAGCCCCCAACTAACTCTGACTACAAAAAATGAACTGAGTGATGAAAAACAATTATGTCATCGAACTATAAGGACTCAGCATTAACTCTGTCTGCTGAGAATCTGAGCTGCTAAGGGTGCTCTGCGGAACGTGCGTCTGAACCTATAATATAAGATATCATAGTGCAAAAAAAGTATGCGTCAGTACTTTGAATATACTGGTATGCTCAGTGAGGTGAGCTGAAATGCATGGGTTTATATGCATGAACACTACTAACTGAATAACATGAGTATGACTGAATGAGAGTATATACTTGAATACGTAAACTGTAACTGAGATCATGATAATACTGAATACTGAGTCCGAATACTGATTTATTGACATCTGAGTTTACTGATATTGTATTACTGATAACTGAGTGACTGTATCTAGAAGTCTTGATTCTGTGGAACTATATAAAGTTCCGTACTGAGCTGAGTGACTGTAACTAACAGTCTTGAATTTGTAGGTTTGAACTGAGTTCTATACTAAGACTGAATCTGAAACTGAGACTGTGGGAGGTAATCATCTAACCGACATACCCCTTTCTAAATAGATTGGGGTCCAACCTATAACCCCAGTTGGATGGGTGTCAATACCATGCCATGGGTAAGGATAAGTGTTGAGTCACCCTCATTTGGCAGGTGCTATAAACGAGACTGGTGGTACCTTCAGCTGGCAGGTAGATTACCTTATCAACCCTCAATTGGAAGGTTGATGTCTCAACCTACGCTGGCTACATAGTTCTAGAATGCAAAGATTGCTTCTAAGGATTACACCCTCTACTGGCAGGTGAGTCCCCATACTTGGGTTCACTTGGTGTTGAATCCTATTCCCAACTGGATAGACACTGGACTGAATTCTAAACTGTACTGGGCTGGACTGAACTGTTACTGATCGTACTGTATAACTGAACTGAACTGATTTTTTTACTGAACTAAACTGGACTGATTCTGAGTTCACTGAGTTTTTCCTAAGTTCTGTAATTGACTGAGTTCTACTGATCGTGACATGACTGATACTACTCTGTGACTGACCATGGCTCTAGACAAACAACAAATTGTCAGGTATTAAATACCCCCAGGACTCGATCGCATAAATTTAAAAGGCATGGCATAATCTTGCTAACATGATATACTTTAATTATTCAACTCACATGGACAATTTATCAAACACTTGTGGGGCATAATATATGCACATAATACTAAAATAACATGTAGGTATCGTGATTCAATTCCAACTTCACAATTCCAAGGGTTTCAACATGAATTCATATAATAAAGCAGGCATATCAATTAACTCTACATGAATCTTTTAATAAATAATGAAATAGAAACCCAACTAAGTAATAATCATGAATACACTTTAATTCAAATCATGGAAATCATGAAATCACTCTACATGAACTTTAAAAGAGTTTCTTGGACTCCAAGGGTGGAAGGAACCCTTGGATAAACACTTCATATACCTTAGTTGGTGAATTCCTGAAGATAAATGGTGAAATCTTGAGCCTTGAATTTGAAATTTAAACTCCTAGGTTTTTTGATCTTGAGCAATTTTTGAAAGAATATTATATTTTGCTAAAAGAAGGCTAAATTTTGTGTTATGGGGCCTGAAGGATGGGGGAAAAGACTTAATTAACGCTGAGGCCGCGACATTTTTAATGTCTATAAACTGAACCATCGACGTGCAAGCTGACATGCCGCGTCATTGGTATCGACGCGATAGCCTACGTACCACGTCGAGTCCATGTCAGTTTACTGGAATTTGATGCTGGGAGCTGGGGAAATCATTTATCAACGCGATAGTCAATGCGATGTGTCACAATCGTGTTGATTCACTGGTTTAGGATTCCAAAGGTTCTTCAAATGGAGTCCAAAAAATCTAAAACTTTCCCGCAAACGCCTATTGACATTCCTGATCATGAATTAACTCAAATATCAACATTTAATAGACGTAAAGGTCATGAAATAAGATTGTCAACTTTCAAAGGCAAAAATAACACTAAGTCTAAATACTTATCAAGAACTTTCTAAGTCTAAGACGCCCTTAACAAGCTTAAAGGACTGAATTAAGCTAAGAATTTTGCGGGATCTTACAATGCCCTACAAGTGTGTGATGAAATGCTTATGTGATTTGACTAGTGAAAGCATGACATGTTATTATGTGATCCATTCATGCACAAGTTCATGTATATCAAGTGTTTGACAAAATGTCTAAATTAGTGTATTGTTAGCAAACAAGTATGGTTATGCCTTTATGATCATGTTATGTCTTTCTTTTATGCTATCGAGTCCTGGGGTATTTAATACCCGACAATTTAGCTGTGTACCTAAAGCCAGTGTCAGTTATAGAATTGTATCAGTCATGTCCCAATTAGTAGGATAAGAAAACTCAGAAAACTCAGTATCAGTCCAGTCTAGTTCAGTATACTTTGTTCAGTGGCTTTCAGTTGGGAGTAGGATTTAGCACCGAGTGAGTGCAGGGATGACAACTTCCCCGTCAGAGAGGCAGAGTTGTTAGTAGCAGTCCCTGTACTCCAGAATTTCATAGCCAGCACAGGATGAGGAGTCACCCGTCAGACTAGGCTTGACTACCTCCCAGGGTTCACCCGTTAGATTAGGCTTGGCTCCGTCCAAGTGTCACCTGTTAGTTAGGCTTGGTATCCTGGTTTTCCAGTGTTAGTACCTGCGGCATGGTATTAGCACCCTTCTAGCCAGGGTTACAGGTTGGACCCCAATCAATTCAGAGAGGGGCATGTCAGTTAGATGATTACCTCCCCAGTCTCAGTTTAGAATTCAGTTCAGTTCTACAGAATCAGGACTGTCAGACACACCCACTCAGTATCGGTAATTTAGTTATTAGTAACTTCAGATATTAGTTACTCAATTATCAAAACTCAGTACTTAGCTTCAGAAAAGCTTAGTTACAATCTATACTATGTATAGTATTGCATACTCAGTGATTTCCATAGTATTAGTTATTCGTATACTCTTATATTCAGTTACTCTACATCATTTAGTAAGTTACTGTTTATGCATATGAACCCTTGCATTCAGCCGTACCTCATCTAGCATACCAGTAAATTGCATGTACTGACGCATACTCTTTCTTTGCACTATGATGTCTCATATCCTAGGTTCGGACGTTCAAGATCACAACCGCGCTTAGGCAGATCCAGTCAGCAATCGCAGATTTAGTAGTGAGTTCTCATCTATCGAGGATGTGCTTTTATTTCAGTATTTCAGTTTATCAGTAGTTCAGTAGTTGGAGTTACTTGGGGGTTTGTCCCATCAACTCCATATTTAGACAGTTCAGTTAGAGGCTTTCAGACTAGACCAGTTCAGACAGTGTTTAGTTTTTAGATGTTTCTACCAGATGTTATTATTTATCAGTATTTCGATTTTGAACCTTATGGTAATTCAGCTTAATTCTGCATTTATCTCTGTATTATTATTCAGTGCTCACAACATATATTAGTCATGGGTTAGCTTGTAGTCCCTCGGGATTTAAACACCGTGTGACGCCCAGGGTGTACTCTCGGGGCGTTACAGAGACACACTAGGATGGATAAAACCCTTGTCAAGGAGGTCTCTTAACTTCTCCTTAAGCTCCTTCAACTAAGTCAGATCCATTCTATAAGGAAGGATAGAGATAGGACGAGTGTCCGAAACAGGGTCAATCCCAATCAATCTCTCTATTAGGAGGGATACCAGGAAGATCATCAAGAAAAACTTTAGGGAATTTATTAACCACGGGAACGGATTTCAATGAAGGACCCTCCGAGTTAGAATCCTTAACCCAGACCAAATGATAGAGACATCCCATAGAAATCAACTTTTGGGATCTATGATATAATATGAGCCATCCCTTAGGCACTAGAGAACCCCCTTCCCACTCAATGACTAGTTCATTAGGGAACTTAAATATGACATTACTGGTCCGCCAATCTAAGGAGGTATATCATGAATGCATCTAATCCATCCCCTATATGACATCAGAATCAACCATGTCTAACTCTATCAAATCTACTTGAGTTTCACTACTACTAAAAGATACCACACAACCCCTATAAACCCTTCTAGCAAACACTGAGTCACCCATCTAGGTAGAAATAAAAAAGGGATCAGTGATACACTCGAGATCGAAACAAAAATGTACAACTATGAATGAGGTCACATAAGAAAAATTAGACCCTGGATCAAGCAAGAAATACACATCATGAGAAAAGATTCGTAAGATACCAATGACGACATCAGGAGATGCCTCAGAGTCCTAGCAGATAGTAAGATCATACAAGTGATTTTGGCCAGTATCAGTACTAGAAGTAAAAGCAACACCTTTTGGTGTAGGAGCTGATGAAGTGGCAACAATAATATTATTTGCCCCCGAAGCAACCTTAGAAGGATAATCCCTCTATAGATGACCAGTCTGTCTATATTCAAAACACATGTTACTCCCCTCTTTACAAAACCCACGGTGTGCCTGCTTGCAGAATCTACAAGAAGGATATGATGGAGCGGATTGAGCCTACCAGCTTGAGATTGGACACCCTGTGCCCTAAACCCACCGTCATGATAAGAACGACGATCACCCGATGACTTTGAATAAAGAGCATTAGCCCTAGAGTAGGAACTAGAAACCCCCACTTCTTCTTAGACTACTTTCCATCATCTTTACCACTCTACTGCTGACCTCCACCCTGATCATAAAATCTATACTTTTTGCTCTACTTCTCCTCTATCTCTGCCTTCTTCTTCTTTTCTCTCTCAACCTACTCCATAGACTCAACTAGTCTAGAGATGTCCATGTCCTTGTTTAACAAAACAACCTTACTCTCTAGGATCAAATCACGGGACAACCTAGAAGCAAATTTCCTTATTCTAGCTCTGATGCTAGAAACTAACTCAGGAGCCTATCGGGACAACTGATGGAATTTCAAGGCATACTCCTTGACCGTTATCCTGCCTTGCTTCAGATTAACAAACTCTTCTGCTTTTACCTCCCTTAACTCCTAAGGAAATAAGTGGTCTAGAAAAAACTATAGAAATCATCCCACTGTGCGGATTCAGCATCATCTCCCTAGACTGTTCCCATTCATCATACCATTGGTATGCTACATCCTTCAGCTAATAGGCTGCGAATTCTACACCCTTCATATTAGTAGCATCCATGACCCGGAAGATCTTCTTCATCTCGTCGATAAAGTTTTAAGAATCCTCCTCAACCCTAACACTAGTGAACACAGGAGGACTCAACCTCATAAATTACCCAATCCTTGTGGCCTCATAAGATGGCATAACAGAAGCTACGTGCTCAAACTAAGAAGCTACCAACTTAGCCAACATATGAATGGACGAATGAAATTCCATATTTGACACATCAACCTAAGGAACTCGAGGAGGACTAGAGGGGACCGGTAGAACTCGAGGAGGGCAATTAGAAACTGGACCCCTAGACTAGGTCTATACCCCTTTAGCAGGGTGTGTCCCATCAACATTGTCCTTAAGTGGGATAGAGGAGTTTCCATGAGCTTCAAGTCATCTAGGAGGCATGATCTAAAAGGCGAACAAATAAGAATTAAAAAGATTCAAGACCTTAGGCTCTATAGCTTAAAACTGAACAACAATAAGGGGAAACATTCCTAAATGTCCTATAAACTCCCCCTTATAAGTATGGCTCACTATACATCCATAAATGAGACTCTACTTAATATGACTTTGTTGGACACCCAATGAGACAAAACCTAGGCTCTGATACCACCTTTGTCATGACCCAAACCAGGGACAGGCCGTGATGGGTATCATAAGTCCCATTATAATTAGAGATCACCCCCTACACCTAACCAAACCAAACACAGCACACCCTATGGTTGGGGCACTTTCAAATATATAACAAGATAGAATATTATAGTCTAAGAAAGTTTTAAATGCATGTTTATAACCGACCATCGATGACTGGCCAAATGATCAATTGACACCACCCAATAGCCACAGAAGTCCAAACAAATCCTTCTAAATAATGATCAAAAACTATATATCAATAAAGTGTTGGGACATGCCCACAACAATATCCAAAAACTATATCTAAAAGAATAGTCAAAATATAAAGGAAACCATAATCATGAAATGGTGTCTTCCAAAGTATGGAAGCTCACCACTTCAATATGACTCGCTAGCTAATCCTGAATCCAAGTCACTGAGTAGGAGGAGTAGAAGTATGGCCAATTCCTACATCGCATGGGGATACAACGTTCAAAGATAATTAGCATGGTTATCGCTAGCATGTAACTCAGTGATAAGGATAACATAATGATATGATAAACAGTTGAAATTATTTAAAACTAATGAACATAATCAAATGCATAAACATATACATATAAATATAAAATGCTAGGATAAAAAATAAGGCTTAACATTTGTTTCAAAACTTTAGCCTGGATTATGTAGCTCAACTGTCATATAATAGTACCCATGGGCTATATGTGCCCCAACTCTCACCCCTTGGTCGGGCCTCAGTGCATGTAGCCACATGAACCAGAGAATAATCTCATATAGATGCACACGGGGAACTCGAACCTCCCAATATATACCAAGGTAACTTAAGTACCCGATCATAAAATAATTTAAGGGGGACTCAAACCTCCTTAATCATGAAATAACAATAAGGGGGACTCGAACTTCCTTAGTTACTTTGGCCCCCGCATCGACAAACATGATTTCTAGTATTGGTCACTCAGACCTTCACTTTCACGACTCAGTACACAACCCTTATTAAAGCCTAATTAAAAAAGTATCATACATTCCCATTTATTTAACCACATTCCACATTAAGGCATACATTGTTGGTATCGTCATACCAACTACACTTACAAGGTAACAATAATATGCCAAAACAATTCCCATTAACTTTGAGAAAATAACTCTCTTTGTTCATTCATACACTAAGGGGGTCATTGACTTCTTTTGTTTATTAAATCATGCCATTGTATTTCACATACCTCTTTGTATCATGCAATAGTTGAAGACTAGTTCAATTTTACAAATTCCCACAGTTCTCATAATCAAAACTAATTTCATATTATGAGGTTGGGGTCATAACCACTTCAAAAATCACAAGTTTGGGAAAATCACCATTACCTAGTTCATTATACATACCCATGCACCCACAAGTTCAAAACCATATTTAAAGCATGAAAATCATATATAAACCATGAGAAACATTGTTTAATCTATAAATATTCAAAACCCCCAACCTTTTTTTCAAAACCCATATAAATATCTCATTAACAATACCTTAAAACATATGTTTTTACAAAATTAACAATGAGGAAAGAGTAATATTCCTATAACAGTAAGATGTACGGAGAGAAATCACCCTTGAGAGCCTAAATTAATCAACCTCTTAAAAACCTTAAGCATTTTTAACCTTGAGAATTTGGGAGTATTTTTAACCATTGACTCGTAGCCACTCTTTACGACTCATCACCATGAGTTGTAACCAATGTAGTACCACCAAGGCACCTTCAAATATTATCCTAACGACTCAACTAACAACCCATAATGAGACCCTATGACTCTTTGGGTCCATTTGTAGTCAACATAAAACCCAACTTGAGACTTAAACTAGGCACACTATGATTAAACTTATCGACTCGTAACACACCGTTACGAATCTTAGTGATCCACTCATACTAAAAGTAGAATCAAGCCACAAACTTATTGGTTTGGTTATGATTCATCCCAATAACTTATCAAGATACTCTACGACTCATAGGGTTTAGTAGTAACCTGGGCAGCGAGCTTAAAGCTCAGTAAGGCATGTATATCTCTTTTTACATTTGGATTTTCTTAATGTCATAAAATTGGTTTATTATTCATATGGTTTTGATGTTGAGTTTTGAACTATGGGCTGAGGCTTTTGGATATAAATTGTTTGAATGTTTTCTCATGATTACTATTGCTTTATTATGCATTAAATGGATGGTTTGTAAACTCATTGGGGGTGCATGGGAATAGTGAATGAATTTAGGGGTACAAGGATTCCCCAAACTTGCAAACAATGTAATTAGGGGTACAAGGATTCGCTAAATAAATGGATTTTGGTATTAAAATTGACAAGAACCCTAACACATTTACATAATTGGTTTTAGAAAGAGGTTAATCACTTGGTTTGGTCTACTTGTTTAAAATTAATGCATTACATAAATAGATACGAATAAGGATGATCTTGAAAACCTTGTGGGGTACAATGGACTCCCTAAGTGAATGACTTTCTTGAAAATCTTGTGGGGTACAATGGACTCTCCCAAGTGAATGATTTTCTTGAAAACCTTGTGGGGTACAAAGGAATCCCCTAAGATTATTTTTATAATGGAGTCTGGGGTACAAGGATTCCCCAAAAAGTGTTGGCTTAATGACATTGCTTACACGCTATAGTCTATATGACAATACCACTTAATGATGCCTTTATGATTGACTCCTTAATATAGTGGTTGGGTTATATGTGTTAAATGTATTAATTAGGCTTAAAGGGGGGTTGTGTTAGCTTAACATGAAGGTGTGAGTCCCGAAGGACTGATATTGGAAACTCACATTTGACGACGTGAGGGTTGGTCTAGACGACTGTGTGCTTATTGAAATTCAAGAGGGGGTGAATTGAAATTTTCTTTTGTGAGTTGACTAATGACTCCTCACAGTCGACTCTCCTGCAGCTCAAAGCACTTCACAACCAAATTAAACTTAAACAATTAAGAACGTAAATAATAAAGCATAAAGTAAACTACATAAAGATTTTTCCTGGTTTGGCACACCAACTCAGTGCCTGCATCCAGTCCCCTAGGGTTTTAAATTTCCCTTAGATCATTGAAGGTTTCGTTCAAGTACAATGATAGAAAACAAGTTTTGAAGACTTCTTTTGCTCTTTAGATCTTGTGACACAGCTTCAGTTGATGTTACAAAGATGACTCGATGCTTTGTAAGACTAAGAATGAGACACTTTGAATTTTCTTCTTAAAGTTGTGTAAAGAATGTCTGTCTTCGATCTTCTTCTGCTATTCTTCATAAGGAAACCCAAGAGATTTCTTCTCAATCAAGGACTTAGCTTGATTCCTTGATTGAGGAATATAGCCATTTGATATGTCCATATCAGATATGTCCATATCAGATATGTCCATATATAGCTTTTGATTATGTCCATATCAGATATATTCGTGATCTTTCCTTCCTTTTAGTCTAGATATCGTATGTGATGATTGCGTCCTTTCTTATTTTGTTTAGATCTCGATTGATTCTTTGATTGATCTTGTTCTACCGTGATTCTTGTTCTTCCGTGATTCTAGGATAATGATTCTTCTTTTCTTTCTTTCAGAATATTTGATTTATCTGCCATGCTTGTTAGAATACCATAATCTTTTTATGGTTGAATATCCTTTCTTTTTTGGAACTGGCTTCCTTCATAGGTGGTCTTAATGTCTTGAAAGTTTTCATTTGTTAGTTTATCATTATTAAAATATAAACTTTGGAGGCTAACAATCTCCCTCTTTTTGATAATTACAAACATGAGCATGAGTAAACATCAGTTGACTTCCCTGTTAATCAGTTTACTCTCCTGACTTTGTAAGAATTAATTGACTTTTTCTCCCCCTAACTTGTGAGCATCTTTGATGATTAATAATATTAAATTAATAGTCGACTTTGGAAGTCGACAGTTAACTTTTTTCTGACTAATAAGTGTCCTGACTGATACGTGTTTCCCTTCTTGTCTTTCTCCTTCTTTTGTCAAAATAAAAAAGAATGGCAAGCAATAGAAAGAGTATAGTACATAAAGACAAAGCATATAACTAAGTGCATATATTCATCACACAATCCATATAAATAAAGGCAATAAATAACTATGGATAGTTATAACTAAGCATATTGATGAGTGATGAGTTTACCACTCAATCGAACCCATTAATCGTGCATATTAACTTTTTATGAATGAATAAATGAGGCATAACTGTGATTAAATGCACTAACATATACTTCTTACAGGCATAGAGTTAAAAGGTTAGAAGGATGTGGATTGGATCTCAAAATGATCAAAAGGGGAGCAAGAAAGAGTGCAGTTGAAGGCCTAAAATAAAAGGGCCTCAGGTACCACAGTCGTGATCTACTAACCACGATTGTGGCAGTCAAGGATGGTTAAGTAATCATAATCATGGTGGTAAACTACAATTGCTTAGCTGCGGTCATAGACAGACCTATGCGTTCGCGGACTAGCGGAGGATTTCAGCCTAAGGGCAAACTTATAATTCCACGTGTTGATCCTAATTTGACAAAAATGACTCAAACCCTATCATTAAATTACTATCCATCTTTCCCAATTTCTCTGGTCTGGAGCTTAGACTTTGTAGCCTCCATTCTTGGAGAGGAAAATATTGTATAAATTTTGGGTGAAGAATACATTGGAGACTTTTTAAGTGGATGATTTACTCACTTCCATTGTTTAGGATTGTGTGAGAGCCAAGTTTGAAGTAAAATTTGCTTAAATCTTCAACAAGCTATTTCAATGGAGATTATGGGTATATCTATGCTTATTTATCTTATGTTTAGCTAAATCTCCCTCTTGGGGTTATATGTGAATAGGGGATAAAGTGTGTGTGGGTTGTTATTATTAGCATCTATTTGGCAGTTCTTGTTTATGGGTTCTATCATTGCTATGCTAATTTGGTTGGGATTTGATGGGTGAAAGCTCCAAATACCCACATGGGTTTGATGGGCGAAAGCTCCAAGCTTAAGAAAGCTCGAGGTCATCTTTGAAAGAAGGGTTTTGGGTGAAGTGTAGGAATCCATATCATTCTCGAAGAGGAATGTGGACACCAACGCAATGATAAATAATTACATGTGTAGTTTGCTAAATTTTCACTATATTAGACATAAGGGTGAAAGTGAAGTTGACTATGCCATAGGTGTCATCCTAGAAATAGGGATGCCTAGATTGAGTTAGTGGTTACATATTGTTGAACACACTTATTAGGTATTCGAAAGAATCAATAGGTGAAAGTTTGGTGTTTTGTCAAAAAACTAGCATCAAAAGTTACAATCAAGCCTACCCATATTTGACTTACTAAATTGATGTTGATGGTTAACTCCCACATGTCACTCCCTTAGTAATGCATAATCCCAAGATTCGTGCATAATTGTTAAAACTCTAATTATTCATAGCCCCAAATTTATACTAAAAAAATCCAAAAATAGAAACATTAGTGTTAATACGCATCTCCCCCTTTTATCTTTTGTACCTTTGGTTTGAATTTAACTCGTACCTATTATTTTGAATTAGTTTGATCGCCACTCACATTGTTTCTCGTGGATTCAATCTCAACTCCAAGTTGGGTAAATATATTGACGGCGATTGCCTTGCACTTAAATTAAAGTGTAAGTTGAGCGTTATCAAAAATGGCGCCGTTGTCATGAGCCCCATATTCATATTTTGATGGACCATACTTCAGGATAGATTTTAACTATGCTCCTCGGATATGGATGGAATCACCATCTCAATTCTATTGGGAAAATGTTTTTTATATGTGTGTACGTCAACAAGGACATTGGATGAGTGTCTAAATGCCCCTCCCCTATTATTCTAGCCTAGTTATTAGTTCTTTTATTGAGTTTGACAGGTCTTACGATGAAGAGGAGAAGGAGCAACATACCAGACTCAGTGGTTTTGGAAAATTACTTCAAACCATTTTGGATTGGGTGGATACAACGGGGTAGAATATAAAAGAGATGCATCACGAGGCATTGACATGGAAAAGTGTCAAGATGGGGGAAATGGGCGAAGAAGAAAAGCTTGAAACTATCATAACATTGCCCATTTCCTAAGAGGAGGTGCACTAATAAGAGAAACCAATCTACGATGATGAACTTGGTAGTGAAGACTCCTCAGTGGATTCCCAATCATCCAACTCATACAAAAAAGAAGAAGCCACAATAAAAAAAATGATCTTAGAGTTATAATAAGTATAAATGCTCACCTCTTATGATGACTCTAACCCATTTTGGGGAAAAGATGCTTTGGAGAAAGACAATCCCTATACTTTGGGGTTTGTTAATCCAAAAGAGCATCTAAATCCCCATTCATCAAAGGCCAAGATGGTTAATTTCTGAAGTACAAGGAAAGACTTATTGATGCGCTCACTTTTACCTAAGAAGAAAAAACAAAAGTTTGATGTGAAGCTGGGTAAAAGGTTTAAATCTTCAAAATGGCGAGACCAAAGCTTGCTTGCATTACATTACTTCCTCTAAGTTTTATCTTGGAAGATTTGAATTTTCTATCCCTTTGTTGCTCATTGCATATTAAATAAAAGATGGGATAGAGATTCAAATCTTCTAAGTGGAAACATAAAAGGGAGGATTGAAGGCCTCTTGCTAAGACAACCCATCACACCACGAAAAGTAGATTGTATCCTTTTTATTTATGCAAGATAGAGTAGATTTTGTTTTTTTAAGCATGTGTAATACATGAAATGTTGGTTCTAAGGGGGATTTTGGTTGAATTTGAAGAAGGAAATAGTTGAATTGGGTAAGTTGGACTGATCAATAAGTGCAGGAAACCCGGTTACTTGGTCTCAGTTACCATGACTATAGTCCATGTATCTGCGATCGCAGAGGCCGCATGACTACGACTGTGTAATTAAGACCGCGATCATGGTTAAAATAGTTTAAATAACCATCCAACTACTTATTTTTCCCATTCCCCTCTCTTATTTTCTCTCAAAATTCTCTCTAATTTTTGGATCATTATTGTAAACCGAAAGGTCATCTCATTCCAATAGCATCAACTAACTTGGTAAGTAGTATAAACACCCTTAATTTGAATATAAATGCATGCTTTGGCCTTGTAATGTACAAATAGAGCCTAAAATAATGTTTTTATTATCAAACTCATGTTTAATTACTATTGTGCTGTGGGTAGTTGTTATAGATAGGGTAAATACTCTTTGGGAAGTCTTGAGTAACCAATATTAAACCTTAACTCACTTAGAATGAGGTGTACACCATGTATGTGATTAAAATGCCTTCTGAATTCAATATTCAAACCCTTTATGTCCGAGGTTGTAATCAAACATATTCTAGGCTTGAAACTCTCTGCAATAATGCCATCATACCTAGTGTAAGATACAGATTTAGGGTTAAAACTTGCTATTCAACAAATTCTAAAAACTGTCAAACCTAGTCTTAGGTACCATAATTGCGGTCATGTGACTGCAGTCGCAGCACCGTGATTGCGGTCAATACTATGTGATCTCCATACCTGAGGACAGTTTTATGCAGACTTTAAATCGTCATAGCCCTTACTGACCTCTAAGATCTCTCTACCACTACCACATAGGCTAATCATGGCCTAAGTACTTTATTTACAGGATCTAAGCTACAGACATGGAGGAGGTTGACAACACCAGATTTATGACCCCACAATGTCAAAACTACTACAACTCAAACCTGTGCAGAGCTAAGTTTCTTCCTAAAAAAGGTATTAGCTTAGAAAAAGTGGAGGAGAAGTTCCCAAGTTTTTATGCCAGACTAAATCAGACCGGGTGCCCCATACCCTTGTGTAGCTAACGAGCAATGGGTGCATGAATTCTACGCTAATTTGAGTGTAGCCTCTTTCTTAAACCCGGTAATGACTATTAGGGGAAGGCAAGTGAACTTTGGGATAGAGAAGATCAATGATGTATATGGACTCCCGGATGATGACATGGAGTAGTTTTATGTGAAGGTATGTGAGCCAGGTACCTGGATGGCAGATTTGTTATGCGCTGGCAAAGAGGTTCCTTGGGCCACCACCAAAAGAGACATCATAATGAATGATTTCATAGCAGATGCTAGGCTTTGGTTGAATAGCATCTGTAGCAGAGTTTTGCCGTGCACCCACATGACTATTGTCATAGATTTATGAGCTCGGATGATGGCCTGTCTTCTCTCTGGGATTTTTCTAAATGTGGATGAGATTGTGTATACAGAATAGAGATATTTTAGAAATCACAAAAGTGCATATATTTTTCTCTCTTCCCTTATTACTGAGTTATGTAGGAGAGCACAGGTAGAGAAATATGTAATAGATAATTGGTTACTCTTAAGACCCTACATCTCCCCACTCAAATTTTGAGGTGAGGTTACCCTAGGCCAAAGTAAGAAGAGGGAGATGGACTCGGGTAAAATAGCCCAATAGGACGCAGATTCTTATAGACCCTCATCAGTTACTAACTTTGATAATATCTTTGATAAGATGTAGATGGTAAGGGAATTACTATCTAGACTGCCTCAAGGATTAGGAAAGTCCTCCACCTCTCATAACTAGTATATAACACAGTTAGACTTTGAGGAATACAAAGAGGAGTAGAAGAAATAGGGAGCCACTATTGCCCAATTGGAGAGAGCTTATTCAGCTACATCACATAGGTACCTTAGGGAGTCATATGAAAAATGGTGAAGAGGGAGAAAAAGAGAGATCAATTCTTCAAGAAGATATGGAAGGGGGAGAAGGGTATCTTTAAAGTGCTCAAGCCTAACCATCGACTACCTTCATCGAGGATGAAGAGTAAGAATAAGGTCCCTACTGGTTGGACTGATGATGATATTGAGGATGATAGATCTGAGTCAATGGGAAAGAAAAGATCTTGAAACATATTCAGGAAGACCTTTTTTACTTTGACTCACTCACATACGTAGTATGGACACTACATTCTTTAAGTTGGGGGTTTACCCCGCATATGTAGTTGTGTTGTTTTGGTGATTATGCCCAAATTGTTTTACTGATACCATGTTGGGATGACATTTTAGACATGATCTTTATTTTGTTTCAGGGATATTGCTTATTTTGGTTCCTGATTAGTGCCCTTGTTTTATGAATTACCATATCTTCCTTCTAGTTTTAGATTCTATTTTTACTTTTGCTTTTGTTTTGATTTTAATAATGAATGATAAGCTTTGCCCTATGATGGATTGAGTAATGATATTCTTAAGGGTAAAGTATCATGTTTGGTTTTAAGACATAGGTGCAGGGGAATTCTGAGTACCCATAGCATAAATGTAAAAAAATGCAGGGAAGTTTTGAGTACCCGTAGCATAAGTATCGGAAATACAAGGGAAGTTTGAGTACCTATGGCATTTTATTTGGTAAGTTGGGATTACTTTTTACATCATTGGCAAAGTCTTAGTAGCCATATGGGTAGTTTGCCCATTTTTAAGCCAAAATAAGAGACTATGGCTTTGGTTGTAGCCATAGTATTAGGAAATTATGCGTGGTGCTAATTCAAAATGACCAACCCCTCCATCCAAAATTTTGAAAATTCAAAGGCATGGGCGATCCATAAAAATTCAAAATTGCAAGTTTGTAACAAAACTTTTTCTCTTTTTGTTGATCCATAAAATTTTGACTTATAAATAGAAATAGATACTCCAAATTTTGTTTCTATTGGGAGGGACATTTGAGCTCCCTTAGTAAATTTTGCATACCTTGTGTGGAGAGATTTTTGTATGCATCTCTTGTATATTTTTGTTAGCTAGAACTTGCTCTATTAGTCTTTCAAAGCTAATGATTGATTGTATGCAGTTGGAGAAATGATCT
This sequence comes from Capsicum annuum, assembly GCF_002878395.1. Taxonomy (NCBI): domain Eukaryota; kingdom Viridiplantae; phylum Streptophyta; class Magnoliopsida; order Solanales; family Solanaceae; genus Capsicum; species Capsicum annuum. Next base: position 122,609,246 of record NC_061111.1, read on the forward strand.
TAGGCTACCTTTGTGATTTTGGAGATTACTCTGGCCTAAAAAGCCTACCCAAGAATGAATATAATCTCTAGTTACCCACTTTAAGCCTTTGGACCTTTCTTTGGAAAACATATTACGAGTCGGGAACCATTCTTTTTATCCCTCGTTTGAACCATACCCTTCTCAAACTTGAAAATGTAATTTGAGGAAAAGAGCCAAAGTTGGGGATGGTAAAGATTAATGAAAATAAGTGGTGTCACAAAGACATAGTGTATGCCTAATATGCCTAAATTTTGAAAAGAATCGAATAGAAGAGGAAAGGACCCAACAAATAAAAGTTAGCATAAAAGTTGTAAGAAAATAAGATGAAAGAAGTTGGGTAAACAATGTAAGCAAAAAAAAGTAGGCATAGTAAAAGAAAGAAAAGCAAAGAAGAGTGGCCAATAGTCTAAAAAGAAGATTGAAAATTGTGATGTAAGCATTCAAGAAAGGGAGTAGCCATGTTGTCCCCAAATAATATCCTATCCTAACCCAAACTTACATTACAAGCTTAGAAAGTCCTTCGAGATCTCCAACCACTTACCTTATTTATAGTGGTGATTGAAAATAGGGGCAAACATATGGTATGATACTTGTTGCATAGAGATTTCTTTACTTGAGAGAGAGAATTGTGCACTTAAAATTCCTCATTGCATATTTTGAAGCTTGGTGTGTGAAATTCTTTTTCTTGTTAGGTTAGCATATGAAACTAGTTGAGGTGGGTGATTTTGTCACCTTTCGAGTGATGAGGCAAATGGAGTACACCTCAATTTTGGTCTAAAAAAGTGTCACTTCTAGAGCATTAGTAATTGTTGCGTGATTTCTCTTTGAAATCTTGTGCATCCTTTGATAGTGCATCTTATAATAAGGGGTGTGGTGAAGATAGCTTAGCCCATGTGCAATGAGTTATTTGTGGTTCCAATTAAAGTCGAGGTCATTGTGATCTTTAAGGCATAAAGGTTAGGCTTAAATAATTGTGTCTTATGATAAGAGGTGGTGTTGCTTGAGTACAGGCAAATGCTTTAGGTTGGGGGTATTGATGAGTGGTGATTTTACTAGTCAATCACACTCATTATTTGAGTACATTACCTTGTTATGGATGAATAAATGAGGAATAATTGTGAATAAATACGCTAACATCCACTTCTTGCAGGCATAGAGTTAAAAGGTTGGAAAAATGTGGATTGGAGCTCAAAATGATCAAAAAGGGAGCAAGAAAGAGTGCAACAAAAGACCTAAAATAGAAGGGCCTCAAGTACTGCGATTGTGGTAGTCAAGGATGTTTAAGTAAATGTGGTTGTGGTAGTAAACCATGGTCACGTAGCCACGGTCGCAGACAAACCTGCGCGATCACAACCTAGCGAAGGATTTCAGCACAAGGGCAAAATTATAATTACAGGCGCTGATCTCAATTTGAAAAAAATGACTCAAACCCTATCACTGAATTATTAGCCATCTTCCCTAATTACTCTAGTTTAGAGCTTAGACTTTGCAACCTCCACACTTGGAGAGGAAAATATTGTATAAATTTTGGGTGAAGAATACATTGGAGACTTTCTAAGTGGAGGATTTGCTCACTTCCACTATTCAGGATTGTGGGAGAGCCAAGTTTGAAGTAACATTCGCTTAAATCTTCAACAATCCATTTCAATGAAGATTATGGCTATATCTATGCTTATTTATCTTATGTGTAGCTAAATCTCCCTCTTGGATTATGTGTGAATAGGGGTTAAAGTGTGTATGGGTTGATATTGTTAGCATATATTTGATAGTTCTTATTTATGGGTTCTATTATTTCTATGCTAATTGGGTTGGGATTTGATGGGCGAAAGCTCCAAATACCCACATGGGTTTGATGGGCGAAAGTTCCAAGCTCAAGAAAGCTTGAGGCCATCTTCTAAAGAAGGGTTTTGGGTGAAGTATAGGAATCCATATCACCCCCGAAAGAGGGATGTTGACACCAAAGCAATGATAAATAATTACGTGTGTTGTTTGCTAAATTTTCACTATCTTAGACATAAGGGTGAAAGTGAAGTTGATTATATCATGGGTATCATCCTAGAAATAGGGATGCCTAGATTGAGGTTATGGTTAAATATTTTTGAACACACCTATTAGGTATTCGAAAGAATCAGTATGTGAAAGTTTGATGTTTTATCGAAAGACTTGCATTAAAATTTACAACCAAACTACCCATATTTGACTTACTAAATGATGTTGATAGTTAACTCCCATATGTCACTCCCTTAGTAAAGCATAATCCTGAAATCCGTGCATCATTGTTAAAACTCTAATCATTTATAGCCCTAAATTTATACTAAAAAAACCCAAAAATAGAAACACTAGTGTTAATATGCATCTCCTCCTATTTTTATCTTTTTGTACCTTTGGTTTGAATTTAACTCGTACCTACTATTCTGAATTAGTTTGATCGCCACTCATATTATTCCTCGTGGATTCAACCCCGACTCCAAGTTGGGTAAATGTATTAACGACTACTGCCTTACACTTAAATTGACATATAAGTTAAGCATTATCACATAGCAAATGAAACTATCAGATAGTAAAAGTTATTTTTTACAACCCAAAAGCATAAGGGATAGGACCCCCTTTTGAAAGAAGTTTATAATTCACCATTTCGACAGAAAGTAGGTGAGAGTATTATGCATGTTGTGATGGAACTTGCCATAAGATTTTTCAATATTTTTAATGAAGGAAGAGTAGGAATTTTGAGCATAGACAGCCAGATCATCATTTGAGAAAAAGACTTAGGATTTCAAAGAGTCCATGCTTTGATTTTGAAAGTTTGGACATAATTTTGTGAATTTCTCTCAATGTCAGTTGGCCATTTATTTGGGCCTAGTTTGTGTTTTCTCTATATTGATGCTTTAGGAATTGCTACTGCTGTAGAGAGACCAACTATTAGTCTAGGGTGTATCCCCGATATGAGATTCCAATTATTTAGCTTAGCTAGATAATCTTGTGATATTGTGACATCTTTAGTTAGAGATGATGTTCTTGGTACCTTAGTTGATGATTTAGTTGATTGGTCTGATTTAGACCCATTCAAATTTATTTTCCCTACGCCCATCAGGCATGTGACTGTGGATGTTACACAATTGGTGTACTTTTATTTTTTGCATTTATCTCTTGTTATGTGTATTGGGGTTTTCATACCTATTGATGATTGTATGCCTTGATGAATTTATATCGATCATTATGTGCCTTATTGTTGAATTCATGATTATGTTACTACTCTGTGGTTTATTTTTTTTAGTAGTGGATGAAGTAGATATATATTGATATTCCCCCCTATGGAAGTGGTTTTAGTTTCGAGTCCCATTTATTTTGGCATATTGGCCTTGTTGTGGCCCTTATGTGGTACATAATACTGATATTCATTTTGGTACAGCCTGTTCAGTATTTTGATATTGATATTATGGTTGCTATTGCTACCACTATGTGAGGTTATTGATATTAATTGATTTTATTACTAGATGTTGTTACATGATGAATTTGATTCTCGCCGGGTAGCTGTATAGACTAGTGTTATCTAGTTAGACTTTTATTTTCTTGTGATACTATTTGGTGGCTTGAGTAGATATAACCCGATTTAATGATTTGTTTCCCCTAGAGCAACGAGGTTGACTGTGTTCCTTTTTGGTTAGTTGTATTTAATTGATATTGGGGATGAGTTATGGCATCGAAGGTAAGTGACCTTCCATGATTTTTGTAGATTTTGAGTCAACAATTTAGTTATGTTGCCGGTGTTTGAGTTTGAGATTCTTAGACTTGCCTCCTGGGTTGTGAAGGATTTTTTTTGGCTGTTCCTTCCGGTATAACCTATTTGTGAGATAGACCAGTTTGAGATTTATTCTTTATTTATGGCTATTTCATCATCTGATAGCGATTTTAATATTGATGTTGAGATGTCATGGATTCATCTCATAGGAATGTTAGGTTCGTACCCTTGAGATAGTTTGCCTTGCTGTTAATGTGGAGATTAGATACTCCTTTGTCGTTATGATATGGTTTTGTCTAGTGGTATTGCAAAGTTAGAGGCAGGTGGCCTTTTTTGTGATCACTTCTTAAGTTGGCTAATTAGAAACTCTTTATCTCAAGTTGTTGGTACTCTGGTGGTGGTCTCAACTCTGACCTTGGTTTTGAGATTGACATTTCTTCTTTAAGGATATTATTCTTAGGTGGATTTAGGAAATTCCCATTTCAGCATTTGTTCGACCTAGTGAGGCTTGGTGGAGTGATTCTCCTCGATAATATGAGCTCGAGGCTATTTCTTTTCCTTGATGGAGTATTGCATTATTTTGTTTCAGCTTAAGTTGCTTTTCTTCAAGTTGCTAAAGTTTTTGCCTTCACTGGTGTGGTTTTTAGCCTTGAGAAGTTTTGAGTATGTTTGGATAGTTCATTCCCTCCAGTGGATATGTGGTGGGTTATATGCATTTTCAGCTAGTGATTGCTATGTTTCGTTCCCTCCAGTTGATATAGAGTTGGTTACTTTTGTTAGCAGTTAGTGGTTATCTCTATAGTTGATTTTACTTTCTAGATATATCTCGATTATGGTTTGGTATGATTTATCTCAGATATAGATACTAGAGTCAATTTGAGATAGTTGACATTGATATAGCTTCATTGGCCTAGTTTTGGATTTTGACTCCTGGGAATAGCGATTTGGAAGTATGATAGATTTGTAGCATTAATGCCTACCTGATTTTAGTCTTGATTTAGATATTTGAGATTGGGTGGTTCAACCTTGGTATTGAGATTTTAGTTTGGTGTTGTAGAGCTGTCGTACAACCTTCATTTTGGACTTATTTCAGTTTGGATTTCATTTATAGGCTGGTTGATCCTACTTTGTGGTTACCTATTCAATTTTCTAGACATCGTCTAGATTCTAATTGATAAGTGTTCAAATGATAGCCATAGGCCTCATATTGGTTATTTCAGTTTTGACATTGAGTTTCAGTTTTCTTTGGGAATTTTGGATAATTTACTCAGTGGGAGGAATATTCTTAAGTTGGATTTAGTATGGCTTCATTCTCGATGGATGAGACATCCTGAAGTGGAATATTCAGTGATCAGTAGTTATACCTTGGATTTTGAGATTTTAGTTTGATTTCATCCAAACTGGTTATAGTATTGGCATAGATTGCATTCCATGATTATCTTCACTTGTATGCCCAGATAGAGTCTTATGAGCTTATTCTTATATTTGCCTTATATACTTTCAGTGGATTAACTTTAATTCTTTGAGTTCTCCATGATGAGACTGCGTGGATGAGACTCAAGTGATTTTCCTCCTGGCTTAGAGCAGATAACAGGTGCAAAACGCTAAAGAAAGATTATTTTTGGATTTGGAGTCTGTTTTATAAGTAGATTTGGAGTCAATTTTATAACTCATGCCTTGGTTTGCTTTTGGCTTGGATGATCCTTTGTTTTATTTATGTGGATATAAAGATGATGATATCAGTGTGTTGTGGTTCAATCTATGCTTATCAACCTTTTCGGTTAAGTTGGAGGCTAGTTAGCGATCGAAGTTGAGTTTTGGCTATTTTAGAAGTAGAATGAGAGTGTTGGTTGAAAAAAGAATACCTGTGGTGAAATCCCTTGCATGTGTTTTCTCTCCATTGAGGTTATCGGGGAATTTATGCTTGGAGCATGGGGCCCAGTATCTCATAGGGCCCAGTACCTTATCCTTTCGAGCTTTTGAGATTCTTTATGTCCGTTGACTTTTGGGGACGAAAGTCTTTTTAGTGGTGGATTTTGTAATGAACCTTTAGGTCATTTTCCATATTTATGCTTATCTTCCCCATTTAATCTTCTCCATAGCTGCCCTAAGTCATTTATGACTTGCTGGAACCGACGGTTCGATTAATGGGCATTTCGTTTGGTTTTTCGAGCCAATTCTACTTTTGAAGTCTTTGCTGTTCCAAATGGCCATTGGGCAAAAACTTCAGTGAAATAATCTTGGATGCAAATTTTGACTACTCCAGCAAATCCAAAATTTCGATTTTAGTCTAGATAAACCTTTGGTTTGAGTCCCAATGCACTTGAGCTCATTTTGACCTATTGGTTGGAAAGTTGAAAATTGGAAAGAATGGGTGTGAGAACCTCATTTGGTTGAAACAACCTTGGATTGAAGATACGACTTCTCCATCACATACGAAATGTCGATTTAAGGCTAGGGAGACCCTTGGTTTAGGTCCCAAGGCTCCTAGACTTATTTTGGGCTATTTAGAAAATTTTATAAAAAGTGATGAAACTATAAGTGTGGGCCCTAATTTTTCCTAAACAATCTCCGATGATAATTTTGATGATTCCAATGGATTTAAAATGTGGTTTACACTCAAAATTCACTATTGTATCATGTTCTTTTGATTTTGGATGAGTTTCAAGGGTCAAAAACTTATTTTTGAGTTTGCTGTCATCTAGTTCAACCGCGATCACGGCCAAGAGTGTACGATCGCGGCTTGTAGGACCGCAATTGCTACATCTGAGTACCTTTAGGGGCTATATAAAGGCCCCAAGACTCATTTGTGGCATTTTCCCTTTACCATTTAGACCTAGAAGCCCCAAAATGAGTGTAATAACTTAAAATTGGTCATGGGGTGTGTGTGTGTGCCGTGAGAGCTTATTTATCATCTTGTATCGCGATTATCTTTAAGATTAAGGTAAGAATTTCTTGAATTCATGCTTGAATTACCTAGTTTGGACCCAAAACCCAATTTAGCTTAGGGCTTTATTTTAGGCCAAAGTATGCTTCGTTACACCCATTCTTTGAGGGTTATGATTCCCTATTAATGTGTGAACGTTGGGTTGGTCTCAGAAACTCATTTTCCGTATGTGGGACTCCTTGGGGTTTTAGTGTCATTTTTTGGATCCAAAGCACAATAGTGCAATAAAGGTATCATTAGACTCGTATTGATGAGTAGAATATGGTTTTGATAGTGTGATGGCATTTTGAGGACTGTAAAGTGAAGATAAGCATGTGGTGCATGAAGTGAGGTTTTGTGGTTTGGCCTTGAGGTACGCTTCTATCCACTTTTCTTCATAGATGATGTGTGATATATTTTGTGTGTTAATATAGATGTTAGGCTTGATTATGAGTAGGATAACTTGGCCTTGATTGTTGATGTGTTGGGGAATAGATAAGGGTTTTGGACCCGTAATATGGCATATTTATAACCCTTTTATATCCTATTGCCTTCCCTATTTAGTTTAGATTAGTTATAGCATGGATATGATATAATGCTATGTTGGTAATATGATTTTAGCAGTTGAAGCATGATTTGTATATTTAGCCTTACTGGGCTAATGTAGTAGTCTTGAAATCGTAAATTGGGTAGAGTTGACTTAAGTACCCTTGTTTCTAGTTGAAGGTTTTATCTTAGGCTTGAATATGGATTACTTGACATCTATAAGATGAACTAGATACCTTAGCCTAGTTTGGGGCAGAGTATGACTAATTATGGAAATTATGGGTTAGAAGTGGGATCGTTCGACCCACTTAGGCCAAAGCTTATGTTAAGTCTTGTGGAATTAGTGCAGATGTTAGACATAGATAAGGCTAGCAAACCTTAGAATAAGGTTACTTCATAACTTGGTAACTTATATTGATGTTACCGGATTGTCGCATTTGAGTTATGGTGATGATACTCCTTGTGAAAGTGATATTGGGTATTTAGAGATGATATTCCTCCTAGATACATTATGTGGCCTATAGAGATGCTATTTTCTCTTAGACTTGATGATTGGACTATAGAGTTGCTATTTTCTTTAGTCATGATTGTTGGACTTATAGAGACGATGTTTATCTTGGATATGTAAATTAGCCTAGAGAAGTGATATTCCTCGTAGTCATGATGTATGGCCTATTTATATGTGATATCTTATAGAAGATTACATGTTTATATATATTATGCCTCCTAGATGTGAGAAGCCTCTTGTGTAAGAGATGATTACTTGTCTATCTATATTATGCCTCTTAGATGTGAGATGCCTCTTGTGTGAGAGATGAATACATGCTTATTGATATTATGCCTCCTATATGTGAGATGCCTTCTATATGTGAGATGATTAGAGGTATGCGATGGATTATAAATATGATTATTGATATGAGTCTCGGATAGGTGTATGGGCCTAAGCCAATGATTAAGATACTGTGATTATATTAGATAAATTAATTGTCCAAGGGTCATGTTATTATATTGATTTAATAGCCGAGAAGTGGTTATCATTATAAATGACATGATTACAGTTTATGAATATGAATATGTATATGTTTGTATACACATCTCTTCGGTATGGGACAAAGGAAGAAGCGGTTTGATGCTTACTATTCCACTAATTGAATACTGGTGATGGAATGCATGGATTTGGTACATTCATGATTATTTTATCTGTAATTGATGTGAGTCTAGTTGAAATATGATCTTATGACTATTCTTCCTAATTAAGGATTAAGCTAAGTGGTAGCTAGATGTCTTTTAGGTGGCTATAGTACTTGATGGCTAGAAATCTAATGTACTAGTTAATGAGCCTTTCTTAGTTGAGATATGGAAACTAGCGATTATTGATACGTGGCTAATAATGATGTTGAATAGTTGATAGACGAGGATTGGTTGGTAAACAATGGTTAGTTAATGAAGGAAGTTAGTTAATAAAGAATTGTTAGATGATAAATGTTAAATTGTTGACTAGTAATGATTAACGAATATAGGATGATTAGTTGAAAATAATGAATGGTGGATAAATGGCAGTTTTGGTCTAGTAATGAACCTTGAATAGATGTTAGATGTTGGCTATTTAACAAATAGTGGTTAGTTGCTATCCCATGAGTAAGGATAATGATTAGGCTAATAACTAGATGTTATGTGATAACTAGTGACAAGTGATTCTATTATAATAAGTGTTGGCTAACTAATAATGACGTGTTGGGAAGTATTGACTAGATACATATTCTATAGTGATATGTCTATGTTTATGAGTATTTTAGTGTATCTTATTTAGTTATGGTAATTGTGATGATATTGATACCTGGCAAGGACGGAGGATACTATTGTGATACTGTTAATACCCAGTAAGGCCGGAGGATACTATTGCGATGATATTGATACCCAATAAGGCCGAAGGATACTATTGTGATGATATTGATACCCGACAAGGCCAGAGGATACTATTGTGATAATATTAATACCCGACAAGGCCAGACGATACTGTTTTGATGATGTTGATACGCGACAAGGATGGAGAATATATTGATGATATGTTGAGATCCGACAAGACTGGAGGTTGACTATAATGGTGATGGTCTTGATGAGGACAGTTATGATGAGTTGTGATATTGGTTGTATACTTTGCATTCATTCCTGCATATGAATCACCTATCACCAGTATGAACCTATGTCTATTAGCTGGTATGGGATGGTTGCATTGATATGGGTGAAGAATATGCCTTATATTATTGTATGTTGATTGTACCTTCCGAGCCTGGGGCAGTGGGGGGTAAGCATAGGCTCAACTAGGTATTTGGTTTTCCGATGTAGCCGCTTATTCATACTGTTATTGATATTATTGTTATCGTTGTTATGATCATTATTATGGATAGCTTATGACAAATTGCTCTTTGATACGGTATCGGGATTTGATATGCACGATTATTTAATTTCTAGCCATGTAGATTAGAAACCCCGAGTAGATAGTATTTAAATCCCGATTCTATTATAATAAGGTCTCAAAATGAGAATATGATGATATAGGTTATGCTTTGAGATGAACTCATGTTTATATACATATATA
>NC_061111.1:122622076-122661164 GCF_002878395.1 Capsicum annuum
TAGTATATGTTGTTGGAATGCCCATGATATTAGAATATGAGATTTCTAACTTGATTATAAGCATTCCTATTCCTGATAGATATTAGGATGACCATGTACTTCATGAAATACCCCACTCATGTATTATGGATTTTTATTGATGGTCGTGTACTCAAGAAATTCAAGTTGTGTTAGTTTCCTTCCATCGATTCCTGGGGGTACTTGTACCCAAAAAATATAGTTGTGTGCCTAGAGCCATGTCATGTTTTCACGATACTCTCAGTCAATCCATGATCTATAGAATTCATTCAGTCATGTGACTCAGGAAAACTCAGAAATCTCAGTAATCTCAGTAGTCTAGTAATCTCAATAATCTCAGTGCTCAGTAACCTCAGCAACCTCAGTATTCACAGTCAATCTCAGTAACTTCAGTACTCTCAACCAGTCCTTAGAACTTAGTACATTCCGTCAGTCATTGGAATCTAGTAAACTTAGTTTAGCTCTCCTAAATAATACCACTAGTATCAGTCTAGTTAATCAGTATCAGTTCAGCTAATCAGTTCAGTTCAGTTATTCATTTCAGTGTCCTTCAGATGGGAGTAGAAGTTAGCACCGAGTGAACCCAAGGATGGGAACTCACCCGCTAGTTCAGGGTGTGATTCTTAGTAGTCATCCTTGTGTTCCAAAACTATGTAACCAGCATAGGTTGAGACATCTTAACCCGTTAGATTAGTGTTGATAAGGTGGCTTAACCCATCAGTTTAGGGTTCCCACCGTTCTAATTGAGTACCTGCTAGTATAGGGTTCTCACAGTTGTCCTTACCAGTGGCGTGGTATTGACACCCCTCTAGTTGGGGCAGAGATTGGATCCCAGCTTAGCTATTATAGTGTATTTAGGGCATGTCGGTTAAATAACTACTCCCCACAGTTTCAGTTATAATTAAATTATGGCAGAGGCAATCCGTCTATTTCAAAACATTTAGCTTAGCATGGATCACATAGAATAAAGAGTCAACAAAAGGCTGGATGCGATATCCATTTTGGATCTTGCTAAGTTCATGGAAGAATTTGAACAAGCACAGGCGGACATAGTAGAGATGAAGAGCAAGCAGTTATAGCAGCCAGTCGTTAACCCTACTATGGTGATAAGTGATAAAGATGAAGTTATTTTTGATTTGATTGGGAAGCCATTGAAATACAAAGGAAAGAAAGTAGATGAAAGTATAGGTAAAATCACGAATAGAAAAACTGTCAGAAGGAGAACAAAATAAGTAATGACACCGAAAGAGTAAAGAGATTATGATATGAGAAAAGCTATAAAAAGACTGAGGAGAGATGAAGAGAAAAGAAGGAAGAAAGTAAAAGATGAAGCTACTGGAGTGTCTGTCAGCTCTGCCTCAGTAAGAGGGCCCAGTTTAGACCTAGCTCGGGATGTGATACCTCTAATTCCAGAGGAAGAGATTATGAGTACTCCTACCATCATAGGGGTCAACTTTGTTGTAGGTGAGGCCATTGGAGCCTCACTATATTTCACTGATGCCTCATCTAAATAAGAGGCTTTATAAGTATTTCCCATCCTTTGTACTTTACTTTTATGCATTAAGGACAACACATTCATTTTCTATGGGGTGGGTGTACTTGTACCACGTGGATTTTTGTTGCCGATGTTCTTTTTCTCCTGTGTGCTATCTATTAGAACTGTCGTGTCTAGGATTATTTTCTTTTCTTAAGTTATGATGTAAATATTTGTTTAGTGATGGTTATTTATGAAATGTCTTTTATTTTACTATCTCTTTGTACATATGAATGATGAATGCATGTGGCATAAATCTCTAAACATATTTATATGGGTATTTCTTTGTTGTTTAGCATATTTTGAGAAACTATTGGTGATTCTACAATGGGCATTAGAATGAAAATGTGCATATCCATGTGATGTGATTCCTAAGACTAATAGCAGGATAAGTGTAACTCAATTACTAGTGTGTGCAAGCATTAGTTTCAGTTCTTACATAGTAGTACACCTAGAACTTGCTTAGTTCATTGATATTGTCTGTAGTTAATTCAATAGGATAGGATAGCAGGCCTCCTTGTACTTTAAGTCCACTTAGCTAAAATAACAGACCTACCAAAAAGATTTTTCTATTTTTGAACCTTTTCTGAGCTTATAATAGTTTTCTTCATTCCCAATAACTCTAATTAACTCACGTAGGTTGTTAACACTTAACTTTGGACCTGGTCCAATATTGTACATTGTGCACCTTAACTTAGGCAAAATACCTAAGTTGAGGGTGGCTACTGTTAAGATGTTAGCTGTTTAGGCAGTTTAAAACAAAAATGAAGCATTTGGTCCTAATCTGTTTAAGATATTGTGCACCTCTACTGACTGCATTAGCATAAGTTGAGAGTAGTTGATGCTGTAAAAAAAGGGTTGTTCTGGAAAAGTGTGAATGAATAATACAGATTATAAGTGAGTTGGTAAAGCAGTATCCTTGGTCAATAGAATTCAAGGGAAAAGAGAGTAAAGTCTGAATGTTGAGTCACTTTTCCCAAAAATTTGTCATTACCTAGCCCCGAAGCCTCATTACAAGCCTGAAAAAGACCTGTTTGATCTTTACGAATCAACCATAAGGTAGCATTAGATAATAAGGTCAATCCTATGGGTATGTAGACTATGTTTGTAACTTCTTTGATGAGTGTGAGAGTTTAGATTTTTATCCACAAAATATAATGAGTGGTGGATTTTTATTGACGGTGAGAGAAACTTGAGTTACACTTAGTTTTACTGATCTCTGTGGGATATTATATCCATATTTGTGTGTGTGCTGGATTATAAACAATGTTGGTTGTAGATCCTGATGTGTTGATCCCATATGAGTGAGATTACAAGTGAATGATTGTGTGAAATCTAGTTTAACAGTAGACTTTCTGTCATTGTGTTATTCATGTATGCATTTTGGTGTTGCGTTGCTTGAGGACAAGCAATTGTCTTAAGTTGAGGGTGTTAATGTTTCGACTTTTGATGAAATATTTTACATCTTTTTCAAGGGATAATTGTATGTTTTCAAGCAATCGATGTTGTATTTAATACTGGATTTTAGTGTTTTTAGGTTAAGGGGTTAGCTGGAGAAGAAACTTGGAAAATAGCAGAAAAAGGCCACTGACGGTCAAATTGGCGGACCGTCAGCCATGCGATGGACCCCCAGGGTGGTCGCTAAAGTGAAATGAAGGGAACAAATGAATGATTTCTACAACAGTCGAAGTGGTGAACTATCAACCTTCCAATGGACCACCAACATGGCCATCGGGGTAAAACAAAACATAACAAGGATCAAGTGATGGCCTATGCAATGGACCGCCAAGCCAGCGACAGTCCGCCAACATGACCGTCAACTCTTAACATAACCTGACATGCTGGAACCATCAGCGATGGAACATTATCCCAATCGTCAACTTGGATGCGGCTTTTCTAAGTTCGAATATTAAATCCTCTGTACCTAAGAACATATAAATACCTAGTTTAGGCTTTAGTTAGGTATCTTTTATTATATTTCCAACTTTTAACATTATTGTAACGTAGTATTCTCTGAGATTCAAGCTAGAATTAGTGATCTAAACATTTTATGCCTATTCTCCAAAGATTCAAGAACAAATCTTACGATCTTTGTAAGTAATTTCTGAATTTATTTATGAGAAACACAATGACTTCTTCTTCTTCTTCTTCTATTGAGACTTGTGGCTAAGCTCCCATAACTAGGGTTATGGGAGCCTTGATGTGAACAGTTGTTTTGGGTTGTGAAAACATTTGATTTCCATGGTTAACTGAAATTGTATAAACCCTTCTTCACAATAACGACCTTTCTTGGTTGCAAACTTGAAGGGTGAGCCCAAGAACATCACTTGTTTGAATAGAAAGTTCTTATTGGGGAAATAAGAGGTTTACATGGAATCTAAGGGCTTTAACCTTTGGGTTAATAGTTGATACCTTAACGGGATCAACCCATATGAGAAAATAAGTTGAATAAATTAATGCATCTTTTAAGTTCGAGAGAATTGAAAGATAATCTACTCATTTAGGTTGAGAGACAAATGTGTAAATTATAGTATTCAGTAACTCTTGCAACTGAAGTGATTAATTGGAAATTCAAAAGAAGTCGCAACCCTAGATGCTTGAACATCTTAGTAACCATAACTCTAGTTTTTCTACACTCATTGAATTATTATTTGCAATAAGAATCACTGACTGGAATACTTTTTGTTACAAATAACGAGATAAAATTTACAAATCAAATTCCCCCTTTAATTCAGAACCTTTGATCAATAGTCTATTAACAACCACAATACTTAGTGAGCATAGTATTCCCTGTGGGATTCGACCCCAACCTAGTTGGGTTATATATTTGACAACGACCGCTTAATCTTTCATAAGAGAGGTGTAATTTGGGAGTATCGGTGACCCCAGTTTCAACTAAGAAGAATTAGCAGGAAAAAGAGTGGTAATATTAAAGTTTGTCATAAATATAGAAGTCCTAAGCATTTCATTAAGGACGGTCCAATGCATAAATTATCAGAAATATCTCAAGACTGGAGGTGACAAAGGAAAGAATAGAGACCAGGTCCCTGTAAAATAAAGAATAAAGTCTCCAATTGATTATTTAGTGAGGCAGGCCCTAGCATTGTAGGGAGATTTCTCTGATGAATCTAATAATGCTGAAAAGGCTGAAGATATGTCTATGGTAAATGTGGAGGAGTGTGAAATTACCTATGATTCCTCTTTTACTCTCATGGAAAACACCAAAGATGAAGAAGAAAATTAGGTAAATCTCTTTAACATTAAAGAAAATTTAGATAACTACTCTTTTAGAAAGACAAAGAAGCTAGAAAATATGTTGATTGATTCTATGTGTGAACTAAACTACTAAAAATTTCTCTAGAAGAGAAAGTAAGAATCAGGAGCTTGGATTAATCGCTTTAACTCTCTAAATATCTTAAATAGAAGAACCATTTGCTAAGTTAAAATCTGATAATCCAAGTTTATAGAGTCAACAGAAAAAAGTAAATAATTCTGATGATAAAGGGAAGAAAGAAGCTTCAAAACTTCGGATTGAGCTTGAAGATATATTGAGAGATTCTCAAAAGAACCTTATAAATGTCCTCTATAAGAATGAAGAGATAGAAAAAGACCTGGTTCATCTAAGAGAAGAACTTAACAACTCACTAAAATGGACCACATCCTCAGAAATATTTTCTAATCTAACTAGTCAAAGTGTCAATAATGGTAAAGGGCTTGGATATCGTACAAGACCCAATCACTTGGGTCTCATGGGAAAACTATTCATGATATTAGAAATAGGATCCACAAACCTTTATGTACTCATTATGGAAGATATGGACACTTGAAGGAAACTGTTAGTATTGACTTAGACCTAGAATGAGCAGTGCTAATTACATCTAGCAGGAGAATTATTATCCTAAGGGTTTCATGCCCTTGAAAAATGTTAAGAAGAATTCTCTACCTAGATGGGCCAAGAAAGATTTGATCACACCTTTGTCATCCTATTGAGAACTCAAACTCAAGTGGGTTCCCAAATTAACAAATGACTATATTTGTAGGTAGGGGGAGGGGAATACAGTCAAAATTGGCTCATGGATAGTAGATGTTCAAAGAATATGATAGGAAGGACTGACTGTTTTCTTTCTCTCAAGACACTTTAAGATGGAGGTGTCTCTTTTCGAAATGATAAAAAGGACTATATTCATGATGTGAAAATGATTGGAAAATCATTTAATCAAGAAATATAAAATGTGTTCTATGTAAATGGACTCAAGTACAGTCTTCTAAGTGTTTCTCAAATTTGTGACAAAGGTAGTGAGGTCAAATTCTTAGTTGATAGATGTACTATGTCAAGCTTGAAATCTTGGAAAGTTATTTTCAAAGCAAAGAAAATCAAAAATATGTATGTGGATGATTTGGAGTCTTTGGCTGATGGGAAATTAACTTGCTTAAGTGTTTAAGGAGAAGATGCTGATTTATGGCACAGAAGGCCAGGACATGTAAGTTCCTCTTTGGTGAATAAGTTGATCTCAAGGGACCTGGTTCATGGAATGCCAAATCTAAAATTTCCAGACAATACGGTTTGTAATTCCTATGTTAAGGGCAAACAAACCAGGTTTTCCTTTAAGATGAAGAAGCAGGTAAGTACTTATAGACCCCTAGAGATGCTACATATTGATATATATGGACTTATTAAAGTCCAAAGTAGAGAAGGAAATAAGTATGTGTTTGTTATTGTGGATGACTACTCAAGGTTCACTTGGACAATGTTCTTAATAATAAAGGATGAACCTATGAGGTTCTGCTTACCTTTGCCAAGCAAATTCAAATAAAGATGAATTATAAGATTATTGAATTTTGTGATCATGAAACTGAATTTGAAAACTCCCAAGTTGTAGGATTCTGTGCTAAAAATGGAATCAGTCATAACTTCTCTGCTCCAAGACTCCTCAGCAAAATAGAGTTTTTAAGAGAAAGAACAGAAACCTCATAGAGATTGTCAGGACCATGCTAATTGATAGTGGGCTTCCAAAGAACTTTTGGGATGAAAATATGAATATTGCCTGCTATGTGACAAATAGGTGCTTGATTAGATCACTCCTGAATAAGACCCTTTTATAAGCTTGTGTCCAATAAAAATCCTAAGCTTTACTATTTCTGAATTATTGGGTGTAAATGCTTTGTTCTAAATTATGAGAAGAATGATTTCAAAAAGTTTTACTCCAAAAGTAATGAAGTAGTATTTGTGGGATATTCTTCAACAAGCAAAGCATACAGAGTTTTCAACAAAAGAACTCTGTGTGTTTAAGAAAGTGTGCATGTGGTGTTTTATGAGTCAGGAAAACTAATGAATCTACGAGATGATGAAGATTTAAAAATTGAAGAAATCATTACTATTCAAAGAACCCAGCTCTAGTTGAAGGTGAGATGATGATACATTATCATAATAAAAGAACCCAGCTCTAGTTAAAGAACAACTAGAAGATCTAGTCAAATATCACAAGGACCTAGTCCCAGTGGAACTAGTCTCGGAAGGTTAAACTGGAGGCAAAAATTTTCTAATCTACTTGAGAATCTGACTGTACCTTTGGAATCTGGGGTCCAAAAATGTGCTCAAGCCAAAAATTCCATGGCATTCTGAGCATTCTTGTCCTAAATTTAGCCTAAAAATGTGAAAGAATCTCTGAAAGGTGCTACTAGATCAATACAATGCTGGAGGAGCTTCAACAATTTGAAAAAAGTAAAGTCTAGCACCTAATCCCCGAACCTATTGACAAAACAATTATTGGGACTAAGTACAGAAACAAGCAGGATAAACATAAAACTATCAACACAAATAAAGCAAGGTTGGTTGTTCAAGGCTATAACCAAGAGGAATGAATTAATTATGATGAGATATTTTCCCCTTTGAAAGGATAGAGGCTATCAGGATTTTTATTGCCTTTACTGCCTATATGGGGTTCAAACTTTTCCAATGGATGTCTAAAGTTCTTTTCTAAATTGAACTTGAAGGAAGAATTCTTTGTTAAACAACCACTAGGTTTTAAAGATACAGATTTTCCTCATCATTTACTCAAATTGGACAACGCTTTCTATGGGTTGAATCAAGATCCTAGGGATTAGTATAAGAGACTTTCAAAGTTTCTTTAAGAAAATAGCTTTAAAAGAGGGAAAATTCACAATACTCTCTTTTTAAAGTCTAGGGGTATCAGCTTATTGGTTGTTCAGATATGTGTTGATGTTATTATCTTTCGAGCTATTTCTAAATACCTATGTAAAGAGTTTGCAAAGCTAATAAGAAGAGAATTTGAAATTAGTATGCTGGGAGAACTGAGTTTCTTCCTAGTCTTGCAGATCAAGCAAACTTCTTAAGGGACAATGATCTGTCAAGAGAAGTACATCAGGAGATACTGAAGAAATACAACATGAGATATTACAAGATAATTGAAACTCCAATTAGAACTAGCTCTAAGAAGGATAATGATGAATTTGGTCCCTTTGTTAATGATACCATGTATAGAGGGATCATTGGATCCTTACTATTTCTCATTGCAAATAGACCAAATATTGTGTTTAGTGTGGGAATATGTGAAAGATTTCAGGCCTATCCTAAGGACATTCTTTGAAAGCTATAAAAGTAATTCTTAGGTATCTGAAAGGTATATGGTACATAATCTTATATTATCCTCTAGGAACAGTTTTGATCTGGTAGGATATACTGATGTTGATTATACTGGATATCTACTAGATAGAAAAAGTACCTCAGGAATGGCTCATTTTCTAGGTTCTTCCTTAATCTCCCAGGTATCTAAAAAGTAGAATTCAATTGCTTTATCTACTACGGAAGTTGAGTATGTTGTTGCATCTTCTAATTATACTAAATTATTATAGACCAAATAGTAACTAAAGGACTTTGGGATTGTCTCAAACACTATCCCTCTGATGTGTGACAATATAAGTGCTCTCAACATGGCCAAGAATTTAGTGCAGCATAAGAGGACCAAATATATTGATTTGAGACTTCACTTTTTGAGAGACAATGTTAAGAAGGGAGCTATTTGCATAAAGTTTTGTAAGACTAGAGATCAAAAGAAGACATATTTACTAAGGCTCTTTATAGGGAACAATTTGTGAAGAACTGGATGAAGCTGGGGTTGATCAAAATAACCTGACCTACTAGATGAATTAGTTTTTCTCCCTGAAAATATCTATGATCAGGAGACAGGTATCCTTGGTAAAAGATGTACTTGTTGGTCTAACTCAGCATCATACCTTTATAGGTATACACCCATGGGAACAACTTTGGAGGAGGACAGATGTGACATGCACAAAGTTAAGGATTCAATCAAGAAAGAGAAGGACTTGGTCCCATCTCTTAGGTTAGTATTGTGGATGTGCACTTTTTGTTCTATTAGAAAAAATTGTATCCACTCTCTCTGTGTTAAAAAATTGTCTTATTCTATAAAAAAAAAGATGAGTCGCCCCAAAATTGAAATTGATCACATCTCATTCTTATAAAAAGCCATTCCATGTGCTTATTCATTGTCTTAAATCTTCTTATCACTAATCCTTCTCTTGTCAAAAGAAAAACTCGAACCTCAAATAGCCCTCTTGTGATAAATATTTCCAAATGGCTGCTGATTTCTCATTCTCGTGTCCTTAAAAAGACTCTGAGCTTAGTATAGATAAAAATCCTCTGTCAAACCTTCCTAAAAACCATATTTCTTCTCCTACCCTTCCAAAGCCAAACTCCTTCTTCACTCAACTCGTTGATGAAGACTCATCCCTAAAGAATTATAACCTTTCTGATAGTATACTTATGGATTATGCTTAGGTTGCTAAAAATATCATCTTGCTATCCAATATCGAAAGAAAGAGCATGTTTGGGCCTAAGCAACAAAATGTTAGTAAGATAATAAGAAATCCTAGAGAGAAGTCTCAAAGTTCTACTGAGAAGCAGCAGACTTTTGAAGGACCTAGTTCTAAAAAGAGGAAAATGACTAAAGGAGAATCGATCATTGTTTCTAAAAAGGTAAAAATAGAGAAAGAAGGAAAGTTTGTGTCTAAAGAAGAATAAAACAGTTTCTTGAGAAATTAAAATGTTCTAACTAGGAGGATCTTTGACTCAAGCATAAAACAGGTATGATGGAATTACTTGATCTTATTAAACCTCAAATATGGTTTCATATTAAGGAAGGACTATTTCCCATAGTCTATGATGAGGTAGTCAAGGAATTCTACTTCACATTGGATTTCTCTGAAGACAATCTGAAGATAACTATTGTAGACCAAGGAAAAAAGTTAAATCTTGATGCTGTGTTACTTAGGAAAATACTAAATGTTCCTATCAGTGGTGTCAGAACTATCTTAAAACAACAACCCTCAATAGAGTTCATGGAAATGCATTAAAGGTTAAGGAAAAATATATGGCTGCATTAAATAGAAAATCACTCAAAAGTGAGGTCCAATTAGTCTTTTATTTTGTTAACAAAGTGATTCTGCCTAGATCACAAAAGTGAAACATTTCTTCAGCTGTTGATTTGTATGTGATGGAGTGTCTTAGTAGTTTTGAATTCATTTATTTGCCTATTTTAATGATGGATCACATGCATAATATTGTTCATAGGAAAAATGGAAAACATGGCATGCCTAATGGATATTAGTTAAACAAAGTGTTTGATCATTTTGGTATTTTCTATAAAAATAGAACTCCTGGAACTGTGATACAACTATTTGGTATAAAGATTCTTATCAAAACTAAGTGTGTGAAATTGAAGAACTGTAGTTCAACTTTGTTGCTAAGGATGAAGAGATTAGCAAATTGCATGTGACAATACAACATCTTTCTAATAAAGATCCAAGTGTCTTTGAAGAGCTTAGAACTGAGAATATTGAACTAAAGAGAAGAGTTTCAACTTTGACTGATGAGGCTCTTAACTAGAATGTAGAGATAAGGCATCTAATGAAAGAATTGTTACACTATCACTATAAAGAATAATAACATCGCTCTACTTCTGCAAACCCTCTTCCCAAGACCTTCACCTGTTTAAATTTTCTTAATTCCTATGGCTTTTTCTCTAGAATATTTAAATTATGCACTACAATGGTACTTTTACATATGAATGAATCTTAGTTTTTTTGTTTCATATATCTCTTCCTTAATTTTAAAGTTGTTCTTCAAGTTAGTATTGCCCCAATGGCCATGAGTTAACTAACTTGTTCTTATTTTACTCTTGGTTTACTGTTATCACTTTTTAGTGATGCCAAAAGGGGGATACTAAATTCATGTGGTAGGGACAAGGTGATGTGTGTTGCCTGATGTGTTAGGGAACAGGTACCAAGAATATATGTGATGAATAATTGGTGAAGTATGATGACATATTGATAAAGGAAAGAATCTTTGAAGGATGGAATAGCGACAGAGGGAATAATATTGGTGATGCATGATGGAACATTGATAGGGGGGAGCATGGTGCATAATGAAGGGGGGAACATTCATTGATAGTAGTGCTAATCACTCTGAGTAAATAAGATGATTGAACATTGATGATCAAAAATTTGTAAGTACTTGTCATCATAAAAAGGGGGAAATTACTATATCTTATTTTGATGTTGATCAGCTAACATCATGGGACCAGGTCCCTGGGTCTTCATGAGTTTAGTACAGTTGTCACTATCTTACGCAGTTTAGTCTTCTAGTGTAACAAACTGTGCATGTGAGCTTATACCTTTCAGTACACCTATCCCAAATAAATTTCTACCCTAATCATTATCTAGATATATATAGAAAAGAATTCTCCTCAAATTATATTTTTTGTAACCTGATTATTTAAAAAGAGAAATCGGGGAAAACTCAAATATTGCTCAAGTTCAAATCTTTGTGTGCAGAGAGAGTATGTGTGTCTTGAGTCAAGTCTGGAACTATAATTTAATTACTCATGTTATAAGAGAAATATTTTTTCTTTGTGTTCTTGAGAGTGATTAGGTAGAGTTACGTGAGTTTGATATTGATTAGAGTTAACCAATATTCGGTGATTCTTGGCAGAGTTGTCAAGGTGAGTTTGTAATTGAGTTATTGCTAACTGGTGGAGCATAGATTTAAGTTCCCATTGAGTCTGTAATCAAGAGTTTGGTTATAGTGAATTGTACACAAACTTTTAGGAAGTTCTTGATGGCTAGATTCATTATTCAGAGTGAAGGTAAAACTTGACCTCAAATTTTGAGGATCTAGAGAGATATAAGCCGATATTTACCTTCAAGATTGTTAAATGGGCTCCCCATCCTATACACTGGTTCAAATGTAACATTGATGGGGCTTCTAGGGCCAATCTTGGACCAGGTCAATTACTCTTTATTTTAGAAATTCAGAAGGAGATTTTGTTTTTGCAAAAGGGAGGATGCAAAATACTACTAATTTAGTGGCTGAGGCTAGAGCTATTACAGAATGGTTTACCTACTGCAAGGATAACAATTTTAACAATGTTATTGTACATTTTGATTCATTGGTTCAAGTCCAAACTATTCATATGGTTTTGAAGGTTCCATGAAGCACAACAGTGGAAGTGGAAGGCATAAATAGTATAAGGGATTCATTGTCAGTAAGAGTACAACACTCTGTTACGGAGGAAAATACTCTTGCTGACTTTTTTGCTAACCCAGATTTCTTTTTTGTAGGTGATTATCAATTCAATCATTTTCAATATGTTTCTATATTGGGGAAAATGTACTTATTTTAGACAATAAAGACACACCAAACATTAGAAGAAGGACAATCACAACACATAAGCAATTAATAAGATATCAGTCTCTCTAAGCAGGTTAAAGCTATGTTTCTCTAATGAAAATAAATAGTACTGCATGTGTAATAGATAAACTCTAATCTGAAGGAATTTCTTGAGGCTATACTATCTGTGCCTGTGAGAATTTTAGGTGTCATCTAATGGTAAATCAAGATTAGTTTGTATCTATGCCACTTTATTGGACTTCTCAAATCAGGACATACCAACACCCACAAAGAGAGAAACAAAAATATGAATAACTAATAGGTTGATTACTTTCTTTTTGAAATTGGATCTGATAATATTATTAACCTCAATAGAGGTTTTTCCCATCAATTTAGTGTTAAGAGGTAAAGGGATTAAGCTAACATGAAGGCCATAAGAACTTAAAATTTATCTTGGATTTGAAGAGAGCTCTAACATAGGCAACTTGGATCTACAAAAGCAATAGTTTGTTTCCTACTATGCTTTAAAATATGAGAAGGATTTTCATAAAGGGTAGCATTAGCTTAGCTTAGATGCTTTCTTCCATCATCATAGATAGCAAACACAGTATACATAAGATCAAGGAGTAGAAAATCAACAATAATAAGAAAGAGAGGAATCTCTATTTAGTTGAATAAAAAAATCGAACAACAATCTAAATAATTGTTAAAATCAAGATCCAGAGAATTGATATCCACAAGATAAAAATATGCTTTGAGAAGTAAGATATATCCTAACAGAAGCCTCTTCAGTTCCCACTTTCCCTTTTAATTTATTTATTGATTAGGACTAGATTTAGTCATTGTCACTGATTTTTTATCTTGTAGGCTGGGTCAATTTTGGGCCTATCCAATTTTGTTTTTTAAATACTCCTATCTTTTTTTATTTTAATAAAAGGGCTTCGCCCAATTTGATTTAAAAAGGAAAAACACATTCTAAAATTAATATTGAGATTAGTTATCTCTAACTCCTTGTTCTAAATGAGTCTTAATAGTATATCTCTGTATAACCATACATTTTCTAGTTTTATCAAAGATATATAATTTTACATTACTTTGCTAATTTCTACTATATACAAGATAAAATGGAACGATCAAGGGCATTTTAGCAATTTTATTGTTATTGTAAAGGAAAATTTATGTTAGGAGCACATAATCTTTTTTATTTGGGTATTTCATAGTTTTTAAAATCGATTTTATTCTTCCACATAGCTCTATTTTCTCTCACACACACTCTTGCATAGTAAGTTCTCTTTATTCGCTCCTTTATTTCATACGATAAAGAAACCTTAACCTTTTTCCCACAAGTGAATAATACAAATTGTGACATGTCTTGTTAGTGTTACATGATTATAAGAATTTTTTATATTCTCCTAACCTTCTTTAGCTTTTTAAATTTCCAATTTCATAGATGTTGTTATTTTTATAATGACTTCTCTCTCCCCAATATTGTTCAGAATTTATGTAACACCATGTATTTTGGTTATGTTTTGAACCAGTTCTATCATGAACTGAGTCTAGATCCTAGATATGAATAACACTCACAACCATTATTGGCCAGAGTAAACCCTTGGTCGGCATATTACTGAAATACATACTGAAGATAATGCGGAAGCTGTGAGATATAAAGGATAAGTTAAAGTTATATAATAAGGTAAAATAAAATAATATTTAATATCTAAAACATGAGATAAAGTCATTTAAAATTGATTATAACTAAAATGACTTACTATTTATGAATACCCTACTAAACTACTAAATATTCTTCACAGGGACAAGCCCCCGATTACCTTCATGTAAACAAAACAACTAATAGTTAGACAACAAACTAAGTCATTTGAAAATAATGAGGACTCACCCAAACCTGAGAAGATGGAGCCTACTGAAGTGCCCAATCACAAACGTGAATACTGAGAACTACATCATGGAATGATGCAATGTTAGTACTTTGGATGTAGTAGTATGTAAAGTAGTTGAATGAAATAATACTAATAATGATAAAACTAATTAGCTGAATGTAGATATGATATGTAATCAAGATCAAGAATTAACTGAATAATGCAATAAAAAACTTATAGATAACTGGATCACAACTATAATTGAAGAGAGTTGAATCAATAAGATAAACTGAATAACTTAAACATCATATTGAATAACTAAAAATGAGAACATGTAAAATGTTATACAAATCATTATAAAACATATTTAGAAAATTGGTGTCCTTCATCCATAAATCATACTTCAAATTTTTTACTTAAAACTAAAGACTGAGTTGCTAGAAATCGGTATAACTAAAATTGGATAGCTAAATAACAAAATCATAAGCTGAACTGACTATCTGAAATTCTGAACTGAACACTCTCTTGAATAAAATATGAAAGACAAATATTATAATCAAAAATTAGCTTATAATTAAAGGTTTTACAACAAAATAATCTTTTTTGAAAATAACTGTATTTTTTGAATTTGGGAAGTTTCTTATAATTGACATACGCCATGTAAGCTCATGATGTCCAACCTCTAATCTGACTGGTTGGGATGATCTATAACTTTTCATGGTATAGAACCTGCCTATGTAAATTGTGGAACCATTATTGAGCCTCTTAGGCTAAAGAAAAGTCGCTTGAGCTAGCATTATGCTCCTAACATAAGCTGACAACATTGTTTTGTGGTATGTGCTATTTGACTCCATTCCATCTAAGTGATAAATAGTCCTCCTAAAGTTATGTATACATATATGCTCATAATATCTCATGCAAGGTATTCTGAAATCATAATATAAGTCTTTGCTAAAAAATCTAATCTATAAAACTGTACTGTTGTGAGAGTATTCTTAATTATGTATCAGAAATCAAATCCTGAACTTTTATTTTAACTTTTTCTTCCTTCAAACAATACTTCTAAAATAGATATGAGGAATTTGATGAAAAGCATAATATAAATGAGAAAGTCCCTGAGTAAGGTTTTCAAGTTTCTTAAAGCAGTCCCAAGACACAATTTTCAAATCGATAATAGAGTATAAATCATTATTTTTATAAGAATTGTATAATCCCTTTAGTTATCTTGCATAAATCAATACAAGACATAAAGAAATTAAATTTGGAGATTTGAGGTTTGAAACACTATTTTAATTTCAAATAATGTAATGCTTTTAAATCATTGTTGTGGGATGATAAGATCTCCTTGCTGAATCCCTACATACCAAAGGCGATGACAAGAACTAGGAGATTAACTATAAAAGGCTCTACTTGAAATTTCATGCTTTGATTTTCTTGTAAACCTTGTGCTTTGGAGGGTGGGGAGAAAATACTAGGGAATAACAATAATGTTTTGATAGTTTTATGCCTTAAAGAATTCTAAAAGACATAATGGGGGTTTTCATACAGATCTAAGGACCAAAATACTCTAAATTAAACAAAGTTGGGAGAAATTTTTTTCTAGAAAAGGTCGAGCATGATGCACAACTCATCACGCGTGCCAAGCCTCAAGGTATGAGGCTAAATGCATTCTTAGGCCTCATTTTGTGCCTCTCATTGTGCATTTTCAGCCTCACGGCATTTCCCCCATCACGTCCTTTGTATGGTGTCTCACAAAGATGTAGCTTTTAGATCAAAATTTGAATTGTCAAATAGTCAATGGAATTTGAAAAAGGCTAATCTAACGTTAATTTAGTAGGTATTGATCCATGTAACTCTTCATATTAAAGGAGGAATGCTCATTTGAATTGATCCTAGTAGAAACTTATATGAGAACTTAATCGAAAAAGAAGCTACCAAATCAACTTTGTGTTAGGGGTTTCTTATAACCTTAAATCACATTCAATGCACTTTTTATACTTTAGGCTTGATAATAATACCTAGGTACAATAATATTCATTAGATTTAGGTCTATCAACATACCTGGAATGGGTTCAAATCTTAGCCTGAAAGTTTGAGGTGTTACAGTTTCATAATTATGTTGGAGCTTTAGGATCATGTGATTTAACCTACAAATAAGTTAGGAAATAAGCTAGGGATCATGTGGGAAGGAAAGAAAAATAGAGAAAAATTGAAATTAGCAAAGCAATGTAAAATTATATATCTCTAATAAAACTAGAAGATGTTTGGCAATAAAGAGATATACTATTAAGACTCATTTGAAATGAGGAGTTAGAGATAACTAATCCCAATATTAATTTTAGAATGAGTTTTTTCTTTATAAATCAAACTGGGAAAAGTCCTTTTATAAAAATTTTAAAAAAAACAAGGAGTATTTAAAAATTAAAATTGGCTAGGTACAAAAGTAACCCAGCATACAAGATAAAAAATCAATAAAAAAGAGTAAATCTAGTCCTAATCAATAAAATAAAATTAAAAGGGAAAGTGGGAACTGAAGAGGCTTCTATTTGGATATACCTACTTTTCAAAGCCTACTTTTATCTTGTGGATATCAATACTCTTGATCTTAATCTAGTTTCTACTAAACTTTAGCCATGATGATGATCTTAGCTAGTCTTAAGCTTACTGTTCGATGCGCAGATTCAACTAAACCAAGATTCCTCTCTTTCTTATTATTTTTGATTTTTACTCATTGATCTTATGTCTAATGTGTTTGCTATCTGTGATGATGGAAGAAAACCTCTGAGCTAAGCTAATGCTCCCCTTTGTGGCCATCCTCCTTATATTTTAAAGCATAGTTCGAAACAAAATGTTACTTTTGTAGATCCAAATTGCCTATGTCAGAGCTCTTTTCAAATCCAAGATAAGTTTAAAACTCTAATGGACTTCATGTTAGCTTAATCCCTTTACCTCTTAACACCAAATCGATGGGCAGAACCTCTGTTGAGGTCAGTACTATTATCAGATCCAATTTTAAAAGAAAAGTTATCAAGCTATTAGTTAGTCATCTTTTTGTTTCTCCCTTTGTGGGTGTTGGTGTGCTCTGATTTGAGAAGCCTAGTAAAGTGGCCTAGATACAAACTAATCTTATTTTACAATCATATGAAACCTAAAACTCTCACAGGTACAGATAGTATGCCTCATGAAATGTCTTTAGATTAGATTTTATCTATTACACATGCACTACTATTCATTTTTATCAGAGAAACATAACTTCAACCTGCTTAGAGAGACTGATATCTTATTAATTGATCATGTGTTGTGATTTTCCTTCTTTTAATATTTGGTATCTTTCTTTTCTAAAATAAGTACATTTTTCCCTAATATAGAAACATCTTGAAAATGATAGAATTGATAATCACCTAAAAAAAAAACAAGGTTAGCAAAAAAGTCAGCAAAAGTATTTCCCTCTCTAACAGAGTATTGTACTCTTACTGACAATGAATCCCTTATACTGTTTATGCCTTCCACCTCCACTGTTGTGCTTCATGGAACCTTCCAAACCATATGAATAGTTTGGACTTAAACCAATGCATCAAAATGTACAATATTGTTAAGATTGTTATCACTTCAGTAGGTCAACCCTTCTGTAATAGCTCTAGCCTCAGCTACTAAATTAATAGTATCTTGCGTCCTCACTACTCCTTTTGTAAAAACAAAATATCCTTCTAAATTTCTAAAACAAAAAGTAGTTAAGATAGATCCAAGATTGGACCTAGAATCCCCATCAGTGTTACATTTGAACCAGTGTATAGGAGGGGGAACCCATTTAACAATCTTGAAGGTAAAAATTGGCTTATATCTCTTTATATCCTCAAAATTTAAGGTCGACTTTTACCTTCACTCTGAATACTGAATTTGGACTTCAAGAACTACCTAAAATTTTGTGTAAGCTCCCATTTAACATTGGCAGTTGAATATTTTCCCCTTACATAACTATGTTACTTCACTTCTAAAGGAATCACAAAATTAGAATGGGTGTGATATGATAAGCCCTTTTAACTCTAATATTATCCTTAAAGCTCTACCATTTACTGATATTTTCCTTGATATTTTAGAAAGGATTAAAACCTGTTGCATCTGAGAAATATAACTAAGTAGATTGTGCCATTTCTCCACTCAAGAATAAGTGTTCTATGATTTTAGTTTCCTCTTTTTTACAACACCAACAAAATTGTGAAATCTTAGTATTCCATGAATGCATCAATTGCGACACTGGAACTTTACCTTTCCAAATTATCCAACCAAAGAAAGGAGAAATTAAAGTTAAATTCTTACACCATAATCTTTTTAAATCATCACAAATCTCCTCTTTATTCCTCAGCAGATCCCATGCACTCTTGACACTAAATAGACCTGTCCTAGTACTTTTCCATCGGGATCTATCTGTTTGGTTAGATAATTTATTTAACTTAGGATTATTCCTTATATGTGCTTTTATATACTTATGAACATGATTCTTCATTTCTTTAAATTTTTCCCCCTCTTCAATAAGGAATATTTTAATATCCCTCATTTTATGACATGTGTGCACTTTTGATTGGTGCTTGTAAAGAGGACCTATATTAGTCTAATTTTCAAACCAAATAGCACGTGATGATTCAAGCTTGTCCCTATCATGAACCAAAATTATTCTTGTGATGGAACTTATCAAATCCTCCAAACAAGTAAGCTAATCAATCCCAAAGAACATAATTTAAGGAAAAAGAAGCGGAAGCAAAAAGAGTAGATTAATCCCAATTTATCTAAACGAGACTCAAGTATCCAAAATATAGTCCAGGTATGGTTGTCATTAATATAAACGTCTAATACATATTAAGAGCATAATTAATGATCTAAAGTATCTTAAATATGATAAATTCCTAAATAAAAGTAGAGAGATCTGAGAAATCCTGAAGGTCTATTAACCACTACCTCGATCTCCGTAACACCAATATAGAGGAAGAACAGTCTATAATTTACCACTCTAATTTATACATGCTGGGGGTGCATAGAAATAAGAAAATAGAAATAAAAGCAAGGGTGAGTACAAAACCAAGTGTGGTCAACAAGCATTTTCGATAATCAATCCTAATCCAAAACGACTACGAGAACCACTATCCTAAATACCCAAGGTTTCCCCAAATTAATCTATAGCCGTTAAATTCTCCATATTATCCTAATATGGTAATCCAACACAACAGTCATAACATTATCCAGAAATAGAGTAATCACATAAGTCTAGGTGAGTCAACACTAGCCATTTTATGATCAATAAGAATAGAAAAACATTTATAAGGAACACTCACTAACACAATATATCAGTCTCAATTGTCATGTTTAATCTATAATCTATGATGAAGTAGTAAGAATGTAAAAGTGTGTGTGTGTTATGCTACCACTAGGTGCAATACTACATGTCTCACTAATCAATCCATAGCCATACTTTATGTCTCATGTATACCTCAACTCCCAAATAAACCAAGAAGTAGAATAGTATGATGTAACAAGGTGAAATAAATGCTCAATGCATGATATCACAAACAAGTTTCAATCACTATAATTAACTGTAAACATAAGCACTCAACTATAGTATAAAACCATACTAGGGAAAATACAATTGATGCAATGCAATGTGATAATGATGATGGATGGATGATTAAAAGCATCTCATGACTTTTTGTACACACCTATCGAGGCGTAATACTCTCAAGATGGAGCCATGGAGGGCTTGCAACCTATATACTCTTATAATCTCAATCTCATGTATCAAATCAACCTTACCAACACATCCCTCGATATAGGCATTTTCTAGAGTTTCTCATTTTCTTACAAAATCAAAATGTCTTAGTAGTACTAATGTCTCATAAATATACATATGTAATTTGAGGATGTAATGCCCATAATCAATCAGTATGAAGATCAAAAATCATTCAATACATGTATAAGTGAGCTCAAAAACAACCTCATGTATTAATAAATAGTCATGTAGACATCAATATTATCATTTATAACCCCTCACTTAGGCATCACTATAATGATAATGCAATTTAATGCTCAAATAAAGAGTACAATGTCAAGTCAAGCCTTAATCGAGGGACACAATAATAAATATGACATTCTAATAGACAGATAAGGCTAATGATGACGAGTCAATCCCCTACTCAGGCTACATAATAATAGATAAGGCATTAAATGCATAAACATAACCAATAATATCAAATCAAGCCCCAAATCAGGCATTATAATAATATATCCTCTCAAATCAAAATTTATATACATATAAGCTCCACTGAGGCACATGATCATAAAGTCAAGTCATAATAAAGTTCACATAAACCCCACATGGGTAACATAAAGTAAATGATAATCCCAATAACAATAAATTGCGGACTATCCAAACCTAGCTTGTTCGATACACTGAGCCTCATCAACCATTACAAGTCTATTCACACTCTAAGTATACTATAAACCTCGATCATTCCATTAAATAACAATAATATCATAATAATCCCCTAAAAAGTCACTAAAACCCCAATTATTACATCAAATCCACTAAAAATTATTTAAGTTCTAAATTAAGTATCCACTATCAATATTATTCAAGATCAATGAGCAGACTATCTACTCTATTCTAAGTATATTCACAAGTGTCAAGACTAACTAAGATAAGAAACTAAATAACTACGACCCGTCAAAATACTCTGATACCAGCGGAGATGCTCGCCATTTCACCTAAGCGGGAAGTGTTTCACAAAATACGAACAAACAAACTTACAACACATAAACACTTCAGAGAAACACAAGATACATATCAACTTACCTTAAAGAAGATTCAAAAGCCAAAACATAGTCCAAACATCAATCAAAAGCTCTACTCCCATAAATCAACACAAAAAGCATCCAATTTACAAACATGACATCTATAAATAAAAATAAGTCTAATGCTACTCATATCAATAATATTTGATCTGGATTTAAAAATAGTTTAAAATTGAACCTAAAGAAAATAAGTTTAAAATTAGAGAAATTAAAAACACATTCTCCATAACATTAGGAACCTATAGCTAAAAAAACTTGCAAAAATGATTTAAAAACAAGGTCCAAATCAAAGAAAAGCTATTTTTAAGCTTTACCAACAAAAAAACCCAAAATACATTTAAAATAAAATATTTGAAGATGATTTTATAATGAAATAATTGAGAAAATGATAAATGCAAGGCTTAAAAACATACCCATAAAAGAAATCTCAAAAACCCCTTTGGAAATGCTGAAATTCAAGCTCTCAAGCCCCCAAAATGGTAAAAATGGTGGAATGGCATTTTGAATCTTAACTTTCATTAGGAATCATTAGAAACAAAATGGATATTCTTGAAAATGGTAACATTGAAGGTAAAATCACATAGTAAATAATTATACGAGAAAAACGCATCAAGAATCGCCAAAATGAAACTTTCTAGCTCCCAAAATATCAAAAATATGAAATAGAACAAAGTCTAAAATTTATATATGTTATGGTGAGATTTTTGTAGCTAAATCTCATTTTTTTACTAATAGTATTTTTCTATAGCCAAAGGTATGCACCAACAATCTTTAAAAGGCCATAAATCCCTCATATAATAGCGAAACATATCGATTCTTTTTATGTAATTTTTAAATAATAATAATATGAATCTACTCATTCAGTCAAAACTCAGTTTCATGCATGTTTGCCTAGTTAGATATGAAGAATTATTTCATTTTACTTAATAAAAAATAATCTTGACTTGTTAAATTATGTAAAACTCTACATATCAATTTGCATCTAAGTGCCATTAATTATGTTTGTTTAGACTTGCTTGTGTACTTAATGAGTTGTTAATGATATAATTAAGAGTCTAAGTGTTAAAATACTTGATTATTGTGTTTAATGTGTGTTTCAAAAAATTTTAGAATCAATTTGATCATTTGAGTTTAGACAAGAAAACTAGGGTTACTAGCTTGAGCTATGTGTTGTTATAGTTGATCTCAATGGATTTTAGTGTGTGTAATGAGTTACTAAGGGTATAATTGTATAATTATGTGTGGAATAACTTGTTTATAGTGTTTATGTTTTAATTTAAATAATATAAGAGACAAAAAATTAAGTTAAAGTTCAAACACGAAAACTAGTACGCTTAGCTTGAGCTATGTTCCATCCTAGTTTATCCTGTTGGATTCGATTTTTTTTGAGATCTAATTTGTGGTGTTTGATATTTTAGAATACTTTTGAGTTGATCAATATGATATATGGTTGATTTAAAATCTATAAATTAAGAGAAAAAGTCGCCACAAAGCAAGGAATAAAGAACCAAGCGCATGGGGTACAATGCGACCAAATCTGGATTTTTAGGACTCACTGGCGTGCCACGAAACTTAGGCACCTCTTTAAGGTCGTGACACTCAATTGGGGGGATCCAAAAATGATACTTCCAGTATATAACCGCTATAAAAATGTTTCATGGACCCTAGGAAGCATGATAAGGGTGTGGCAGGCTAAGTTAAAATTGGCAGCTTTGGTCCTACTATAAATAGGACACTTAAACTCTTATGTAAACACCTTGGACGAGCTTAGGTCTTGGAAATATAGTGTATAAGGCTTAAACCAGTTTTTTATTCCCTTACATTATTTTTGTATGGATTTTAACATGGATTCATCTATTGTGATTACATGTATGTCAATGAGTGGCTAAACACCCTTTTCCAGGGTTAAGGCTAAGAACATGATGACACTTGTTATGAATTGACTTGGTTTTGGTTATTTATCATTGTTTGTTGTTTATTCATACTTTTTTAACTATTTTAAGGATTTTTGACCCTTAAAATAATGCTTAATTCTATCATGAGCCCAGAAGGAGGAACGATAAAAAAGAATGTGGGAAAGATGGAATAGGATCCTAATCTCTCAATTGAATGAAGCTATGATTTGAATTTAGGATAGAAATATACATAAGTTACCTATTTACTTCAATTACGAGATGAAATATCAGTTTATTTAACTTGGTTCTCACATCCTCACTCAATGATGTAGTTGTGAGGCTAAGTTAGATGATTGATTAAAGGTTCGGAAGGCCATAGTCATAATATCAACCCTGCGAACCAACAACCAAGATAATTAATCTAACCAACAAATTTATATAGTTGAGTATGTTTGTTGTGCCTTAACTCAAGGTTTCTCCTCATTGTTGTTCAAGAACCTTTAATTCACTATATTATTTACTTTACTTTCAGTTTATAACTCTCAAACTCGTTTGGTTACTTTGGCATTTGCTTGATCTTGATAGTTGAACTAGAATTGGATAGTTTCTTAACACGTGTCTTTGTAGGATCGATACTTGGATTTCTTAAGGCCATTTTACTACTTGGTGGATCACGTAAACTTGCATGAGCTCTTGGGCACAACAAGTTTTTGGCGTTGTTGTCGGGGATTCATAAATTGGCAACTGTCTTAGTTGTAGTTTTGCTTTGTTGATTTCTTAAGTGTTAATTACTTGATCTTAGATGTCGAATTTGTAGACACAGGTGTGAAAAACTAGTAGCAAGCAAGGGATAGGGATTTGGAAAACCATATCCCAAACCTGAGAAATGCTTACATCAGTTAAGGACAGAAGCAGTCCTTCTCTACCAGATTTCCTAAATTCAACTAGAGAAAGCTATTCCTGCACCTACGGCTGAAGATCCACCAGCCCACAGGACCGTATGTGAAGTGGTAATCCTACTCGTAGTGAAAATTTCCTCCGCCATCTGAAGACCCACATCTAGAGGTAGATTTGAACTGAAGTAGAATATGGTGTAGATTTTGCACAGCAGCGGGCAGTTTACTAGCTTGGCATATGAGGATCCACAGGTTCACTTGTAGAATTTTTTCGAGATAAGTGTCACATTCATCCCTAATGGAGTCTCTATGGACTATGTGAGGCTCACATTCTTCCGCTTCTCACTTTTGGGGGAATCTAAAAAGTGGTTGAATGTAGATTCAGCCATTTCCATCACTACATGGGATGATCTACCGAAGAAGTTCCTCATCCGTTTCTTCCCATCTGGCAAGATTGCAAGGTTGTGTAGTGAGACTTTGAGTTTAAGTTGAGGATGGATAAAAATCTATATCATGCTTAAGAGAGGTTCAAATATCTTCTTATAGATTGTCCAAATCACCAGCAGTCCAACGAGGTATTATCTCACAAATTTATTGAAACACTTGACCATAATACCAAAATTTTGCTAGATTCAGCTGCAGGTGTTCAGGCACTGTAGAAAATGTATGATGAGTTGTATACCTTATTGAACCACATTGCACAAGGTAATCCTGACTGGCATGGTGACATCTCAAAAATCTTAGTGAAAAAGGCTGCGGGCATGATTGAAGTTGATAGTATCACAGCCTTAGCCGCCCAATTGTCATCTATGAAAAATCAAACGATGACTCAATACAGCAAATTGGGTATGAACCAATCTTTGACTCAAGTCAATGCAGTGCAACAAACCCTATCATGGTGTGAGATTTATGGAAATAGGGGCCATTCTGCAGACTTGTGTGGTGTAAATCCAAAATCGGTGAACTTTGTAGGCAATGCTCAAAATTATAGAAATACCTACAACCACAGGTGGTAGAGTCACCCCAATTATTCATAGGGCAGAAATCAGACTCAACAGTTCTAGCAACAGCACAACCCACAAGATTGGGGAGACTTTGAAGAAATTCCTGGCCAACCAAGAAGAAATGGTTGCTGAAATAAAAAATCAGCAAGTGGCTCAGCAGAAGTTAGAGACACAGTTGGGACAACTAGATCAAGCATAAAACACCAGGCGGTTTGCTAAGTGATAATGAACCTCCGAAGCAGTTATGGCAATCATATTAAGAAGTGGTAAGGATCTTAGTGACAAGCCTCCAAAGATGAATTCGGAGGTACAAGCAGAGTTGGTTCCACAACAGATTAAAAGCAAAGTTCTTGAAGAGTCGGAGAAGTCTAAATACCCGAAAACAAAGGTTGTTGAGCACGTTGCTCAAAGACCACCACCACCATTCCCTAAGAGGCTCAAAACGGCAAAGGAGAATATGTATTGTAAGAATCTCTTTGACATGCTCAAAGAACTTTACATAAAACTTTCTTTGTTAGATGTTTCGTTGTCACGATCCAGCTTCTCAGGTCATGATGGCACCTATGATAACCCACCAGTAGGCAGGCCAACCCATACTCTGGAGCGTCTAGCAACGGACAACTCAATAATAAAAAGAAAAAAATGCGGAATATATGAAATAAAGATCAACATATAGAAGAATCCCAAAACCTGGTGGTATCAGTACAAGAGCTTTTAATATAAAAAGAGTACAAATGTGAAATATCAAAAGAAAGGCAATGATACAACTTATCTCTGAATAAAACCTAGAGACATTCATAAGAGAGAGATAAGTAATGATCCGAACGTTAGGAGCTCACTCTAAGTCTCTGAACCAGGGCTGCTCTATACAATGCACACATCAACGATAATAACCTGTACTATTATCTGTAGGCTACAAAAGTGTAGTATAAGTATGAAATGATGGTACTTAGTAGTCTACTACCAACCAAGTTCCAAATATAAAGCAAATATATATAGCATATAAATAGAATGGAAACTACACCCAAGAGTCCAGAAATCATATGACAAGTCAATGAGATAATAAGGAACAACTATCTTGTTCATGTCCAAGAGTCTAACATAATAAAACTAAGGAAGTATTAGGGTGAACTATCCTATTCTAGATACTTAAATATACATTAATGCTATACCGTATATCCTAGGTCAATATATATGAATAAAGAGCGAAAGAAAATATATATAGTAATATACAAGGCGAAGAAATAGCTATACAACATCAACAATGAATGAAGGGATATACGGTAGTATCATAGCTTTATATAGCTAAATAGATATAGGTATATATGTATATAAACATGAGTTCATCTCAAAGCATAACCTATATCATCATATTCTCATTTTGAGACCTTATTATAATAGAATCGGGATTTAAATACTATCTACTCGGGGTTTCTAATCTACATGGCTAGAAATTAAATAATCGTGCATATCAAATCCCGATACCGTATCAAAGACCAATTTGTAATAAGCTATCCATAATAATGATCATAACAATGATAACAATAATATCAATAACAGTATGAATAACCGGCTACATCGGAAAACTAAATACCTAGTTGAGCCTATGCTTACCCCCCACTGCCCCAGGCTCGGAAGGTACAATCAACATACAATAATATAAGGCATATTTTTCACCCATATCAATGCAACCATCCCATACCAGCTAATAGACATAGGTTCATACTGGTGATAGGTGATTCATATGCAGGAATGAATACAAAGTATACAACCAATATCACAACTCATCATAACTGTCCTCATCAAGACCATCACCATTATAGTCAACCTCCAGTCTTGTCGGATCTCAACATATCATCAATATATTCTCCATCCTTATCGGGTATCAACATCATCAAAACAGTATCCTCTGGCCTTGTCGGGTATCAATATTATCACAATAGTATCCTCTGGCCTTGTCGGGTATCAATATCATCACAATAGTATCCTTCGGCCTTACTGGGTATCAATATCATCGCAATAGTATCCTCCAGCCTTGCTAGGTATCAACAGTATCACAATAGTATCCTTCGGCCTTGCCAGGTATCAATATCATCACAATTACCATAACTAAATAAGATACACTAAAATACTCATAAACATAGACATATCACTATAGAATATGTATCTAGTCAATACTTCCCAACTACTCATTATTAGTTAGCCAACACTTACTATAATAGAATCACTTGTTCACTAGTTATCACATAACATCTAGTTATTAGCCTAATCATTATCCTTACTCACGGGATAGCAACTAACCACTATTTGTTAAATAGCTAACATCTAACATCTATTCAAGGTTCATCACTAGACCAAAACTGCCATTTATCCACCATTCATTATTTTCAACTAATCATCCTATATTCGTTAATCATTACTAGTCAATAATTTAACATTTATCATCTAACAATTCTTTATTAACTAACTTCCTTCATTAACTAACCATTGTTTACCAACCAATCCTTGTCTATCAACTATTCAACATCATTATTAGCCACGTATCAGTAATCGCTAGTTACCATATCTCAACTAAGAAAGGCTTATTAACTAGTACATTAGATTTCTAGCCATCAAGTACTATAGCCACCTAAAAGACATCTAGCTACCACTTAGCTTAATCCTTAATTAGGAAGAATAGTCATAATATCATATTTCAACTAGACTCACATCAATTACAGATAAAATAATCATGAATGTACCAAATCCATGCATTCCATCACCAGTATTCAATCAGTGGAATAGTAAGCATCATACCGCTTCTTCCTTTGTCCCATACCGAAGAGATGTGTATACAAACATATACATATTCATATTCATAAACTGTAATCATGTCATTTATAATGATAACCACTTCTCGGCTATTAAATCAATATAATAACATGACCCTTGGCCAATTAATTTATCTAATATAATCACAGCATCTTAATCATTGGCTTAGGCCCATACACTTATCCGAGACTCATATCAATAATCATATTTATAATCCATCACATACCTCTAATCATCTCACATATAGAAGGCATCTCATATATAGGAGGCATAATAGCAATAAGCATGTATTCATCTCTCACATAAGAGGCATCTCACATCTAAGAGGCATAATATAGATAGATAAGTAATCATCTCTTACACAAGAGGCTTCTCATATATAGGAGGCATAATATATATAAACATGTAATCTTTTATAAGATATCACATTTAAATAGGCCATACATCATGACTACGAGGAATATCACTTCTCTAGGCCAATTTACATATCCAAGATAAACATCGTCTCTATAAGTCCAACAATCATGACTAAAGAAAATAGCAACTCTATAGTCCAATCATCAAGTCTAAGAGAAAATAGCATCTCTATAGGCCACATAATGTATCTAGGAGGAATATCATCTCTAAATACCCAATATCACTTTCACAAGGAGTATCATCACCATAACTCAAATGCGACAATCCGGTAACATCAATATAAGTTACCAAGTTATGAAGTAACCTTATTCTAAGGTTTGCTAGCCTTATCTATGTCTAACATCTGCACTAAGTCCACAAGACTTAACACAAGCTTTGGCCTAAGTGGGCGAACGATCCCACTTCTAACCCACAATTTCCATAATTAGTCATACTCTGCCCCAAACTAGGCTAAGGCATCTAGTTCATCTTATAGATGTCAAGTAATCCATATTCAAGCCTAAGATAAAACCTTCAACTAGAAACAAGGGTACTTAAGTCAACTCTACCCAATTTATGATTTCAAGACTACCACATTAGCCCAGTAAGGCTAAATATACAAATCATGCTTCAACTGCTAAAATCATATTACCAACATAGCATTATATCATATCCATGCTATAACTAATCTAAACTAAATAGGGAAGGCAATAGGGTATAAAAGGGTTATAAATATTCCATATTACGGGTCCAAAACCCTTATCTATTCCCCAACACATCAACAATGAAGGCCAAGTTATCCTACTCATAATCAAGCCTAACATCTATATTAACACAAAATATATCACACATCATTTAAGAAGAAAAGTGGATAGAAGCGTACCTCAAGGCCAAACCACAAAAGCTCACTTCATGCACCACATGCTTATCTTCACTTTACAGTCCTCAAAATGCCATCACACTATCAAAACCATATTCTACTCATCAATACGAGTTAATGATACCTTTATTGCACTATTGTGCTTCGGATCCAACAAATGACACTAAAACCCCAAGGAGTCCCACATACGGAAAATGAGTTTCTGAGACCAACCCAACGTTCACACATTAATAGGGAATCATAACCCTCAAAGAATGGGTGTAACGAAGCATACTTTGGCCTAAAATAAAGCCCTAAGCTAAATTGGGTTTTGGGTCCAAACTAGGTAATTCAAGCATGAATTCAAGAAATTCTTACCTTAATCTTAAAGATAATCGCGATACAAGATGATAAATAAGCTCTCACGGCACACACACACACCCCATGACCAATTTTAAGTTATTACACTCATTTTGGGGCTTCTAGGTCTAAATGGTAAAGGGAAAATGCCACAAATGAGTCTTGGGGCCTTTATATAGCCCCTAAAGGTACTCAGATGTAGCAATTGCGGTCCTACAAGCCGCGATCGTACACTCTTGGCCGTGATCGCGGTTGAACTAGATGACAGCAAACTCAAAAATAAGTTTTTGACCCTTGAAACTCATCCAAAATCAAAAGAACATGATACAATAGTGAATTTTGAGTGTAAACCACATTTTAAATCCATTGGAATCATCAAAATTATCATCGGAGATTGTTTAGGAAAAATTAGGGCCCACACTTATAGTTTCATCACTTTTTATAAAATTTTCTAAATAGCCCAAAATAAGTCTAGGAGCCTTGGGACCTAAACCAAGGGTCTCCCTAGCCTTAAATCGACATTTCGTATGTGATGGAGAAGTCGTATCTTCAATCCAAGGTTGTTTCAACCAAATGAGGTTCTCACACCCATTCTTTCCAATTTTCAACTTTCCAACCAATAGGTCAAAATGAGCTCAAGTGCATTGGGACTCAAACCAAAGGTTTATCTAGACTAAAATCGAAATTTTGGATTTGCTGGAGTAGTCAAAATTTGCATCCAAGATTATTTCACTGAAGTTTTTGCCCAATGGCCATTTGGAACAGCAAAGACTTCAAAAGTAGAATTGGCTCGAAAAACCAAACGAAATGCCCATTAATCGAACCGTCGGTTCCAGCAAGTCATAAATGACTTAGGGCAGCTATGGAGAAGATTAAATGGGGAAGATAAGCATAAATATGGAAAATGACCTAAAGGTTCATTACAAAATCCACCACTAAAAAGACTTTCGTCCCCAAAAGTCAACGGACATAAAGAATCTCAAAAGCTCGAAAGGATAAGGTACTGGGCCCTATGAGATACTGGGCCCCATGCTCCAAGCATAAATTCCCCGATAACCTCAATGGAGAGAAAACACATGCAAGGGATTTCACCACAGGTATTCTTTTTTCAACCAACACTCTCATTCTACTTCTAAAATAGCCAAAACTCAACTTCGATCGCTAACTAGCCTCCAACTTAACCGAAAAGGTTGATAAGCATAGATTGAACCACAACACACTGATATCATCATCTTTATATCCACATAAATAAAACAAAGGATCATCCAAGCCAAAAGCAAACCAAGGCATGAGTTATAAAATTGACTCCAAATCTACTTATAAAACAGACTCCAAATCCAAAAATAATCTTTCTTTAGCGTTTTGCACCTGTTATCTGCTCTAAGCCAGGAGGAAAATCACTTGAGTCTCATCCACGCAGTCTCATCATGGAGAACTCAAAGAATTAAAGTTAATCCACTGAAAGTATATAAGGCAAATATAAGAATAAGCTCATAAGACTCTATCTGGGCATACAAGTGAAGATAATCATGGAATGCAATCTATGCCAATACTATAACCAGTTTGGATGAAATCAAACTAAAATCTCAAAATCCAAGGTATAACTACTGATCACTGAATATTCCACTTCAGGATGTCTCATCCATCGAGAATGAAGCCATACTAAATCCAACTTAAGAATATTCCTCCCACTGAGTAAATTATCCAAAATTCCCAAAGAAAACTGAAACTCAATGTCAAAACTGAAATAACCAATATGAGGCCTATGGCTATCATTTGAACACTTATCAATTAGAATCTAGACGATGTCTAGAAAATTGAATAGGTAACCACAAAGTAGGATCAACCAGCCTATAAATGAAATCCAAACTGAAATAAGTCCAAAATGAAGGTTGTACGACAGCTCTACAACACCAAACTAAAATCTCAATACCAAGGTTGAACCACCCAATCTCAAATATCTAAATCAAGACTAAAATCAGGTAGGCATTAATGCTACAAATCTATCATACTTCCAAATCGCTATTCCCAGGAGTCAAAATCCAAAACTAGGCCAATGAAGCTATATCAATGTCAACTATCTCAAATTGACTCTAGTATCTATATCTGAGATAAATCATACCAAACCATAATCGAGATATATCTAGAAAGTAAAATCAACTATAGAGATAACCACTAACTGCTAACAAAAGTAACCAACTCTATATCAACTGGAGGGAACGAAACATAGCAATCACTAGCTGAAAATGCATATAACCCACCACATATCCACTGGAGGGAATGAACTATCCAAACATACTCAAAACTTCTCAAGGCTAAAAACCACACCAGTGAAGGCAAAAACTTTAGCAACTTGAAGAAAAGCAACTTAAGCTGAAACAAAATAATGCAATACTCCATCAAGGAAAAGAAATAGCCTCGAGCTCATATTATCGAGGAGAATCACTCCACCAAGCCTCACTAGGTCGAACAAATGCTGAAATGGGAATTTCCTAAATCCACCTAAGAATAATATCCTTAAAGAAGAAATGTCAATCTCAAAACCAAGGTCAGAGTTGAGACCACCACCAGAGTACCAACAACTTGAGATAAAGAGTTTCTAATTAGCCAACTTAAGAAGTGATCACAAAAAAGGCCACCTGCCTCTAACTTTGCAATACCACTAGACAAAACCATATCATAACGACAAAGGAGTATCTAATCTCCACATTAACAGCAAGGCAAACTATCTCAAGGGTACGAACCTAACATTCCTATGAGATGAATCCATGACATCTCAACATCAATATTAAAATCGCTATCAGATGATGAAATAGCCATAAATAAAGAATAAATCTCAAACTGGTCTATCTCACAAATAGGTTATACCGGAAGGAACAGCCAAAAAAAATCCTTCACAACCCAGGAGGCAAGTCTAAGAATCTCAAACTCAAACACCGGCAACATAACTAAATTGTTGACTCAAAATCTACAAAAATCATGGAAGGTCACTTACCTTCGATGCCATAACTCATCCCCAATATCAATTAAATACAACTAACCAAAAAGGAACACAGTCAACCTCGTTGCTCTAGGGGAAACAAATCATTAAATCGGGTTATATCTACTCAAGCCACCAAATAGTATCACAAGAAAATAAAAGTCTAACTAGATAACACTAGTCTATACAACTACCCGGCGAGAATCAAATTCATCATGTAACAACATCTAGTAATAAAATCAATTAATATCAATAACCTCACATAGTGGTAGCAATAGCAACCATAATATCAATATCAACATACTGAACAGGCTGTACCAAAATAAATATCAGTATTATGTACCACATAAGGGCCACAACAAGGCTAATATGCCAAAATAAATGGGACTCGAAACCAAAACCACTTCCACAGGGGGGAATATCAATATATATCTACTTCATCCACTACTAAAAAAAATAAACCACAGAGTAGTAACATAATCATGAATTCAACAATAAGGCACATAATGATCGATATAAATTCATCAAGGCATACAATCATCAATAGGTATGAAAACCCCAATACACATAACAAGAGATAAATGCAAAAAATAAAAGTACACTAATTGTGTAACATCCACAGTCACATGCCTGATGGGCGTAGGGAAAATAAATTTGAATGGGTCTAAATCAGACCAACCAACTGTATCATCAACTGAGGTACCAAGAACATCATCTCTAGCTAAAGATGTCACAATATCACAAGATTATCTAGCTAAGCTAAATAACTGGAATCTCATATCGGGGACACACCCTAAACTAATAGTTGGTCTCTCTACAGCAGTAGCAATTCCTAAAGCATCAATATAGAGAAAACACAAACTAGGCCCAAATAAATGGCCAACTGACATTGAGAGAAATTCACAAAATTATGTCCAAACTTTCAAAATCAAAGCATGGACTCTTTGAAATCCTAAGTCTTTTTCTCAAATGATGATCTGGCTGTCTATGCTCAAAATTCCTACTCTTCCTTCATTAAAAATGTTGAAAAATCTTATGGCAAGTTCCATCACAACATGCATAATACTCTCACCTACTTTCTGTCGAAATGGTGAATTATAAACTTCTTTCAAAAGGGGGTCCTATCCCTTATGCTTTTGGGTTGTAAAAAATAACTTTTACTATCTGATAGTTTCATTTGCTATGTGATAATGCTTAACTTATATGTCAATTTAAGTGTAAGGCAGTAGTCGTTAATACATTTACCCAACTTGGAGTCGGGGTTGAATCCACGAGGAATAATATGAGTGGCGATCAAACTAATTCAGAATAGTAGGTACGAGTTAAATTCAAACCAAAGGTACAAAAAGATAAAAATAGGAGGAGATGCATATTAACACTAGTGTTTCTATTTTTGGGTTTTTTTAGTATAAATTTAGGGCTATAAATGATTAGAGTTTTAACAATGATGCACGGATTTCAGGATTATGCTTTACTAAGGGAGTGACATATGGGAGTTAACTATCAACATCATTTAGTAAGTCAAATATGGGTAGTTTGGTTGTAAATTTTAATGCAAGTCTTTCGATAAAACATCAAACTTTCACATACTGATTCTTTCGAATACCTAATAGGTGTGTTCAAAAATATTTAACCATAACCTCAATCTAGGCATCCCTATTTCTAGGATGATACCCATGATATAATCAACTTCACTTTCACCCTTATGTCTAAGATAGTGAAAATTTAGCAAACAACACACGTAATTAT
Source organism: Capsicum annuum (assembly GCF_002878395.1). Lineage (NCBI taxonomy): Eukaryota > Viridiplantae > Streptophyta > Magnoliopsida > Solanales > Solanaceae > Capsicum > Capsicum annuum. The sequence continues at coordinate 122,656,001 of NC_061111.1, forward strand.
TTATCATTGCTTTGGTGTCAACATCCCTCTTTCGGGGGTGATATGGATTCCTATACTTCACCCAAAACCCTTCTTTAGAAGATGGCCTCAAGCTTTCTTGAGCTTGGAACTTTCGCCCATCAAACCCATGTGGGTATTTGGAGCTTTCGCCCATCAAATCCCAACCCAATTAGCATAGAAATAATAGAACCCATAAACAAGAACTATCAAATATATGCTAACAATATCAACCCATACACACTTTAACCCCTATTCACACATAATCCAAGAGGGAGATTTAGCTACACATAAGATAAATAAGCATAGATATAGCCATAATCTTCATTGAAATGGATTTTTGAAGATTTAAGTGAATGTTACTTCAAACTTGGCTCTCCCACAATCCTTAATAGTGGAAGTGAGGAAATCCTCCACTTAGAAAGTCTCTAATGTATTCTTCACCCAAATTTATACAATATTTTCCTCTCCAAGTGTGGAGGTTGCAAAGTCTAAGCTCTAAACTAGAGTAATTAGGGAAGATGGATAATAATTCAATGATCGGGTTTGAGTCATTTTTGTCAAATTGAGATCAGCACCTGTAATTATAATTTTGCCCTTGTGCTGAAATCCTTCGCTAGGTTGCGATCGCGTAGGTTTGTCTGCGACCGTGGCTACGTGACCATGGTTTACTACCACAACCACATTTACTTAACCATCCTTGACTACCACAATCGCAGTACCTGAGGCCCTTCTATTTTAGGTCTTTTGTTGCACTCTTTCTTGCTTCCTTTTTGATTATTTTGAGCTCCAATCCACATTTTTCCAACCTTTTAACTCTATGCCTACAAGAAGTGGATGTTAGCGTATTTAATCACAATTATTCCTCATTTATTCATCCATAACAAGGTAATATGATCAAATAATGAGTGTGATTGACTGGTAAAATCACCACTCATCAATACCCCCAACCTAAAGTATTTGCCTGTCCTCAAGCAACACTACCTCTTATCATAAGACACAATTATTTAAGCCTAACCTTTATGCCTTAAAGGTCATAATGACCTCGACTTTAATTGGAACCATAAATAACTCATTGCACATGGGCTAAGCTATCTTCACCACACCCCTTATTATAAGATGCACTATCAAAGAATGCACAAGACTTCAAAGAGAAATCACACAACAATTACTAACGCTCTAGAAGTGACACACTTTTAGACCAAAATTGAGGTGTACTCCATTTGACTCATCACTCGGAAGGTGACAAAATCATCCACCTCAACTAGTTTCATATGCTAACCTAACAAGAAAAAGAATTTCACACACCAAGCTTTAAAATATCCAATGAGGAATTTTAAGTGCACAATTCTCTCTCTCAAGTAAAGAAATCTCTATGCAACAAGTATCATACCATATGTTTGCCCCTATTTTCAATTACCACTATAAATAAGGTAAGTGGTTGGAGATCTCGAAGGACTTTCTAAGCTTGTAATGTAAGTTTGGATTAGGGTAGGATATTATTTGGGGACAACATGGCTACTCCCTTTCTTGAATGCTTACATCACAATTTTCAATCTTCTTTTTAGACTATTGGCCACTCTTCTTTGCTTTTCTTTCTTTTACTATGCCTACTTTTTTTTGCTTACATTGTTTACCCAACTTCTTTCATCTTATTTTCTTACAACTTTTATGCTAACTTTTATTTGTTGGGTCCTTTCCTCTTCTATTCGATTCTTTTCAAAATTTAGGCATATTAGGCATACACTATGTCTTTGTGACACCACTTATTTTCATTAATCTTTACCATCCCCAACTTTGGCTCTTTTCCTCAAATTACATTTTCAAGTTTGAGAAGGGTATGGTTCAAACGAGGGATAAAAAGAATGGTTCCCGACTCGTAATATGTTTTCCAAAGAAAGGTCCAAAGGCTTAAAGTGGGTAACTAGAGATTATATTCATTCTTGGGTAGGCTTTTTAGGCCAGAGTAATCTCCAAAATCACAAAGGTAGCCTAAGATCATTTCTCCAACTGCATACAATCAATCATTAGCTTTGAAAGACTAATAGAGCAAGTTCTAGCTAACAAAAATATACAAGAGATGCATACAAAAATCTCTCCACACAAGGTATGCAAAATTTACTAAGGGAGCTCAAATGTCCCTCCCAATAGAAACAAAATTTGGAGTATCTATTTCTATTTATAAGTCAAAATTTTATGGATCAACAAAAAGAGAAAAAGTTTTGTTACAAACTTGCAATTTTGAATTTTTATGGATCGCCCATGCCTTTGAATTTTCAAAATTTTGGATGGAGGGGTTGGTCATTTTGAATTAGCACCACGCATAATTTCCTAATACTATGGCTACAACCAAAGCCATAGTCTCTTATTTTGGCTTAAAAATGGGCAAACTACCCATATGGCTACTAAGACTTTGCCAATGATGTAAAAAGTAATCCCAACTTACCAAATAAAATGCCATAGGTACTCAAACTTCCCTTGTATTTCCGATACTTATGCTACGGGTACTCAAAACTTCCCTGCATTTTTTTACATTTATGCTATGGGTACTCAGAATTCCCCTGCACCTATGTCTTAAAACCAAACATGATACTTTACCCTTAAGAATATCATTACTCAATCCATCATAGGGCAAAGCTTATCATTCATTATTAAAATCAAAACAAAAGCAAAAGTAAAAATAGAATCTAAAACTAGAAGGAAGATATGGTAATTCATAAAACAAGGGCACTAATCAGGAACCAAAATAAGCAATATCCCTGAAACAAAATAAAGATCATGTCTAAAATGTCATCCCAACATGGTATCAGTAAAACAATTTGGGCATAATCACCAAAACAACACAACTACATATGCGGGGTAAACCCCCAACTTAAAGAATGTAGTGTCCATACTACGTATGTGAGTGAGTCAAAGTAAAAAAGGTCTTCCTGAATATGTTTCAAGATCTTTTCTTTCCCATTGACTCAGATCTATCATCCTCAATATCATCATCAGTCCAACCAGTAGGGACCTTATTCTTACTCTTCATCCTCGATGAAGGTAGTCGATGGTTAGGCTTGAGCACTTTAAAGATACCCTTCTCCCCCTTCCATATCTTCTTGAAGAATTGATCTCTCTTTTTCTCCCTCTTCACCATTTTTCATATGACTCCCTAAGGTACCTATGTGATGTAGCTGAATAAGCTCTCTCCAATTGGGCAATAGTGGCTCCCTATTTCTTCTACTCCTCTTTGTATTCCTCAAAGTCTAACTGTGTTATATACTAGTTATGAGAGGTGGAGGACTTTCCTAATCCTTGAGGCAGTCTAGATAGTAATTCCCTTACCATCTACATCTTATCAAAGATATTATCAAAGTTAGTAACTGATGAGGGTCTATAAGAATCTGCGTCCTATTGGGCTATTTTACCCGAGTCCATCTCCCTCTTCTTACTTTGGCCTAGGGTAACCTCACCTCAAAATTTGAGTGGGGAGATGTAGGGTCTTAAGAGTAACCAATTATCTATTACATATTTCTCTACCTGTGCTCTCCTACATAACTCAGTAATAAGGGAAGAGAGAAAAATATATGCACTTTTGTGATTTCTAAAATATCTCTATTCTGTATACACAATCTCATCCACATTTAGAAAAATCCCAGAGAGAAGACAGGCCATCATCCGAGCTCATAAATCTATGACAATAGTCATGTGGGTGCACGGCAAAACTCTGCTACAGATGCTATTCAACCAAAGCCTAGCATCTGCTATGAAATCATTCATTATGATGTCTCTTTTGGTGGTGGCCCAAGGAACCTCTTTGCCAGCGCATAACAAATCTGCCATCCAGGTACCTGGCTCACATACCTTCACATAAAACTACTCCATGTCATCATCCGGGAGTCCATATACATCATTGATCTTCTCTATCCCAAAGTTCACTTGCCTTCCCCTAATAGTCATTACCGGGTTTAAGAAAGAGGCTACACTCAAATTAGCGTAGAATTCATGCACCCATTGCTCGTTAGCTACACAAGGGTATGGGGCACCCGGTCTGATTTAGTCTGGCATAAAAACTTGGGAACTTCTCCTCCACTTTTTCTAAGCTAATACCTTTTTTAGGAAGAAACTTAGCTCTGCACAGGTTTGAGTTGTAGTAGTTTTGACATTGTGGGGTCATAAATCTGGTGTTGTCAACCTCCTCCATGTCTGTAGCTTAGATCCTGTAAATAAAGTACTTAGGCCATGATTAGCCTATGTGGTAGTGGTAGAGAGATCTTAGAGGTCAGTAAGGGCTATGACGATTTAAAGTCTGCATAAAACTGTCCTCAGGTATGGAGATCACATAGTATTGACCGCAATCACGGTGCTGCGACTGCAGTCACATGACCGCAATTATGGTACCTAAGACTAGGTTTGACAGTTTTTAGAATTTGTTGAATAGCAAGTTTTAACCCTAAATCTGTATCTTACACTAGGTATGATGGCATTATTGCAGAGAGTTTCAAGCCTAGAATATGTTTGATTACAACCTCGGACATAAAGGGTTTGAATATTGAATTCAGAAGGCATTTTAATCACATACATGGTGTACACCTCATTCTAAGTGAGTTAAGGTTTAATATTGGTTACTCAAGACTTCCCAAAGAGTATTTACCCTATCTATAACAACTACCCACAGCACAATAGTAATTAAACATGAGTTTGATAATAAAAACATTATTTTAGGCTCTATTTGTACATTACAAGGCCAAAGCATGCATTTATATTCAAATTAAGGGTGTTTATACTACTTACCAAGTTAGTTGATGCTATTGGAATGAGATGACCTTTCGGTTTACAATAATGATCCAAAAATTAGAGAGAATTTTGAGAGAAAATAAGAGAGGGGAATGGGAAAAATAAGTAGTTGGATGGTTATTTAAACTATTTTAACCATGATCGCGGTCTTAATTACACAGTCGTAGTCATGCGGCCTCTGCGATCGCAGATACATGGACTATAGTCATGGTAACTGAGACCAAGTAACCGGGTTTCCTGCACTTATTGATCAGTCCAACTTACCCAATTCAACTATTTCCTTCTTCAAATTCAACCAAAATCCCCCTTAGAACCAACATTTCATGTATTACACATGCTTAAAAAAACAAAATCTACTCTATCTTGCATAAATAAAAAGGATACAATC
>NC_061111.1:122661264-122691281 GCF_002878395.1 Capsicum annuum
AAAATATCACAGTATTTGCTAGTTGGTGGAAAGAACTTTTTGATAGTACTAATAAATACCCTGATTCTATTGAGTTAATTAAATTAAGTGTCTCTATAATGTGGCAAATTTGGAAGACTAGAAACGATAGGAACTTTAATGGGGTAATCTATGAATCTAATGAAATTATAAACAAGGCTCTTTTTGATTTTCAGGAATATGAAAGTAATTCACTTGCTACTCCTTCTCTCACATTGGGTCCTGACCATACTACTAATAATACAATTATTGTAGAACAAGATTTTATGGTTATGTTTGCAGATGCCAGTTTACAAAAGGAGAAGAATATGATAAGCATTGGCATGACAGCTATGGATAGCTCTGAAAATTTGCTTCAAGCCCTTGGCTCCCTACTTCAATTTGTTGGGAAGACCATCACTGTAGAAGCGTTTGCAATTCGGATTGCATTGGAAAAAGCTCAAAAAAATGGATGGACAAAGGTGCAGATTTTATCAAACGCAAAGAATGTAGTGGATATGGTTATGAAGAGGAGTGTAGCTTCATGGGAGATAGATACCACGTGTGAAGATATATGGAAGCTAATGAGGATGCTTGAAGAAGTTTCAGTTATATATATTCCTAGATCTTGGAATATGATAGCGCACAATATTGCTAAATTTTCTCTTACATTGGTAGACAGATTAGTGTGGACTTCTTGTTTTCCTTGTTGAGTTGTCAAAGATGCTTCTGCATCTTTTAACTCTTTAAATTCGTCTTTGCGGTAAAACAGTGAAATAAAAAGATTTCAAAAGTGAATTAATAGGGTAAATGTGTAATTTGTTATTTTAATTCATGTACAATTAATAGCCGCATAATTTATTCCATCTTTTATCCTGCATAAAATTATACATAAATTTTTTCATAAGTCATGTAAGTATTAATTATGTCGGATTACAAAAATACAACCAAACACCGTATATAAAATTAATAGATGAATAATTTTTATACAACATTTAAAAATCTACAAACCAAATACTCCCTCCGTCTCAAATTTTCTAATTTGATTTCTCATTTTACTTGTCTTTTTTCATTAATCAAGAAGAGACAAATTTTTTTTTTCATGTTTTACCCTTTTCATTAATTTTTTTTTTCAAATTAAAATGTAAACATCATTTAATAGGGGTACTATGGTAAACTAGCCATGTTATTAATTATTTTTCTTAATCAATATGTCATCTCAATTTAAGATGGGTAATTTGGAATGGAGGGAGTATTACATAAAACTAATGAATGAATAATTTTTATCCTTCATGCTTATCAAACATTATATAAAATTAATACAAATAATCAAGCTATTCATGTATGAGCCTTGGTCTTATCGCACAACCAAATGGCTCCTAAGGGATTTTGTGACACTTTGTCCTGTTAGTCTCAATAAGCCAGAAAATTTCAAAAAATAAAAAATAAAAAAATGTCACAATTAAGGATGATGTATAGAATCAAAAGAGGTAATATATTTTAAGAAGTTAAATTATTTACATAATGAGTATTTGAAATATCCATAAAAGGTCTAAAATTTGAATCAAAAGTGTATTAAAAATAATCTATTATATGTTTAAGTATTCAATTAATAAAAAATAATTCAAAAATTTAAATAAGCATATAAGCAACTTACATAATTCTTATGTTGTTATAAATATATTTGTAAAGTAGTGAATGGAGAAAAGTTGGGGACCGTAACTTTCGAACCAAGTCAACTTCCCGTATAAATAAACAGGTTCTCTTCATTATAATTTATCCTTCAATACAATCTTTCGAGAGAAATAAAAATTATTCTCTCTTCTCTCTTATTTTTTTTTCGTCTTTTCTTTATTATTTTACAACACATTATCAATACAAGATTCTAACTCATTGAGTAATTAAGCAATAATGTAAGCCGTCAGAGATTACTGCCAGCAACATCTATAAGGTACAAAATTGAAGGGGTTCTATAAAGGTTATTTTTGGTCAAACCAACTGTATTATTAAGAACAAAATTGTATCTGTTATTACAACCTAACCTACTAAGGCCTCATTTGTTTGCACTTAATGGAGGTCTGAATCTGAATGATTCAGACTTCAAATCATTAAGTGTATTTGTTTTTTATTAAAATTTTAGCTCTTAATAGATTTGAATAGGTCTTAATCATTCAGATCTAGAACCAAATTTAATAGGTCTGAAGAGATATTATATTGTTTGATAGTATTCACCACTCTATGTATAATCAGCAGTCACCACCACTAACAATCTCTGCCATCGCTATCATTGTCAACCACCACCAACCACCTCTACCATCACAGCTACCATCGACAACAAATATCGCTACAAACCACTATTGTCAACCGCTACCACACTTACTACCTCTATTATTCTATTATATTCACTGCCACCACCACCGTCGACAACACCACCATCATCAACCACTACCGGTCAATCTCTACTACTGACCAACTCATCTATCACAACTAGCACCAACACTAACTACTACTAATACATCACAACCTCCACACATTCTTCGGCCGCAAGCACCATTGTCTTTAGTAACGCCACCTCTACCACCACTTCAACCACTACCATCGCTACAATTTATCTCTACTAACAACCATCTCTATCATCCCAACAAACAACATCTCCAACTAGCACCAACTCATTATCAACCATCATGCATTCATGTTTCAGCCAGCACAATCAACATCTCAAACTACTACCACCAACCAACGTCACATCACAACCACCACCACCACCATCAATCGCTACCATCATAACAGTCACCACAATATCAATAATCACAACTGTCACTATCAATATTATTTATCACTAACATCAATCATCGTCACCGCAACCATCATTATAAACCATCTCCAATATCACTAACAAACAAAAATGTTTTTTCTCAATTAAATAATAATTTTGTTGTATTAAATTACATACTTTTATAATATATAATTAATTTTTTATTTAAATTGTATTTTTTATTTTATTATATATACAAATAAAATTTTTTTGCACATTCAAATATTGAAAAACAAATAATCTTAACCATTCAGTTTTCAGATCTAGAAACAATATCTTAATCATTGATACGTGTATTTACAGTCAGACATCTGAATTTAAAAAAAAACAAATGTAACCTAAGACTGTGTCAGATTTTACCAACTACAAATAAAACAAAATGAAGACCACTACATAGCAATGCCTGCTGCGCCAACTAATATAATCTATATCTCTACCCTGCTATAATCTGTTCCAACCAATCTCATCTTTCATCTTCTTGCTTTGTAAAATATGTACAGTCTTTATCTTTTATTCCTCCTGAATAAGCTTGCATACCAGATGAGGTCTTGGTACTTTATACCTCTACAATGCAACATTCCTTGCTTTTCATATATAATAGACACAAACAGCTAACAAGGCCCATATAAGATCTCTGCTCACCTTTCCTTTGCCATTTCTTGCAGTGCTCCTCCATATAACCTGTAAAGATTTGTTATGTATATGTAGTCTTACCCGGTGTTTTGTCACATGAACCCAATTCATAGTCTATGAAGGTTAATTCTTGTTGATTTCGTAATTGAATAGGTATTATGATTTTGTAACACAAGTTATGAAAAATAAATAATATAATGATAAATCTTGTCAACAAATAGCTTAAGTATATGTTAGTATTTGCTTTGCCATTTACTGTTTGTACGAGTGTTCCGGTGAATGCTCTTTGACATGGAATACTACTTTAACATTTGTTGATGTATACTAGGTAAGATTTCACCTTGTTTCTGAATTCTTTTGAGTTTTGTAATTTGATTCAAAATTTGAATAAAGATAGTATAATTTGATTTATTTATTAATTACTTGGGATAATACCTACGAAAATGCCTGTACTTTAACAAAATTTCGAGTGGAGCATATTGAACTCTGCGGGGGTCCTATTACCCCTATATTTTTTTAATCGAAATTAATTTCCCTCCAGACTTTTTTAAAGTGGAATTAATCCCTCCAAAACATATACCCAATTTTTTAGGTGGAAAATGTGGTACACGCGCTTTATCTTCTCTATTTTATCACTTTTCAACATTTTTTCACCATTACAACCATATTAAAGATTCCACAACTCAAATTCATCCTATAAATCAAATTTCAAATAATTTCATTGAGTCAATTTCAAATTTCAAGTCCATTCTTATCACACAAGTTTCCAAATTCAGTTTCTAGTTTCAAATTTTGAATTCCACTGAGTTTAATAAAAAAATTTCTTGCACATTAATTTTCTTGCACATTGAATTTATATGAATTCACTTGAATTTCAGTTTATGTATAAAAAAACATACATTGAATTCCATTTCTTCCATTTCCAAATTTCATTTCCAAACATACATAATTTTCTTCATCCGGGTCCCCAAAAGTTTTTAAATTCCATTTCCAAATTACGCCAACTCAATTGAATCTTCCATTGAGATTCAAATTCCTAGTCTATTCCAACTCAAATTTCTTGAAAACTTTCTTCAACAAACTTTTAAAACTTTCTTCAACAAACTTTCTTAAACTCAAAACTCCAAACTTTCTTCCATTGAGTTTTCAGTTTCGGTGACGGAATCTTCAAGAATGAAAACTGAAACGGGACGAAATGGACTGCAACAAATAGAAAGAAGAAACTGAAACTCAAGAAGAAAGAATAAAAAAGAAAGAAGAAAGAACAAAGAAACTTTAAATAAATAAAAATATAAAACTTTAAATAATTATAAAATTAAGGGGTTGTTTGGCAAAAAAAAAGAGTTTAAAACGTTTTTAGCACTGTTCACGTGTTTAATGCGTGTGACTAACACGTAATGTGCCAAGTGGCAGATATATGCCATTAAAATACGAATAAAAAAAAGTCTGGGGGGTAATAGGACCCCCGCAAAGTTCAGTATGCTCAATTGGTAATCCAGTCAAACTTCAGGTATTTTTGTGAGTATTCTTTCTAATTACTTCGTTTGGAAGCAGTGAAGTATTTTCCAAAGTGTTAATTCTATAGACAAATAACGATACAAATTCATTTGATATATATGGTCGAACGATAAAGATGACACAGAACGATATATCACAAGTTTTACAACTTTTTAGGTTTGTTGCGACTGAGGAAAAATAATTGGCTAGAATTATTTATGCTTTAAATATGTTTCTGAAGAAAAAAGGGATGATAAGATGTTGAGTTCAAGTTTCATCAATTTATGGCCTAAAACATTTATATATGGATAAGATGTTGAGCCTGAATCTTAATGCATCATAGTGATGATATAATGATTGCTATCTTAAGGGTACAAAATTGTATGTTTCAATACAAACTTCAACACTAAGTTCAAGAATATCTTTCAAGAACTACAATGAAGTTCAATACTTTCAAACACAAGTTCAAATGAACTATAAAAATGAAGTGTTAATTAACTTTTCAGAAATAAAAATGAAGCAGAAATATTAAAACCGAGTCCACCAACTTCACGGTGTGTTCTTAAGGAATTTATTCTCCTCAAGTACCCGAGGTTATGGAATCTTTCCTCCCAGGATAAATAGTTTACTTTTTGAAAGTAGTTGTACCTCAAACTTTCAGAAACTTCGAACGCACTCAACAGTATGATAATCACAAGAGAGTTTTTAAAGTAAAAGAATAGTGTTTTTCAACTTAAATTTGTAGCTATACCTGAGGATAAGTTCAGGTATTTATAACCATTAAGTATCTCTTTGGAAAGAAAGCAATGGTTCACAAAAAGAGACATCTTTTCTGAAACAGTAGCTATCTGCGTCTGGTGTGCGCTGCACATGTGGTCGCAGGTGGCATTTGGGCAATTCCAGTGGCATCTATGCTAGATCTGCGCCACGCAGATCCAGCCTGCGCCAGCTCGCGCACGCAAGTCGTACTCTTTTCCAAACCAGTGTGTCTCTTCCTCGGAGGGTCGCGTCCACACATGGAGTCTCTCGATCGATCATTTTAAAAATCTAAATCCAAATCTAAATCTAAATCGATGACAATAAGGGTGCGAGACATCTCTTGGTTCTTTCCTTACTATCCACACGAAGGAGTGTCTCTTAATAAAAATACAAGAAATTTGATTTCTCACACCAATGTGGGAAACTAGATTAAGTGAATTTTTACTTTCCCTCCAAATTGTTCCCTCCATTTTTCATTCACACAACTAACTTGAATCCAACAATCCCCCACATGAATGTAGAATATCTATTATATAAAAATTACGAACAAGTATGTGATCAACAAGAAAAGATTATTGATTGCATTTGGATAAGTGAGTTTTCCTTTAAACTTTCCATAGTGAACATGCATCGGATACACTCGGTCAATCGGTAGATTTGATATCTTTGAACCATCGAGCCTTAATGTACACCTAGACAACACATACATGTCACACAACTAGTCTTTTACTATTTATGGTTCTCACAATTATGTTCGTTTTAGCCATGAACACGTCTTGGTATCATAAAAGCGTAGAGAATATGCCTTTACTAACATTCTCATTGAAGCAACTTCCACCTCACTCTCACATAGGTGATTTCTAAATGTTTAATCCTATGATCAAACTATTTGGTCAAACTTAGAAACCATTAAAAAGCTTCAAACCATAACCCTTATCCCTATTTCCTGAACATTGTCTTTATCACGAGAATGGGTTGAGTATATTAACAATGTTGAACCATCAATCATAACTTTGTTTGATCTCCTTGAACCTAGCCCTTGGTATCTTCAATCTGCTAGGTAGAGTTACCACCATGCTGACTTGTCCTAGGCCGTAAACTTATTCCCTTTGATATTCTCTCAACTCCCTATATAAATAGGCCTTTTGTAAGTAGATCTGACACAAAATTCTTTGACTTCACATAGTTAATAGTGATAATTCCACTAGACAGTAGTTCTTTAACGGTATTATGTATTCATATTATATGACGAGATTTATCGTTATACATCATGCTCCCTACCCTACCTATCATTGCTTGGCTATCACGATGTATACATACTGGTACCAATGGTTTGGGCCAATAAAGAATATATTTCAAGAAATTCTGGAGTCATTCAGCTTCTTCACCGGCTTTATCTAATACGATAAATTCATATTCCATTGTAGAGTGGGCAATACATGTCTGTTTGGATGATTTTCAAGAGACTGCACCTCCACCTAAAGTAAATACTCGTGGATTTTATTTCATTCAATCCGGTAATCTAATTTATATCACTATATCCTTCAACGACCGCTGGATATTTATTATAATGCAAAACATAGTCTTGAGTATATTTAAGATACCCCAATGAGTTTTATTGGTATTACTCGTGACCCGATCCGAACCAGGGCCCTATCGTAATGGAAATCTTAAGTCCAACGAGGATCGAAGACCACCCCCAATACCTAAGCCAACCAACCAACAAATTCCCTAAGTCGAATGAATCTGAACCTATAACAAGAGAGCGGAAAATAAGACTAATAGTCATAACTTAAGAAGTGTCTTATCAATCCATCAATGTCAACATACTAGACCAATATACCCAAATCCATAGTCATCCACAAAGCCTATACAAATACAAAGTCAATAATATGTCGGGACATACCCTTGACAATAACCAAAATAATGCCTAAACCAAGTCTAATAAAGATGATGACTAGACTATGAAATTAAGCCTTCTGATGTATGGAAGCTCACCACTTCAATGTCAACTTATGAATCGACCTGAACACCTGATCATTGTGTATAAAAAGAAGAAGAAGAAGAAGCTCAGGTTCTTGTATCACATAGGGATACAACGTCCAGAGATGGTTAGCGGTTAGAGCGCTATCATGTAACTCAAGGATAAGGATAAAAGAGTGTTATCATTCAAAACCATGTTAAACCATCACACGCGACCACATTTACATACATAGGTATATACATAGACATATATATATAATGTATCGGAAAATGGAATAAAGCTTAGCATACAATTTAAAACACCCGATCATGAAACATGAAATGAGGGACTCAAACCTCCTACTCATCCTAAGTCGGTGGACTCTAACCTCAATCTCATAAAACATGGAGTGAAGGACTCTAACCTCCCACCCGTACTAAGCAAGTAGACTCTAACCTCAAGCTCATGACACATAGAGTGAGGGACTCTAACCTTCCACCCATACTAAGTAAGTGGTTAATCTCAAGCTCATGACATCTAGAGTGAAGGACTCTAATCTCCCACTCACACTAAGCAAGTGGACTCTAACCTCAAGCTCATGACATCTAGAGTGAAGGACTCTAACCTCCCACTTAAACTAAGTAGGTGGAATCTAACCTCATGCTCATGGCACATGGAGTAAAGGACTCAAACCTCCCACTCAATTCAATACTTAGGGACCCTAACCCATTTAACCAATTTAAACCATCAAGGTTGCAATTCAACACCATATATGACCATAAAGAATTCATGAAACCATTTAATTTTATAGACCAATGCCTTAGTTCATATCACAATACAATCCAATTTATTGTCATCAAGACCTATATAAAACCATTCATTCTTTGTTAGCATTCTTATACCAAGCTTTGGTTCAAAACATAATTTAATTTCATATTTAGGAACTCTAATCCCCTTTAACCAATCCAATCACCAAAGTCAACAACTAATTCATTACATGGCCAACAAGGCCTTTACAATACCATTTACCAATCATTCATACTTATTAGGCCATTGCCCTAGTTCAAAACACCATTAATATATGACTAGTTATTTCTCTTAGACATTTTCACAAACTCCATGAGGGCATAACTTTACCAAGACCAAAACCAAAGTAGAAACCATTAAGCTCAGGGTTACTCATGTCCCATTTGTTAAACCACAATAAACAAGCACCCACATGTGCAAACCATCACCACAAACATGTATACATACAAGTTTTAACAGAGTAAATAATACTCAACACTATGAATCAAAACCCTCAATATTTCTTTTCAAAACCACCAGTCAGAAGTCTAATCAATGTTTAAAATACATGATATTTTGAGATAAAAATTAGGGAAGAGTCACATGCCATATACACGAATATTTCATGGAAAGAACTTGACCCCTTTAGCCTCTAGATAAATACTTTTTGAAACCCTAGCCTCCAATCTTTAAGAAAGAGTTAAAGAGTGTTTTTTTGAAGAGTTTTGATCTTCCAATGAGGGTTTTGAGAGGCTAAAATGAGTTATATAAGGTGGGGACTAAAGTGTTTTGGGGTGGAAAATGTCTGGAATGCCCCCAGATTAAAAGCTAAAAGCTATCTTCACAGGAGGGTATGATCTTTACACCTAAATCGTACCTTAGGGTACAAGTGGTACCTTTATCTCGTACCCTAGGCCACACCATGGACCTCCAAACTATCCAACCTATGACCATACATGGCTACTCATATCCTAAGGTACGAGAAGTACCCTACAACTCGTACCCTACGCAGATACACTCGGTTGACCCAAAGAAATTATACGACTTGGTAGCTTACTACTCGTACCCTAATATACGACAAGGGAGAGGCCAAACCGTACCTTGGATAGAATTCAACCCACTTACACTGATCATTATACGAGGAGGGGTTACTAGACCGTATCCTAGCATATGAGAAGTATGCTCAAACCGTACCCAGTCCAGAATGTCCAAAACTCAGGAAACTTTACAACGACCAAGGTTTAGGGTATTTTAACTTGTGTACTGACTCAATTTACTAATAGAATATGCTATGTCTGGCCTTGTATAATTCATGATATACATTAAACATCCCAACACTCTTGTATAGTCCAACTGTGAGTCACTTTCACCTTCATTCTTTTAAAGTACAAGCTCAGGTCTAATGGAGTCTTGGAAATATCGAAATCCAAATATTTGAACTTGTCAAGTACCTTTTCAATGTAACAAGACTGTAATAACGCTTAAGTTCATATCCACAACTCCAAGCTCTTTCATATCGAACTTGCTCTCAAGCATTTATTTTTTAACATTTATGTCAAAAATGTCTCTAATGATGACCAACATGTCATCCACAATAAGCAAATAATGATGTTGTGATTTAGTGTGTCTTTAATGTAAACACATTTATCATATTCATTAATCTTAAATCCATTTGCCAACATAGTTTGGTCAAACTTTGCATGCCACTATTTGGGTGCTTGTTTTAGTCTATAAAATGACTTAACAAGTTTGCACACCTTATTTTCTTTATCAGGAACCACAAAACCCTCGAGTTGTTCCATGTAAATTTCTTTCTCTAATTCTCCATTTAAGAATATTGTTTTCACATCCATTTGATGGATTTCAAAATCATATACAACCACCAGGGCAAATAACACCCGAATTGATGTTATCCTCGTTACAGACGAGTATGTATCAAAATAGTCCAGGCCTTCCTTTTGTTTAAAGCCTTTCACTACAAAGTCTTGACTTGTATTTGTCAATAGCACCATCTGTGTTCATTTTCCTTTTGAAGATTCGTTTAGAACCTAAAAGTTTATTTTCTGGAGGAAGATCAACTAATTCCCAAGTATGATTGCTTAAGATTGAATCAAGATCACTATTGGCTTCCTCTTTCCAAAAGGATACATCCGAACACGACATCGCTTTTTCAAATATTTAAGGCTCATTTACAAGAAAAAATGTCACAAAATTTGATCCAAAGGAAGTTGACGTTCTTTGACATGTACTACACCTTGGATTCTCATCATTATGTACATTCTCGCTTGGTTCATATCGAGGTTGTTTAGACCCCTCACTAGACCGCTAATGTCCAGTTTTATATGAATAAATATGCTCAAAGAACTCATCACTATCTGGTTCAATTATCGTATTTTTATTGATTTCGAATGTTCTGATTTATGAACCAAAAACCTACATGCTTTACTACTTTTAACATATCCAATAAATATGCAGTCCATAGACTTAGGTCCTATCTTTACCTTTTTAGGCATATGAACTTAGACTTTCGCTAGACACCCCCACACTTTGAAATATTTCAAGCTGGGTTTCCTTCTTTTTCATTTTTCATATGAAATTAAAAGTGTCTTCTTATGAGGTACTCTATTGAGTATTCGGTTAGCTGTAAGGATAGTTTTCCCTCACAAGTTTGCGGTAAACCTGAAATTATAAGTAAGGCATTCTCATTATCTTTAAGGTTAGGTTCTTTCTTTTTGCAATCCCATTTGATTGAGGTAAATATGGGGTAATAGTTTTATGGACAATTCCATTCTCTACACATATCTCTGCAAAAGGAGATTTATACACTCCACCCCTATCACTTTTTATTATTTTTATCTTTTTCTCTAGGTGATTTTCATTCTATTTTATATTGCCTAAATGGGTCTATTGCTTCATCCTTACTATTTAGCAAATAGACATAACAATACCTAATGCAATTGTCAATAAAAGTTATAAAATACTTTTTCCAGCGCGAGATAATGTTGACTCCATATCACAAATGTTTGTGTGGATTAAGTCTAAGGGATTGGAATTCCTTTCAACAGACTTATACAGATGCTTAACATACTTTGATTCCACACACGTTTGACACTTTGCTTTATTGCATTAAAATTTTGGCAAAACTTCTAAGTTAATCATTTTTTGGAAAGTTTTGTAATTGACATATCCTAATCGTTCATGCCATAATTCACTAGACTCAAGCAAGTAAGAAGAAATAGAACTTTTGTTGATCTCAACAGTCATTACATTCATCCTAAACAGGCCTCGATGAGGTATCCTTTTCCTAAATACACTTCCCCTTTGCTAATTACAACCTTATCAGAAACAAACACACATTTGAATCCATTTTTGATCAGAAGTGATATAGAAATCAACTTCTTTCTCAACTCTGGTACATAAAGGACGTTGTTAAGAGTCAACACTTTGCCTGACATCATTTTCAAGAAGATTTTTCCTGTCCCTTCAATCTTTGTTGTTGTGGAGTTAAACATATAAATCTTATTCTCATCTTGAGCTAGAGCGTATGGAGCACACAACTTTTTATTAGCATAGACATGGTGGATGGCACCAAAATCAATCCACCAATCTCTAGGATTACCCACCAAGTTGCATTCTAAAAGAATGGCATTTAGAATTTTACTAAAGCAAAAACCATATGTCATGGTAAACTTGGAGTTTACTAGTATAAATAAGTTTTTAAGTTGACATGGATGATTATGACATTCTGAAGATGCACATATTGAGTAACGAACATGTAATGAAGATCCAGAAGATTCTTCAAGATATGTTGCTCGTTCTCATGATAAGTTGGTTAGACCAACTAATATTGGAATTGAAATCCTTAATATCTAAAAAGTATAAAGGTGAATATGGACCGTTCACCTATCATGTGGTATGTTGAAAAGATACATGTAACGCCTCGAGAATATCCTCTGGACGTTACATGGTGCTTAGAATCACAAGTGATCAAAATCTAACCTATGATACTAGCATAATTATTAAGCAACTGAATAAAATATATAAAAATGGAAATATTAAGCGGAAGAGATGTTTTTAGCTGAATTTTTTCAATATAATATTATTTAAAATATTTACAACGCTAGAATATACAAAAGAAAACTAAAATTGAATACATCAACTCTGACTGACTGTCTATAAAGCCTCTAATAATACTGACTATAGGTAGCCGGGACATGACCCCTATCTATCCCTAATCAATATGATTGAATAAAAATGATAGTGGAACTATAGTTGAATCGACTACTCTAATCAAAAGAACTCATCACCTGCTGGGTTTAAACTCTGAATTGTCTGACCATGATGTGTGGGCTACAACCGGTACCTACATTATGAAATAATGTAGCCACATAGATATATATGTGATTAGTGCTGTTGAAATAGACTGAGTAAGTGGCGTGAATGCAATAAGTAAAATTAAAGTTGAACATACTTTCAAATCATGCATGTTAAGTGTAAAGGGACTCACCTTGATCATGAATAAAATTGAAGTTTGAAATATCATAAAACATGAATAAAGAAGCATAATCAGATAAGCTTAGTGAGCCATTACACTTAGTTTCTAAAATATTTACTTTTATGGGAGATTCTTATAACCGAAATAAACCATGTGAGCTATCATAGAGTCCAACATCTTACCCATGTTGAGGAGAGTTATTCTACCCTTGTCATCGAATTAGAACCTTAACTTATAGTAATCACTAAATTTAGCCCATATTGAAAAAAGGGGGGACATTCTCCGGTGAGGGCCCTAAACCTATGGTGGCATGTAGTTTCTATAGAATAGGATACGTTAAACCCACATTCCCCTGTCGGTGCTAAGTACTACTCCTAAAACCTATACTTATATTCTCATACCGATGAAATCTACCTTAAAATAGCACATGGTTTTATAACAGAAAACCAAATATATTTCTCTTACGTAAATCATATCCATGAGGAAACTTGTGGATTTCATGTCTTATCTGAGATCATAAGATCAAAACTGAACTTTAATCATGTTTTAATACTTGTAATTTGAACAGATAAGCTTACACTTCTTGCAAACTCTATAACTTATGCTCAAAGATTGAAATCATTTATCATCTCATAGAAACTTCATATCAAAATATCATACTCAATACTTAAGATCACTTTCATGGATAAAATCATTAGTAACCATGAAATCATGTGCAAAATAATCTTCATTCATGAGAAAGCATCAAAATCTCAAAGCATAAGAAAAATGGGTATAAATCCTTGTAAGTCAATTTCTTCAAAATTAATTAAAAACCAAACTTTGGGGCACAAGGACGAAAGAGTATCCTTATTCAAACCCCATATACCTTAATTTCTTGATTTCTTGAAGAAAAATTTGAATTTGGAGCCTTAAAAGTTGAAAAAAATCGGTAAGAAACCCTAATTTCTTTTCTCTTGAGAGTGAAGAGGAGAATAAGCATTAAAAATTGACTAATGATAAAAATATAACGTTTATAGGATATTTTAATTCGTGGGATAGGGTTTGAGGTGAGGAAAAGACCAAACTATACCTAAGGAAACTTAAAATATTTTGCAAGAATTTATCAGTTGACAGCTTGTTAGCTTGTTGACAACTTGTTAACTTAGTCGTCAATCTCTAGCTGGAGTTGGGCAATTTCTGGTTAAGGTTGATGACTTAGTTGACAGCTTGTCAACTAGTTGATGACTTGTTAACTTAGTCTTCACCTTCTCTAAATAATTTAAGGTCTTTTCTAGTTAAGATTGACGACTAAGTTGATAGTTCATCACCTAGATGATAGCTCGTCAACTCAAGTCGTCACCTTCTTACAAACAAATACTCCTAGGTAAATAGGCATAACTTTCTACTCCAATATCTGACTAAAGTGAAATCAAATGCGTTGGAAATAAGACTCGAAGATCTTTCATTTGGTGGGTCTTGAGATCCATAACTCTATATATTCTAGAAGTTATACTCGTTTAAAGTGGACCTTTGTAGGGTCAAATACTAAAACTCAATCGATATAAATGTTTTCAACTCAACTTTGCTCTAACTGCTTCTTATGACCATAATTGATCGCAAATACTTTACACACAAGGTTAATGGTATGAAACTTATCTATGGTTTAAAAATAATAACTTTGAGGCTTTTCAGCATATGACAAATAGTTGGAAACTTATCTAAGAACTTCTGGGATATTACAATATTTCCCCGTTGTAATCATCGTCCCTGATTGAAGACTGGTATTCACACGAATGGAATGTAGCTACTACCTTGAAACTGTATAACTAAACTTTATCATGTCTCATAACTGAAATCACCTCCTGAAAGGGTACTGACTTAGCTGATACATATGGAAATTAAATACATACATATGAATCTTACGAATAGTGTAGACCAAACATGTTTGATAATAAAGGATATAGCTTAGCTGAAACGATAAAACTTCTATCATGCAACTGATTTTTGAGCTGACTTGACTGACTATAAGGTGCTGATTCATTCTGATAGTTTATAACTATGAAGTATTCATGACACGATCATATACATATACCTACAAAGTGATAGTTTATATGATAAAATCTCCAAGAGTTACTAAGAATGGAATATGAGTTTCCTTAGACTCTCCTTATCATAACTTCTAATAATAATTGAGGGGAAGAATTTTGGATATTATTTAGGCATTGAATTTAAATAAGGAATCGCAACAAGGCTACAACTTTATAACTGGAATATAGGCATATAAAATAGAATCCAGAATAGGATTACTATGCCTTAGGCAATGACACAACTAACTTTCAAGCTTAGCCATTATTCTCAAATATTTTCTCAACTATACTTTTCCTCTTAAATACTACACTTCATTTGATGCAACTTATAATCATCACATGGGTATTGATGACTTCTCTTACAAAAGTCTGAGTTGAACCACATACTCTTACCGTGTTCAAGCCTTACTCAAAGTCACAAGATACTATAGATAACACCATAATACTATTCTAAACCACGGGATTCAATATCCTAAGTTTTTTCACAGCTCTCATCTCAATAATAATACTCCTTACCACTTCAACAACTAATTTCAACCTCTTACTAGGAATTCACTAGTGTACAATGCATTCATCCACTTATATACCAACATGACATTCAAGCCTATCGTTATAACCACCTATGAACTTCTAAGCAACTAACTCACCTAGGAATTTTCCCATATTCTCTATTACCTCTATCAATAACAACTTTCATGCATTATCCACAACAAGGCACACCAAAAATTTTCAACTAACTATGACACATACCATAGCTTTGCCTCAATTTTCCTTCACACTTATAGCCTTAGATAAAACCTAAAGTTTAAATCAATTCTTTCTAATATCCACGCCAACATACAACAATGTTAACTGATGAGGGTCACCTACTCTCTCTCATCTAGACTATTGTTCACCCACTTTCATCACTACTATCTTAACATAGGAAGAGGTCACTGAAGGGCTAGAACGTGAGGACTTGAAGCATGAAAGAATACTATATGTAACTTTGACACTTAACTGAGGCCTAAGAAATATAGTATAAAGGCATGGATTCATTAAAGAGATAAAAAATAAGGACAGACATGACATAATGCAAATTTCACAGGTCATTAAAGGTGTACCATGAGTTCTGATAACTGAGCATACTTTAAAACATGAGTTCATACTTATCAAAAGTTACTTAACGCAAGATTAAAACTCATAGATTCATGAGGGATGACTCAAATTGTAGAGTGAAGTTGTTACTTCTTTTACTAAGATCTGAGAATGAACATAAATATGGATGAATTGTATAAGCATTGGCCACGGGCGTGGCTCTATCACGCAAGACATGGATAGGGTTCCATAATGACTGAAATCTAAGGAAAGAAATAGGCTAGAGTAAGAATGGATCACTATCTCATCACAACTCTTATTGACATGCATCACCATCTAATTCTAAAAACATGACTTGGTTCTTCACCATATCATATCCCCCTCAGATCAAAGCTGACATTCTAAACCTATGGGCATATTCTATATCTCAAAACTAAGCCATAGTTTCTTTACTTTAACAGTCTACACATGAATGCTCAACTTACCCGGATAACTATACTTAGAAAACACTAACTTTATTCTCAAACAATACTCTTTTATATACGTCCCTTAACTCTCTATATCTTCAATAATCATCGTCATATACTTACACTTTTCTCTGCAAATATACCTGTCTCTCTAAACACATATCTACCCTTCCTTCTTAGTTTACTAATATTACACCTCTAAGCTTGTATTTTTTTCCTACACCATGAGAACTATTATAACACCAAAAGACCTAACATCTTCAGCCTCTAGCTCCTAACTTAGCTATCAGGAACACCATATACTATACAACTAACCTTCTTCACACATAACAACTTAAGGGTACTATCTAACCACACCAAACACTTAATAACCATAGAAAATAATTCAACCACATATCATCTTAGGGACACCTCTATATCATACCTACAACATCATACTTAATTGTAAATAAATGAACTTAAATTCTTGCGTACATCATTCCAAGCCTACTAGCTCACTTTTCAGATAACTAGCATTACTATTCCAAGCAATCATTATTTCTACCTTGATGATCATCTACTGTTCAAGCTAAGATTCTAGTATTAGATATGATTAAGTACAACCTTACACACCATTCTTGTTTGGCAAAACATCAAGAACACTAGTCCACTAGAATGTCATAAAAAACAATAATTGATCATAATCTTACAGTCTATCTTAGTATAATCCATTAGCATATCCTCCTTTCACACATCACTACTACTTACCCATCTGTATGTCTAAATTATATTCATATCTCTATAAGCATCAACCAATTTCTTTTTTTTTTCACAATAACAAAGAGAAGCCTAAATTAACAATCCTCAACCACCAAATACTTCCATTAATAACCTATACTTTCTAAAATAATAAAATACTATAAAGAACTTATCTCCTACTTCAAGCATATTCTAGGTCACCCAAACTAACTACTAACGCCTTCTCTACCTTTTACCATGAAATATACACCATACTAACTGCCCTCTAATTAACAGCCAGAAACATATTGCCTCAATACTAACTCGATAGCATGCATAAATTTATCTATATATTCTTAATCAATCGCTATCCCCACTTTTCTTAGTACTAACTTCTAAATCCATGCTTCTAACTCTAAGAATATTCTACTACTTATGAATCATAACACTCTAGGTTACAGTATCCCTTAATGAAAACAATATTCAATACTCTATATACATACTCCCTCCTCTTATGAATGCTATCTGTAATGAAAGGTTAACGAGGAATATAAATACATATTATATTCTATATTAACTGCACAAATCATATGGATGAGGACATAAGCTTTTGATCTAAAGGACTTAAAACACACCAACTGGCTCCTCTAAAGCCTTTTATGCAATTTCTGAAGTTACTAATAGTTAATCTGAGAGCAGCATATCAGTCAAATTTGAGATTTATTACTCATCTCAAGAATAAGTCATAGTTGGAGAATTTTAGAGTAATACATGAATCAAAAAAAGTTACTTGAGAGGAAAACTTTACCACACGATCTAGAGCATAAAAAAAGGAAAACATTTCTTAAATGCCCAAAAGCCTCTCAAAGAAAGGTATGGACGTCACTATACCATTTTGCAAGACTCTACTAGACACGACTTCACAGGCACCCTAGGAAACTTGAACTCTGTGCTCTGATATCATTTCTAACAGTCCAACCTACTAGTGATATTGTCCTCTTTGGGCCCAGGCCCGCATAGCTTTAAAATGCATCACTAGGGAGTAAGGTTTGCTTACTTATATACCCAATATCACTTTTGTGTTTTGCTGATATAGGACTCTTTATCCTAAGTTGAGGTGTTACATTTTTCATGGCCTAATCCACTAGTGATATTGTCCACTTTAGGCCTAGGCCTACACGGCTTTAAAATGCATCATTAGAGAGTAAGGTGTCACGACCAAACCAGGGCCTGGTCGTGACGATATCCCAAGCCCACTATGAACTGGAGATCACCTCCATCGTCTAACCTCATGAGAACAAAATAATAACAATGACAATGCAAAAGCCAACTCAAGATAAAAATAAAGTGATGAATAAATAACTCAAATGAAACTAAAAGTCAAAATAATAACCAACCAACCCATATCTTGTCCATAATAGCCTCTGAAACCAGAATACCAAATAGATCGGGACATGCCCCCTACCATAACCAAAAGATTCCAAAAGTGCTAAATCAATAATGAAAGAACAAGGAAATGATAAGTCCTTTCGAAGGATGGAGCCTTACTACTTCACAACAACTCGACAGATAAGCTAATCCACCTAACATTGTACATTGTAAAAGAAGTGTATTCAGAACCTACCTTATGAAACAATATAGCATCCTAGGATGGTCAGTGGGATGAGAACTGACATGTAACTCGGGATAGGGATAAAATAACGCCATGTCCAACACCAAATTAAGCCACATACACACATTCATATACATATATAAGACGTCGGGATAGGGAACAATGATTTAGCATGAGATTTAAAACCATTATCCTAGACTGTGTATCTCTATCTATCCTAAGGAAACCCATGCACTATATGGGTTCAGCTCCCTCTACTGAAAGGGCACAGTGCGTGTTAGCCATACGAACTGGAGAAATTTGAGGAAGGGCCAAAGCTACCGAGGCTTCAACCATACCAAATATATATATGTAAACAATGCACATGATCATAAAGACCCCCATGCCGGCAAATATGGTTACCAGCATCGGTCCCCCAATGACCTTCACCTTCTACTGCGAGCTACACAACCCCCTATAATCCCAAACTAAAACCATTTTCACACATTCCCATTCATTAACCAAGGAGTTTTTTAATTAGGCATTTGCCATGGGTATCATCATGCCAAATAAAGTTAAGCTTGCAAGCCATTCCATTATGCCATTCCAAAATAAAATAGCCAACTTGACTCCAAGGTTTCCAATTGAAAACCAATCTATTGCTACCAAGGCCTTTCAAAACCAAATTATGTTCCATTAACCTTTTACGCAATGCAAGGTTTTCATATATATCCATGTATTAAAACTAATTTCACAAGTTGGGTTAAGGTTAAAGCCAACTCCAAGCATTAAACCAAAAAAAAATTGGGGAAACTCATATTTCCTATTCTAATTCCCACACCCATGCATTTATCCAGTTCAAAATCATGAGAATAAATCATAAACAACTAATTCAAAACCATAAAAACTCAATTCATTTAACAATCATTCAAATCTCTCAAAACATATTCAAAACCAAACCATTAAACAGATGGACAGTAATTAAACGTATGTTTTTGTATAAAACTAATTTAGGGAAGCGATACATGTCTGAGACACACAATAATTTGTAATCAATTTGAATTTTAGAGCTCAGACAATGAATGCATAGTGAAACCCTTGAATGTTCTTGGGTTTTGTATTTAAGAGTGAAATAGGGGGATTTGATCTTTGAAAATTAATAGGAATGGGATTATTTTATGTTTAAAAGTCATGGAAAAGGTGAAAAGACCAAAAGGCCCTCACCCTTAGTGACAAAAACAAAACTGGATGAAAACTACACCTTGGTGTGGCATGCCAATATTGCAGAGGTTATCCACTGTGCCATGCCAATATCGCAGAGGGTAACCTCTGTGACACGGTGATATCGCAAACCCACACTACCTCGGGGTCCCAAAATGACCTTGAACCCATTTAAAAAATTCTAAAACTTTCCCCAAACACCCTTTTAACATCTCTAAACATAAGTCAAGTCAAAAATTGATATTATGTATGTGAGAAGGTCAAAAATAAAATGGTCTAGATTTTAAGGGTCTTATATTTCCTCCTCCTCCCCCCTCCCTCCTTAGAATTATTTGTCCTTGAATAATGAGCTAGGACACTTTTAGTATGAGAATAGCAAGAATATACCAGAATTAGTTGACAAACTTGAAAAATAATAAAAGGGAAACAAAACTCATACCTTAAGCACTTTCACCCAAACACAGAGAATAAGAATGGGTACTTGGTCTTCAGATCATCCTCAGTTTCCCATGTAGCCTCTTCTATATTTTGGTTTCTGTAAAGAACCTTCACTGAACCTATGTCGTTGGCCCTTAATCTACGGACTTTTCTATCTAATATCTCAACCGGGACTTTCTCATAAGACAAGAAATCTGCAACACCAATATTCTCAACAGGCACTATTAAGGAAGGGTCACTCACACACTTTTTCAACATAGATACATAAAACACGGGATGAATAAGACCCAAACTCCCAGGCAACTCCAACTCTTAAGCAACATTCCCAATTCTCCTCAAAATCTGATGCGATCTAACATGGCAAGGACTAAGCTTCCCCTTCTTCCCAAACCTCATGACTCCTTTCATAGGAGACACCTTCAAGAATACCCAATCTCTTTCAAACTCCAACTCTCTTCGCCTCATATTCGCATAAGACTTTTGGCAATTATGAATAATCTTAAGTCTTTCTCTAATTACCTTTACCTTTTCCATGGCTTGGTGAACCAAGTCAGGAACAAACAACCTAGTCTCACCAACCTCAAGCCATCCAATAGGAGATCTACACCTCCTACTAGTACTGTGCAAAGACTGAACCGACCAATAATGTAAACCGATAAAAATATTATTGGTTTATTATTATTGGATTATTAGGTTAATGGGTTTTAATGGTTTTTTTAAAAAAATTATTGGGTTATTGGTTCGGTTCAATTTTTTCTTATTGGGTTATTAGGTAAATCGATAACCCAATAAGAATATATATATATGTGTGTGTATATATATATGACTTATTAGATATTTCTCTTTAATCTCTACAAATTAACAAACCTATTATTTCAATTATACAAACTCTTAATTTCTCCTAACAATATTTAGTTCAAACTTGAAGATTCTTGTAAATTAAAATACATTATGTAGGATTTTTGTTTGCAAGTAAGATTCGATTATTTTTCATGTTAGTAACTACTATATCTATTTTATGAGTATTTTTGTATCGGTTAAACTGAAAACCAAACCGTTAAGGACTAAAAACCGCTAAACTAAAAATTGATAAAAAATATCTTATTGGTTTGGTTATTGGTTTAGCATATTTAAAAACCAAAAATCGATAAACCTAATATGTAAAATCGAACCAAACCGATTGATGCACACCCCTACCTCCTACCATAAAGAGCCTCAAAAGAAGTCATCTGAATGCTCGAGTGCTAACTATTATTATATGAAAACTCAATAAGAGATAAATGATCTACCAAACTACATCTAAAATAAGTCACACAGGCCCTTAGCATATCCTCCAAAGTCTGACTAGTTTGCTCTACTTGCCTATCCATTTGATGGTGAAAAACAGTGATAAGGTTCACCTATGTATCCAAACCTTTCTAAAAAGAGCTAGAAGCAGGAAGAAAATTGTGTACCTCCGTCATAAATAATAGACACTGTGTACCATGCAACTTCATTATCTCTTAAATGAACAACTTGTCATAATTCTCTCCTGAGTAGTTAGTCCTCACCGGCAGAAAGTGGCAGACCTAATCATCCTATCTATAATGACCCAAATAGAATCATACTAATTATGAGATCGTGGAAGCCCTATAATGTAATCCATATTAATCATCTGTCACTTCCACATAGGCAACTCTACCTCTTGAGAAAGTTCACCAGGCCTCAAATGCTAAACCTTAATTTGCTTAGAATCCATGCATTTAGCCATAAAATTTACCAAATCTCTCTTCATATTGTTCCACTAGTAAATCTCCTTCAAGCCATGGTACATGTTAGTTGAGCCTGAATGGACTGTATATCTGGACTCATGAGCCTCAGACAAATTCTTCCTTGCAACCCATCTATATCAGGAACACATAATATTTCTTGGTTTCTAAAGATGTCATCTCCCCCAATCTCAAATGCCATAACCTTTTGCTGACCGACATCATCCTTAATCTACAAAAGTATGGGATCCAAAGCCTACTTCTTCTTCAAGGGATGATTTAACCACTTCTTGAACAATGACTTCTCCATCCTTAGAGTCCAAAAAATAAACTCCCAAGTTAGCCAGCCTGTGAATGTCCTTCACCAATCCTCTTTTCTCTGCATTCATACGAGATAAGCTCCCTATAGACATCCGGCTAAGAGCATCAACAATGATATTAGCTTTATCTAGATAGTAATGAAGACTCATGTCATAATCCTTAAGTAATTCGAGCTACCACCTCTACTTGAGATTCAACTCCTTCTGAGTGAACACATACATTAAGATCTTATGATCAAAATAAATATCCACATGCACCCTATACAGTGAATGGTGCCAAATCTTCAAAGCAAAAACCACAGCCGCCAACTCTAAATCATGAGTCGGACAATTTGTCTCATGAACCCTAAGCTGCATGGAAGCATAGGTGATAACCTTACTAAGTTGCATCAAAACACAACCCAGTCCCACACGAGATGCATCACAAAATACAACAAAACCATCAGTAGCCTCGGGAGGGTCAAAACTGGAGTAGAAGTCAAATTATCCTTTAACTTCTCAAAACTATCCTCACAAGCATCAGACCACAAAAACATAACCTTTATTTTAAGTTAACTTCGCTAATGGAAAAACTATAGAAGAGAAACTCTCTATGAACCTACTGTAATACCCAAACAAGCCTAAGAAGCTCCTAATGTTAGTTGGAGTCATGGATCTAGGCTATTTCTTAACTGCCTTAACCTTCTATGGATCCACCATAATTTCCTTACTAGAAATAACATGTCCAAGGAAAGTTACAACATTCAGCCAAAACTCATACTTAGAAAATATTGCATACAACCCCGGATCCTTAAGATTCTATAACACAATTTGAATATGATTGACATGATCCTCCTCACTCTTAGAATACACCAAGATGTCATCAATAAAGACAATAACAAATAGATCCAAAAGGTGCCTGAAAACTCAATTCATAAGCTCCATAAAAGCAGCCAGTGTATTAGTTAATCCAAATAAC
Source organism: Capsicum annuum (assembly GCF_002878395.1). Taxonomy (NCBI): domain Eukaryota; kingdom Viridiplantae; phylum Streptophyta; class Magnoliopsida; order Solanales; family Solanaceae; genus Capsicum; species Capsicum annuum. Next base: position 122,684,816 of record NC_061111.1, read on the forward strand.
ATAGCAAAAAACTCATAATGGCCATACCGGATTTGGAAAGTAGTATTAGGAATATCCACCTCCCGAATATTCAGCTGATGATAGACCAAACATAGAGAAATCTTAGAGAAGCACCTAGCACCCTGAAGCTGGTCAAAAAGATCATCAATCCTAAGAAGAGGGTACGTATTCTTCACTGTAACCTTATTCAACTGACAATAGTTTATACATATCCAAAGAAACTAATATATTTTTCATATAAAAATCATAGGAGCACCCCACAAAGAAACACTAGGACGAATGAACCATTTATCAAGAAGATCTTTCAACTGCTTTTTAAGTTTCTTTAGTTCAGTCGGAGCCATCCTATAAGGAGGAATAGAAATAGGTCATGAATTCGATAGAAGATCAATCCCAAATTCTATTTCCCTATTGAGAGGAATTTTAGGAAGATCATAGGGAAATATTTCAAGAAACTCATTAACCACATGGACAGATTACAAAGAGGAACCCTCAGAATTAGAATCCTTAAACCACACTAGATGATATAGACACCCTTTGGAAATCAACTTTCGATCTTTAAGATAGGAAATGAACCTTTCTTTAGGTACTAAGGAACTCCCCTCCTAATTGATAACTGGTTTATTAGGAAAATAGAAATTGGCCTTTTGGGTCATATAATCTAAGAAAGCATGGCACGAATGGAGCCAATCCATCCCCAAGATTATATCAAAATCTACCATATCTAGCTCTATCAAATCCATACATGTATCTCTATGAAAGATACACACCACAATAATAGAGTCATCCACCAGAGCAGACACAGTAAAGGGGTTAGAAATACTTTCGGGACCAAAACCAAAATGCACAACCACATAATAAGTCACATAAGAAAGGGTAGAACCCAGATCAAGCAAGCAATAAACATCACAAGAGAAAAGTTGTAACATACCAGTAACAACATTAGGAGATGCCTCAGATTCCTGATGGGTGGCAAGAGCATAAAGATGATTTTGGCCAGTGACGGTACCAGAAGTAGCACTCTTTGGTACAATAGCTAAAGATGTGGAAACTGGAAGTTTATTATCCCCAATGGAAACCTTGGGTGAAGGACAATCCCACTGTATATAACCAAGCAGACCATAATTATAACACCGATTCCACTGCTCTTTATAATAGCCATGGTGAATCTCTCCAAAAAAATGACAAGAAGGATAAAGCAGGGTTTACTTAGTTCTACTAGCCCGAGACTGGGCACCCTATGCCTTAGAACCACTGCTAGACTAAAAATAGCTATCACCCAAAGGCTTTGGATAAGGAGCACTAGCAGACAAATATGAATTTCCCTAATTCTTCTTCTTAGTCCACTGTCTACTATCTCTCCCACTATTTTGTTGACCCTTACCCTGCACTGAATATCTAAACCTCTTATTCTGCCTCTTTCCAATCTTTGTCTGTCTCATTTTTTCATCCTTTACTTATTGTATATAAACCACAATTCTGGAGATGTCCTTATTATTATTCAATATTATAGCCTTACACTCCAATACCAAGTCACGGTACAAACCAGTAGCAAACTTTCTTATATTAGATCCCTGGATAGACACCAACTCTGGAGCATAACGAGACAATTGTTGAAATTTCAAGACATACTCTTTCACTCATCTTACCCTACTTTAAATTAACAAACTCCTCAGTCTTAGCTTCTCTCAACTCCTGAGAAAAGAAATGATTGAGGAAAGCACCTGCAAATTCATCCCACATAGCCTGTTCAACATCATTAACCCTTATAGCTTCCTACTCCTCATACCATTAATAAGCAATATCCTTCAATTGATATGCAATAAACTCCACACCCTCTACATCAGTAGCCTACATTACCCTACAAATTTTCTCCATCTCATCAATAAACCCTTAAGGATCCTCCTCAACCTTAGAGCCTGTAAAGATTAGGGAATCCAAACTCATAAACTAGCTAATACAAGAGACCTCCAAAGAAAGAGCAACAAAACCAACATGATTCGACTAACAAGATTGAGATGTCACCAACTAAGTAAGCAAATAAATGGATTGATAGAACTCCGTATTAGAGATTTCTTTTTGAGGTGGTTGATCATAGGTATCACCAACCCAGAAAGCCCAGGGAGTAAGAGTAAAAACCGGTAGAACTCCACGTGGGATAGCACAATCAGGAGTAGGGACCCTAGATTGGGTCTACACTCTATAAGCAGGGCGAGTCCCCTCCACATTTTCTTCTGGTGGAATGGAGTTCCTGGCAAAGTTTCTACGAGCATTAGATCTTTGAGGAGGCATGATCTAAAATGTGAGGAAAGCAGGAGTTAGAGAATTTTCATAATACTTGACTCTATAGTCTAAAATAGAACACAAGAAAGGGAAACATTCCTAAATACCTTGTAGCCTCCTTCTTACAAGTGTGGTGCACTAAATACCCATAAAAAAAAATCTACTCAACACGGATTTGTGGACACCCAAAGACTCTAAGTCGTGCTATGATGCCAAGCTTGTTAGAGCCCAAACTAGGACCGTCATGACGAGTATCCTAAGCCCACCATGGATCAGAGATCACCCTCATTGCCTAAGCTCATGAGCATAAAATAATAACAATAAAAAATGCAGAAGCCAACTCAAAATAGAAATAAACTGGTGAACAAATAACTCAAATGAAACAAAAAGTCAAAATAATAACCAACCAACCCTTATCTTATCCACAATAGCCACTAAAACCAGAATAACAAATAGGTCGAGACATGCCCCCCACCATGACCAAAAAATTCCAAAAGCACTAAATCAATAACGAAAGAACCAAAAAATGATAAGGCCTTCTAAAGAATAGAGGATAACTACTTCACAACAATTTGACAAATAAGCAAATCCACCTAACGCTGTACAAGGGTAAAAATAGTGTCTCCGGATCCGACATTATGAAATAATATAGCATCCTAGGATGATTAGTGGAATGAGCACTGTCATGTAACTCAGGGTAGGGATAAAATAATTCCATGTCCAAAACTAAATTAAACCACATGCACACATTCATATATACATATATAAGATGATGGGATAGGGAACAAGAATTTAGCATGAGATTTAAAACCATTATTCTGGATAGTGTATCTATATCTGTTCTAAGGGCACCCATAATATATATGGGTTCAGCTCCCCTGTTGAAAGGGCCCTATTGCGCGTTAACTGCACGAACCAAAGAAATACGAGAAAGGGCTAAAGCCAACGAGGCTTTAATCATTCCCAATATATACATATGTATAATGTGTGAACTATGCACATGGTTATAAAGACCCTCACATTGGCAAATGTGGTTTTTAGTATCGGTCCCCCCCAAGACCTCCACCTTCCACGACAAGCTATACAACCCTCTTTATACCCAAATTAAAATCATTTACACATATTTCCATCCATTAATCAAGGATTCTTTTAATTAGGCAATTTACCATTGGTATCGTCATACAAAATAAAGTTAAACTTGCAAGCCAATTCCATTATGCCATTCCAAAACCAATTAGCCAAATTGACTCCTAGGTTTTAAAAACTAATCCAAGGCTACTAAGGCCTTTCAAATTCAATTTATGTTCCATTAAGCTTTTATTCAAGAGTGAAGTAAACTACATTTATATTAATGTTTCAAAACTAATTTCATAAGTTGGGTTAAGGTTAAAGCCACTTCCAAACCATTAAACCAAAAATTTTTGGGGAAACTCATGTTCCCCATTCCAATTCCCATACCCATGCATTTATTTAGTTCAAAATCATGAGAATAAAGTATAAATAACTAATTCAAAATCATGGAAACTCAATTTATGTAGAAACCATTCCAAATCCCTTAAACTATATTTAAAACCCAACTATTAAACCACATGGACAATAATTAAACATATATTTTTGTATTAAATTAATTTAGGGCGGAGATACATGCCTGAAACACACAAGAATTTGTAATAGATTTGAAGTTTGGAGCCCGGATGATAAATACATAGTGAAACCCTTGAATGTTCTTAGGTTTTGCATTTGAGAGTAAAATTGAGGAATTAGATCTTTGAAAATTGATAGAAATGGGATTCCCTTATGTTTAAAAATCATGGAAAAGGTGAAAAGACCAAAATTCCCTCACCCTTAAGTGAAAAAAAAGACTAGACGAAAATTACACCTTAGCGTGGCACGCCAATATCATGGAGGATATCCTTTGTACTATGCCAATATCACAAAAGGTAACCACCGTGACACGCTGATACGCGGACCCTCTCTACCTCGGGGTACCAAAATGACCACGAACCCCTTCTAAAAATTTTGAAACTTTTCCAGAACACCCTTTAAACATCCCTAAACACAATTCAAGTTAAAAATTGATATTACATACGTGGAAGGTTAAAAATAAAATGGTCAAAAATTTAAAAGGCTTATGTAAGGATTGCTTACTTATATACCCCGCATCTCTCGTGTATTTTGCCGATGTGGGACTCATTATCCTAAGTTGGAGTATTACATATATCCCATCTTGTGGACATAGCATCCTCCAGAGGTTGGCCCCACCGAATGAGATTTTTCTAGACTAAGGACTGAGGTTTGCTTCGCCTTATTGGGATTTGCATAAAATCAGTTTGAACTCTGGCCGACATCGATAAGGATGACAAAAAAGTGGTTCTGATACCAAGATTATAATGCTTTAAGAATATCCCCCCCCCCCCTCCCCCGGATGTCACAGGTTCTTATAACCATAAGTGATCTAAAGCTAACCCATTATACTGGCATAATTCATAAGCAATTGAATAAAATACATAAAAATAGGAATATTAAGTGAAAGTGGTGTGTTTAGCTGAACTTGTTCAATACAATACTATTTAAAATATTTACAACACTAGAATATAATAAAGAAACTGAAACTAAATACATTAACTCCGATTGACTGTCTATAAAGCCTCTACTAATACTGATTGTAGGTAGCCGGGACATGACCCCCAATTATCCCTAATCAATATGACAGAATAAAAATGATGTTGGAACTATAGTTGACTCGAGTTCTAGAATAGAAAGAACTCATCACCTACTGGCTGAAAACTCTGAACCGTCTGACCATGATGTGTGGGCTACAATTGGTACCGATATTATAAAATAAGGTAGCCACACATACGTATATATGGTTAGTACTTCATGAATGTGTTGAGTAAGTAGGGGTGAATGCAATAAGTAAATTTGAAGCTGAACATCCTTTCAAATCATGAATGATAAGTGTAAAAGGACTCACCTTGATAATAAATAAAACTAAAATCTAAAATGTCATAAAACATGAATAATGAAGCATAATTTGATAATCTTAGTAAATCATTAACTTAGTTTCTAAAATCCTTACTTTTATGGGAGATTCTTATAACCGACATAAACCATGTGAGCTATAATGAAGTCCAACGTCGTAACCACATTGAGGAGAGTTTTTCTACCCTTTCCATCAGAAAAGAACTTATAGTGATCACTAAACTTATCCCATGTTAGGAAAGAAGGGACACTTTTTAGTGAGGCCCCTAAACCTACGGTGGCACGTAGTTTCTAGAGAATGGAATATGCTAAACTGACCTTCCTCTTTCAGCGCTAAATACTACTCCCAAATCATATACTTATATGCCCATACTAATGAAATCCACCTTAAAATAGCACATGAGTTTATAAACAGAAATAAAAATATCCTTCTCTTATTTAAATCATATTCATGAAGAAACTTAAGGATTTCATGTCTTATAATAGATCATATGATCAAAACTGAACTTTAATCACGCCATAATACTTGTAATTTGAACTGATAAGCTTAAACTTCTTGTAAACTCAGCAACTTATCCTTAAAAATTGAAACTATTTATCATATAATAGAAGCTCCATATCAAAATATCAAACTCAATACTTAAGATCACTTTCATGGATAAAATCATTAGTAAACATGAAATTATATCCAAAATAATGTTCCATTCATGAGAAATCATCAAAATCTCAAAGTATAAGAAAAGTGGGCATAAACCCTATGATACGACTGAACTAGGGCCTAGTCATGTCGAGTATCTCAAGTCCAACCAGGACCGCAGACAACCTCGAATACCCAAACCATTAACCGCCTTACACCCCATGTCAGATGAATTTTGAACATATAATAAGATAAGGTAATACTAAATTAAAGATGTGATTATAAGTCTAAAATCAAAATCAAAAGCCACAACTAATTAGCCATCCAATACCAATCCCAATGCCAATACAAACACCAATGTTAACACTATTACTGACACCGTCCATGTCCATAGTAGTCAAATAAAGCCTTTACCCAAAATCAAAGAATATTCAGTCGGAACATTCCCCCGACCATAGCCAAACCAAGAACAAAAGAAATAGTAAAGACATGAAGAAATCCATAGCATGAAACGGGGTCTTCCAAAAAGTTGTCCCTGATTCACTTAGTCATTGTGTAGAAAGA
>NC_061111.1:122694281-122716710 GCF_002878395.1 Capsicum annuum
AAGTTGTATTAAAAGACTATCAGATACAAAATATCATGAGCCACTATAGATTGATAGTTCAGGAGCTAAGAAGATTTTAACTATTGTAAAAGGTAAAAAATTTCAAGATTCCCAACTGTAATCCCTCAAAGTGAACAGTCCCTTGTTCACCATGAGATTGGTACTGATGTTGGTTAAGAACTGTGTACTATCATCCTAGAAGTTCAAGTTTTAGGCTACTATAAACATGTTTTACCAATCAATACCCTGCACAATATTGTTTCACATCAGATTCAAGAAACAACAAAGTACAGTAAAGAGACAGATAATACTTAAAGCAGATGTTGAAGGATGCAGGGTTATCTCTACAAGCACAAACAAAGGAAACAAGGCTAAAACCAACGCCGATAGCAGGGTGGTCCCAAATAGAGGATGTGAAGTCTAATTTTAAATGAGTTATAAGGTTTTATTTTGGAATATTAAGTCTGTGAGAACTCGCCATGCTTTTCACATAGTGAAAATATTACACAAATATCACAAGTTATTTCTCATTGCATCAATGGAACCGTTTCAGGATCCTTGACATATTCTGAAATATAAGAGAAGGTTGGGAATGCAGTATATCAATAACAATAAGAATGGTAAATTTGAATTTTCATGCAAAAAGGATATCCAAGTTATCGTGCTAGCAGATTCTAATCAACAGTTGACTACTCAACTTTCTTTCATGGATGGTAAATCTAGCATTACTTCTACTATTTATACATAGTGTGGTGCTTTGGAAAGGCTGAGCTTGTGGGAGGACATTTATTCTCTGAGTCATGATATGAATCTTCCTTGGTTAATTGGAGGGTGTTTTAAATGTGATTTTGAATGAGGAATAAAAGATTGAAGGCCTAGCTATTCACCCTCATGCATATGAAGATTTTGCCTTCTGTGTTAATTCTTGTGAGCTATTTGACATTAATTTTAAAGAAAGTCTTGTCACTTGGTCAGATAAAAGGGTTGATGATGCTTGCATTTTAAAAGGTTTGGCAGATTATTGATGAATAAAGCTTGGTTAGGACCTTTTGGTCATGTAGAGATGGAACGCTTAGTTAGAACTAGGTCTGATCATGCTTCTTTATTTTTAACTTGTGGTGGAAAAGCTCCACATTATGTTACACCTTTCAAAGTCCTAACTGTTTGGCAATAGGATCTCTTATGGCTCGAAGGATGTGTTCATTAGTTTGAAATAGAAAATGAAAAACACTAAATTTAGCGTCTAAATGGAGTAGAGAAAGATTTGGAGACATTTGCAAACAACTGATTACCAGAGAGGACATAGTCAAGACTAAAGCAGATCTTTTTGAAGCACATCTTAATGCTAATAATAGAATGGTTTTGCAAAGAGCTCAAGTTGAACTGAAGTAATATCTTTATTATAAATAAGAGTACGGGAGGCAAAAAATAGGGATCTAGTGGTTTTTTGAGGAACAAGACTACTAAGTTCTTTCAAAGCTTAGTAGTTGAAAGAATGAAGAGATTGACCCTCAATAAAATTATGAAAAAGGGTGGAGAATGGGCAGAAGGACAGGTAGAGGTGGAAACAAATTCTATTTCCTAATTTTTGAAATAATTTACAAGTGAGTCTGACACTGGAGCTAACATTACTCAATCATATTCCATCTATCATCACAAAATAGGAGAAGACTGCTTTAAATGTTCTTCCCACAGATAAAGAAGTAAAAAAAAATAGGGTTTGAGCTAATAGAGATAATGTCAATAGCCCTGATAACAAGGGTTAGATCACGTACAAATAATACATACTGATAGGTATCATCGGCTGACAAGGGTTAGACCACGTAAACTCAATATAGAAATCATAGAAAAAAAATATGAAAGCTTATATAACAATCTAATCCACATCACTTTCATCCCCTTGTGTTACCTAAAAGTATTCCTTTGTTATTCTTGGTGACTTAGTTGTATCTAATACATTACTAGTAGTAAATATGCACTATTGACATTCATTTTGTACCATTCATACTTAATCTCACTAATCATACATCACCCTTCACATCAAGTCTCATACAACATAACTCTCTCTTGCTTAACCCCAATAGCTATTATAAGCCAATCTATTTTACTTATGCCATAGTTAACCTCAATAATAGATGAGACAAATAACCATAACCTCGTAATAAGTACAATCCTGAAACCTTAACAATTACTTCAGTTGTATTAGCACTTACCCTTTCACAACAACACCAAGAATTTAGTCAAGTATAAGTCATTGTAGACAATCTACCAAGTCAAGACCATGACTATCAATAACAGACCCAGTCAACAAACCATGACTATCGATCATTAATCAAATCAACCGCCATGACTCACAACAATAAGTTATATCTTTTATCAAATACACAAGTATACAAAATAGAATATATGTCATTCTTTATCTTAGCCCGAACTCTGAAGGATCCAATATAATCAATAATAACAAAAACGATCATAAATCTCGATTCTCTCAAGGAACCAGATAAGCCAAGTCAAGACATAAACTCATTCACTCAAGGAGTCAAATATAATATTAGATAGAACATAAATTTGATTCACTTAAGGAACCAAGTATAATAAGTCAATATATAAACTTGGTTCACTCATGGAACCAAAGATAATACCATATAACACATAAACCCAATTTCCTTCGAAAACTAAATATAATATCAACCAATCCCGTGAAGATGTCTAAATACTGATACATCCTACAATAATAAGTATAAATCCCATGAAGATGTCAAAATATCGGTACATCCCATAATAATAAGTATATACCTTACAAAGATGTTCAAATACTGACACATCCCAAAGTAATAAGTATGTATCCCATAAATATGTTCAAACATCGGTAGATCCCACAATAATAAGTAATGAATATAATAATCATTCACAATGAGAATAAATAATCATACTTGTATAATCAACAAGCTTTTACTGTAACCTCATTATATGTGATTAACACCTAGGATATTATTTCATAATTTACTTTCTTGAACATGCACTACAAAGAGGATACAACACTCCAAATAATTGGTTAAACACAAGTTAGACATTTCATGTAACAATAATTTTTTTTTAACACATGAAATCACAAGTATGTCCAAAAGACAGCTAACAACTCACAATTCAGGCTTTATCAGTTCATATTCATCAATTACAACATGCTCAAAAATCAATCCATGGCTTATTTAAGTAAGAGTTACCAAGTCATATTCATTAAATTCAATTATTCATTTTAGAGTACAACCCAAGGAGTCTAAACTCTAGTTCAACATTCATAAATTCATTCACTAATCCAGTCATCCTTTATGTATACCGGGTTGGGGATTCTACTATTATCTATCAACCTTTGCATTCAAGTTATTCCTAGGTTCAAGACCCTACTCTATTTGCTAAATTCACCCACATTCACCTTACAATCTAGTTTTAGTTATACACCTTTATACCTTTTACCTTCTAACCCTTAGCCTCACTTGACTTTAGGCTCCTAAGTTATGCCACCGTCTTCTTATGATTATTTTATATTTCAAACACACACAATACAAAATTCCTTTTTATGGTATTTAGGTTAAATCATTAGATTACAAACTCACATAATTTTCTTATCGTATATATCGATATAATTCACATTAAAATCCACCAAGGAGCCATACAAATACCAAACACCCATAAAGGATTCATGCATCAGCATAATAATATACAATAGATTCTTATTATATTAAATTCATATTTTATCTATCCAAATCTATGTCCATAGACCTAAGTATGATTTCTCTCGTCAAATCTATATTATGGATATGATTACGAACCACAGTCTACTACTCATAAATCATAACCTACCTGGGCGCCAAGCTACTGTAACAAGTAAGATATAACGTGGATGATCTTCTTTTTTCTTCACATTTTTGAAGTCTAAATCGGCTAATAAACAATAATTATAAGAGTACTTAATAAACTACGCTTTAAAAAAAAATACCTTGAAAATTTAAATCCACTAATTTTACCCTTATTTATAGTCTAGAAAATTCCTCCAGGGTCAATTAATCATCAATTTAGTTTTATCAAACTCAAATGGAGTTTTGAAGCTAAAAGCCCCACCTTTATTGAACTCAAGATACTCAACCATCAAAGTTCATATTTTATAACCATAATTTCATACTAGAAAGAGTTAATTCGCAATCTGAAATCAATTTTAGATGAAAATACATATACCCATGTAACGCCCCAAATCTGGTACCCGAAATGTTACACAGTGCTCATGACCCCGAAGGACCACAAGCTAACCCACGACTGATATTTGTAATTGAGCACTGAATAATATACTGTAATTATGTAGAATATAAGTTTTAAGGCCATAAAGTTCAAAACTGAATAAATACTGAATATAAAATAATGTTTGTAATGGGGTATAACAATACCCAAAACTGAGATAAACTGTCTGAAATATGCTGTAGTCTGAAAGCCTCTAAACTGTTTGAAATATGTGGAGTTGATGGGACATGTCCCCAACTGACTTCAAACTACTGAAATAATAAAGTAATAAAATAACCATGCTATCCTCGAATGATGAGGACTCACTGCTAGTCTCTCTGCTGAACGTCTGATCTACTAAGGATGCTCGAGAGCTCGTGCTTCTAAACCTATGGTATAAAACACCATAGCGCAAGTGCGTTAGTACGTTGAATGTACTGGTATGCAAGTGAGATAGGCTAAATACAAGGGGTTCATATGCATGAACAATACAAATTGACTGACTAATATGAATGTAAGAATACATGCATGCATACATAACTGTAACTAAGATTGTGATAACGCTGAATCATGAATTTTGATAACATGGATTTACTGATATCTGAGTACTAATACTGAGATACTGAATGACTGAGTCTATTGAGTACTGAGGAACTGATATCATATTACTGATAAATAAATAACTATTTCTGATAGTTCTAATTATGAAGAACTAGTCTGATTGATTGTATATGACAGTCCTGAAACTGAATACTGATAACATGAGTTTCGTATAATTAGTATACTATTAACTAGGTTCATGATAACATAATTACTGAGTATAAGTACTGATAACATGAGTGACTGTATCTGACAGTCCTGATACTGATGAAACTAGCTGAATTCCGTACTGTACTGAGTTGACTGTATCTGACAGTCTTGGATTTTTGTAGAACTGAACTGAGTTCTATTTTTAAGACTGGATCTGAAACTGAGACTGTGGAAGGTAATCATCTAATCGACATGCCCCAAAATTTATTGGTGGGGTCCAACCTGTAACCCCGGCTAGAAGGGTATCAGTACCGTGCCACGGGTAAAGACAAACTGTGAGGTAACCCTCTCTAATGGAAAGCTCTTCCATCAACCCTCCTGTAGGAATAGCCCCACATGAGATGTATTAGTAGCCCTACACATAGGGTACATCTTAACGTATGCTGGCTACGTAGTTCTAGAATGCAAGGATTGCTTCTAGGAATCACACCCTCCACTGAATAACAGGTGAGTCTCCATCCTTGGGTTCACTCGGTGCTGAATCCTACTCCCAACTGAATAGACACTAGATTAATTATATTGAACTGAACTGCTACTGATGGTATTATTTAGCGGAGATAAATTGAGTTCGCTAAGTTCTGTTGACTGATGGAATGCTACTGAGATATGAGGATCGACTGAGGGTACTGAAGTCACTGAGATTTTTGGGGAATACTGAGATCACTGAGATTACTGAGATTTCTGAGATTTATGAAAGAGACTGGACCGATACTGAATTTACTAAGTTTTCCTAAGTCATGAGACTGACTAAATTTTACTGATCATGGCTTGATTGGGATTATCGTGAAAACATGACATAGCTATAGGCACACAACTAAATTATCGGGTACAAGTACCCCCAGGACTCGATAGAATAAAACTAATAAGGCTTGACACTTTTGATCACATGACCAATATCAAAAATTTATAATTTCATAGTTGGGGATTTCATAAAGCACATGATCATCATAATGTTGTACATGGATAATAATGCGTATAAACATGGCATAATTTCATACTTCTAATCTTACGAACATCTCATCAAGCAATCACAATGCATAGGTTTTGCATGGGAATCATTTTAATCAAGTAGGTATAGCATAACGTAAGAGGCATGATACGATCTTGACACATGAAAACTAAATACTTGATCATCATTCATTCATTGGGGCATATTATCAGACACCTTGCATGCATACTTAGGGAATAGGTATGATCACCAATTTAACATAACATGGTTCCACAATTTAACTCAATCGCATGAGTTTCAACCCTATACTAACATAGTTTTATGTAAACATGATAAGGATGCAATCTTGGCAATCATACAACAACAACAACATGAACATAATCAATTCAAAACAAGAACATCATGACATATAGTTTAAAATAGGGTTCTTGAGCTTCATGGACGAAAGGAGTCTATGAATCAACACTGTGCATATCTTAGTTCTTGATTCTATAAAGATTGGTGGAGATATTCTTGATTTTGAGTCTTGGATTTGAATTTCCATTGAAAACCCAAGCTTGTTCTTGAGAGAAACTTGGGAGAAATAATACATTTTGGGTGAAATATGGTTGAATCATGTGTTATTGGATTTATACAGGGGTGGAAAGTTGACCCTTTTAATCCTTGAATGTGTACTTTAGTTTTGTGAAATTTTTTCGATTTTCATCCTTGGCGCGACATGCCACTATCGCGCCAAGTCATTGGAAAGTGACAAATGGGAAATTGCACGGTGGCGCGATGCAGAGCCATCGCGTTGCCACTCTGTTTGCGACCTGAAAGTTTGGCGCGACTCGCCACTATAATGGAGCAACACTAAAAATTGACAATTATCATTTAAGCTGGCTCTGCGACGCGCTGATGGCTCAAGTGATACACTGTCTCACTAAAAAGGCTCTAACTCTTCGCCCGGGTGTTGAATTTTGGCGAATTTGGTATCGATGAAAATCTTATTCAATTTTTCACATGATAAAAAGTGATAATCTTGAAAATACCACATGTATAAAAGTGGATTCATCTTTTAAAGCAAGTTTTTAACATTTTTGAGACCATTTTAAGTTAGGTAGAAGTACAGGGTATTACAATTCATGATTTTTTTTTATATAATTTCATGAATCTAGGGGTTCTAATACACAAGAATTTCACCATACTTTCTCCATTCTGATGATTCTAGAAGATGAATGAATTAATCAATGTTAAAAGGAGTAAAAATTATACCTCAATGAAGGATTTCTACCCTAACCATGAGAAAATCTCTTCTTTAGGTCTTAGAAATGAATTATTTGAGTTTTGGGATTGAAAACCATCAAAATAATATTAAATCCTTTGCCGTTCTTCTATAGTTTCCAAACTATAGCACCCTGATCCCCCTACGGCAGCCTAAATTTTTCAGCACAAACTTTCTTCAGTAAAATGGTCATAACTTTTTACTCATAAAGAGGATTGATAAACAATCAGTTGCATTAAAAAGAATACTCATAGATCTTTAATTTTGTGGGTATTGATCTCCCTAAATACTTATATTCTAGAAAGAATTTTTGTTTGACATTGACCCTAATTTAAAATTAGCTCAAAACTAAATTAGTAAGGATTTTTTTAACTTAAATTTGTGATAGGGGTATTATATGGCCTTCATTCATAACTAATGCACTCACATACCAAGGTATTTATCCTAACAAATATGATGAATAAGATTTGTATACCTTTATCACAAATATTTTTAGTAACAATGAAACTGGTTGTTACAATAAGATGGGTTTTGATAATCTTTTGGTGGACATGATTTGAAGATTGATTGCTAACAACTAGTATTCTGTACTATAATGGATATGTTCTTGGATTCTTTTACTCTACAAGGGAAGTAAAGTAAGGGGAAATGGGATTCTTTATCCTTTCTCTGTTCATAGTAGCAGCTGAGGTTCTCTCTAGAGCTTTAAATAATTTATTCTATAACAATAAGTTTAAGAGTTTTTGAATTCCTAAATAAAGGAATTATATTATTCAACTAGCCTATGTTTACGATACCATTGTCTTTGCTTCTATTGAGAAAATGACTCTTCAATTGTATATGAAGACTTTAAGTGATTATGAGAAGCAATTAGGGTAAAAAATTAATCAAGAAAAAAGTTCTTCTTTATTTTAAGCAAGGATGTGCACTCAGTTGTTCAAGAAGTTGAAGGGATCATTTGATTTATCAAAGTAAAATTTCCTTTAATCTTTCTAGGGTGCCTAATTGGACATCTTGGAAAAGGAAACATTATTTTGTAGATCTGATAAAGAAGGTCTAGGATAAATTGTAAGATTTGAAAAGGAAGTTATTATATTTTAGAGGTAAATCTTTCTTGATTAATAGTATTTTGCACAACATTCCTATATTCTTGCTATCAACCATTGTTCCTTCTAAATGTGTTATTTATGATCTTCATAGATTTTTTTCTAGATTCTTTTGAAACTTTAAGGAAGAAACGAGAAATAAACATTGGGTTTTATGTCCAAAGATATGTTACCCAGAGAATGAATGGCGATTGAGCTTTAGGTCTTTATTTAATGTATATAAGGATCTGTTTGGAAAGTTATAGTAGATTTTTAGGATCAAAAAATCTTTGTGGACTAATTTTGTGTAGAACAAGTATTGTAAAAGACATAGACCCCAGGTTGTAGAATTAAGAGGAGGTTCACAGAACTTAAAACATATGCTTGAATCTTGAGATTAATTCGACCAAGAGATTTGTGGGAACCTATATGTGGTCACTCTAGCATTTGGTTTGATAATTAGACCAATTTAGAGCTCTATATTATGTTTAACCTGTGTCTAATATTAACAATTTTGATTTGAAAGATGTGAACAACAAGTATTGCAGAACAACTTGGAATGAACCTTTTCTATAGAAAATTTTCCCTAATGATATACGTTCTTATATTATTAAGAAAATAATAGTAGACTTGACTGATAAATGGGATAAATCATGGTAGATGTTGAATAGTTCTAACAGGTTTTATGTTTTAAGTTCTTGGAATCTCGTAAAGGATATATGAATTAAGAATTTGAATTTCAAAATCACTTTCTTGCTGGAGATTATAAAGGAAAAAAAAATTCACTGGGGAAGTTCTGGTGAAAATGAAAGCAGTGAATATCATTCTATGTTGTTGTCGTAATAATAAAGAGATGGAAACTTTTGAACATATCTTCCTTACATGTTCTAATGGTGTACATTAGCTGTAGCTACATGACTGCTAGAAGGTTTACAAAACTAAAGCCTTTAGATAAAGCTATTCCTGTATTGGTGATTTGATAACTATGTAAATCTCATGGGGATAAGATGTCATTTAATAGTATGGTCATGAAAGTTAATAAAAATATTTAATTATTTTCTATTACTACATACCCATGGTTGAAGGGTATTATATTCCTAATAATTGGCCTTTAATAGTGATGTATTTTGAAAATTACGCCTTTGTTAAGGTGGGTAAAGAGGTAGATGAAAACTATCACTACATAGTTCTTATAAATATAATTTTGATGGATCTGATTCTCTTACTCTCACAAAATTACTTGATGAAATATGAAAAATCATGGGATGCATAGTTGTGGAGGTTAAGAAGATAAATGCAACAAGAGATATTGCCAATGAAGATGTGGTGGTGGCATATACATTCAGAGAAAGCAATATGCTTGTTGATTTTTTTGCTGACCAGTTTTTTTTTTTTTGCAGGTTCACAAGTCATAATATATAATATTTTTGAAAAAGTACCAAAAACTAGGAGAATAATCATAAACATGAAAAAATGTCAAGTCCTCAAAAGGTGTCAAAATACGGACTACTCAAATCAATGAGAAATTGTTGTTGATTTCACCATTCATAGGGAATTGTTGGACAGTCCATGCACAATATAGAACCATAGACATCAAAGTAGTACACAACAAGTAGTGCTCAAATTTATGAGTTGTGGAGTTTGATAAAGATGGAATTTTTGGATCTTGTCCTTGAACATTTGTATTAGCTCCTTGTGAGATTAATTTGCTAAGACATAAGAAACAAGAGTAAATCAATATCACTCAACTGTTTTAGTTAAAAAAGAAAAATATGGAACTTACCCTCTTCAAAGATTAGTGAAAGTCGATGAGTTTAAGTTGAAGAAGTCTTCCTCAAGAATGATTTCATGGCACTTGTGAGATTTGTTAGTGTCCTTGGTGAAAGATATCCAAGCTTAGGATTATCTATATTATGGCATCATTGTTGTTGATTAGTGGTTCTAATTTCCATTTCATCTTGGTCCTCTTCAAAGATTGGAGCTCTATCAACTCCCATCAATGGTGTATTGCTTGGAGAAGAGGAACAATGAGTTTTCTATTTTAGGTTTCTAAATTTTTTGTTATCTTTTTATTTTTTTATTTCATTTTTTTGGGTCTAGTCCTTCTCTTCGATCCTGGAGCATTACTTCATAGATGCTTATTATCTCCCCGTTATGTTAGAAAAACTAACATACAACATCTATCTTCTTTGAGAAATCCATCTTTGTATATCATAGTATATCCAGTAATGATATACGACACATCCAAACTATTAGATGAAAAATATGTGGTTCCTGGCCCTCATTTAATTTTAAGAGAAAATTAATCATAATTCATTTGGTTGATGCATACAAGTAATTTTATGTATAATATATCATATTTCAAATCAATACATAAATCCTTATTCTCATAAGCAATGGTTCAACTAATTTCTGAGGCATCTAATGTCAAACTAATTGGATATTTATCAATCTGAAAGTTGCAATCCTATCTCAATTATTTTGCACTGGCAACTTGTTATTATCAAATTACGGGTTGACAATAAATATATATATGATTATTTTATTGATGCTTTGTAATACCCCATAAGTTCCTAGATAAGTTTCTAACTATTTGCCATATACTTAAAGGATTCAAAGTAATTATATTTAAACCATAAATAAGTGTCATGACCATTCACCTTGTGTGTAAAGTTTTCTCAATGCGATTATGGTCATAGGAAGCACTTAGAGAAAGGTTGAGTTAAGAACATTTATATCGATTGAGTTTTATTATTCGAGCCTACAAGGGTAAAATTTAAATGAGTATAACTTCTAGAATATATAGAGTTTTGGAGACCCATTAAATGAAAGATTTTCAAGTGTTCTTTCCAATGTATCTGATTTTACTTTAAGCCAATATCATAGTAGAAAGTTATGGCCATTTTACCTGGGAGTGTCTGTTTGCGAGAAGGTGACGACTTGAGTTGAAGAGCTGTTGGCTAGGTGATGAGTTATCAACATAGTCGTCAACCATAATTAGAAAAGACCATAAATCATTTAGAGAAGGTTATGAATAAGTTGAAAAGCCATCAACTAGTTGACAAACTGTCAACTAAGTCGTCAGCCTTAACTAAAAATTGTCCAACTCTAGCTAGAGATTGACAACTAAGTTGACAAGTTGTCAACAAGCTAACAAGCTCTCAACTTAGCTGTCAACTGAGAAATTCCTGCAATATATTTTAAGTTACGTTAGGGGTAGTTTGGTCTTTTCCTCACCTCAAATCCTATCCCACATCTTAAATCACCCTGTAAACGTTATGTTCTAATCATTAGTCAATTTTCAATGCTTATTCTCCTCTCCACTCTTATGAGAAAATAAATTAGGATTTCTTCTCAAAGTTCAACTTCTACGGCACGAAATTTAGGTTTTCCTCTAAGAAATGAAGAAAGTCAGATATTTGGGGTTTGAACAATAATACTCTTCTATCCTTGTATCCAAAAGTTTGATTTAATTAATTTTTGAGAAATTGGCTTACTAGGGTGAAATACCCCAGATTTTGTCTTTTATAAATTTTTTAAACTTTGAGCTTACTGCCTTGATTATGACTTAATCATACAAGTCGTATGGTATATTGATGGGTTAGGTGACCCTAGTCGTAAGGTGTTTAATAGATGGTGGTTAGGTTTTTTATCTTGGTTATGAATTTGTGATATGAGTCGTAAGGATAGTGGCGAGTCATTAGGATGAACCTTAACCAAATCAGTAACTTAGTGGATTAACTATGCTTTGAGTACGAGTAGCTCACATGAAGCCATGAGGATAGGTTACAAGTCACGAGGTGAATTTGTAGGTTGTCCAGTGTTTGAACTATTTAGGTACTGTGCTGGTTATGACTAGACCTTATGAGTCATAAGGTTAGGTTATGAGTGATATCATGAAGTCGTAAGGTGGATAGTGTATGGGTGTCCAACTCACTGTCTAGGATACAACTCAAGTCTGTCATATGATGTGATAATTCAATGGGTTGACTCATAACCAAGGACTATTTTTTACAGCTTTTAAGCTGAGGGTATTCTAGAAATTTTCCACTATATCACCTTGGACCCCATGACTTAAAACCTTTTTTTGGACTTCATTATCGCACCATTCCTAATAAAAATAGTCCTGCATTCTCTTTCAAACTCTCTATTTAAGATAAGGCTAGGCTTTCAAAGAAAGTGGTCATCTAGAGTTCTAATGGTGCAATCTCTTTCAAATTCCTTGGTATTTTAGGAATTTTACTCCTCCCTCATTGTTATTTTATTAAAATCATATATTTTAATGTATGGATTTCATGGTATTATTACGATTTTGAAATAAATGTTGGGGGTTTTGCATGCTTATCGTTGAAGTTGGGGGTTTTGAATGCTTATCATTGAATAATGTTTTCCCATGGTTTAATTATGGGTTTCCTTGTTTTAAATGGTTTTGAACATGTGGGTGCATGGGTATGGTGTTTGAACTTGAGAATGGTAACTTTCTCTAAACTTATGACTTTTGAAGTGGTTATGACCCCAACCTTGTACTGTAAAATTGGTTTGTAGTTATGAGAAAGGTGAGAATTTTAATTAGGGGTATAATAGAATCCCTAAACTATTTGGTTTGACTTATTTCCTGAAACTAATGCATCGTATAAATGGTTACGGATGGTTTTGAAAATCTTATAAGGTACACGGGAATCCCCCAAGTGATTATATAATGAAAACCTTGTGGGATTCACGGGAATCCCCCAAGTGATTTTAATAATGGAGTATGCGAGGTACATGAGAATCCCCTAAGTGTTGGCTAATGACATTGCTTGCAAGCTATAGTAGGTATGACAATACCACTTAATAATGCCTTAATAATTGACTTCGGAAATTGGTGGTTTGTTTATGTGCTAAGTATTTTAATTAGGCAATAATGGGGTTGTGATAGCTAGCCGTGAAGGTGTGATTCCGAAGCATAGGCTTGTGGGGTACACAGGAATCCCCCAAGTCTATATTTGTATATATGTATAGTGGAGGACAAAGGGTACATGGAAATCCTTGGTCATCTATGATATCTCTGGTTCATACGGCTACACGCAGTGAGGCCTGTTCAGGGGGTAACACTGGACCATATATCCCGTGGGTAGATTATGATGATAACGCTTCACAACCCAGGTTAAGAATTTAAAGTGAATGCTAAGCCTTTTCCCTATATATATATATATAAAGATAAAGTAATGTCATCAAACCAAAACCAAGTTAAACTAATGCAAATAATTATATACAAATACATATATATATATATGTATTTGTATATGATTATGTGCTTTGGTTTAACTTGATTTTGGTTTGACATTACTTTATCTTTATCCCTGCTTACGTTCTAGCGTTCACCCTGCTAACCATCTTTGGACACTGTATCCCCACGCGATGCAGGAACCGATCATACTTTCACTCTTTCTACACAATGACTAAGTGAATCAGGGACAACTTTTGAGTTAGATTGAAGTGGTTAGCTTTTATATTTTGGAAGACCCCGTTTCATGCTATGGATTTCTTCATGTCTTTACTTTTTTTTTTGGTCTTGGTTTTGGCTATGGTCGGGGGAATGTCCCGACTGGATATTCTTTGATTTTGGGTAGAGGCCTTATTTGACTACTATGGACGTGGACGGTGTCAGTAATAGTGTTAACATTGGTGTTTGTATTGGCATTGAGATTGGTATTGGATGGTTAATTAGTTGTGGCTTTTGATTTTGATTTTAGACTTATAATCACATCTTTAATTTAGTATTACCTTATCTTATTATATGTTCAAAATTCATCTGACATGGGGTGAAGGGCGGTTAATGGTTTGGGTATTTGAGGTTGTCTGCGGTCCTGGTTGGACTTGAGATACTCGACATGACTAGGCCCTATTTCAGTTGTATCATATGGTTTATGCCCACTTTTCTTATACTTTGAGATTTTGATGATTTCTCATGAATGGAACATTATTGTGGATATAATTTCATGTTTACTAATGATTTTATCCATGAAAGTGATCTTAAGTATTGAGTTTGATATTTTGATATGAAGCTTCTATTATATGATAAATAGTTTCAATTTTTAAGGATAAGTTGCTGAGTTTAC
The DNA here is from genome assembly GCF_002878395.1 of Capsicum annuum. Taxonomy (NCBI): domain Eukaryota; kingdom Viridiplantae; phylum Streptophyta; class Magnoliopsida; order Solanales; family Solanaceae; genus Capsicum; species Capsicum annuum. Next base: position 122,708,763 of record NC_061111.1, read on the forward strand.
AAGAAGTTTAAACTTATCAGTTCAAATTACAAGTATTATGGAGTGATTAAAGTTCAGTTTTGATCATATGATCTATTATAAGACATGAAATCCTTAAGTTTCTTCATGAATATGATTTAAATAAGAGAAGGATATTTTTATTTCTGTTTATAAACTCATGTGCTATTTTAAGGTGGATTTCATTAGTATGGGCATGTAAGTATATGATTTGGGAGTATTATTTAGCACTGAAAGAGGAAGGTCAGTTTAGCATATTCCATTCTCTAGAAACTACGTGCCACCGTAGGTTTAGGGGCCTCGCTAAAAAGTGTCCCTTCTTTCCTAACATGGGATAAGTTTAGTGATCACTATAAGTTCTTTTCTGATGGCAAGGGTAGAAAAACTCTCCTCAATGTGGTTACGATGTTGGACTTCATTATAGCTCACATGGTTTATGTCGGTTATAAGAATCTCCCATAAAAGTAAGGATTTTAGAAACTAAGTTAATGATTCACTAAGATTATCAAATTATGCTTCATTATTCATGTTTTATGACATTTTAGATTTTAGTTTTATTTATTATCAAGGTGAGTCCTTTTACACTTATCATTCATGATTTGAAAGGATGTTCAGCTTCAAATTTACTTATTGCATTCACCCCTACTTACTCAACACATTCAAGAAGTACTGATCATATATACGTATGTGTGGCTACCTTATTTTATAATATCGATACCAATTGTAGCCCACACATCATGGTCAGACAGTTCAGAGTTTTCAGCCAGTAGGTGATGAGTTCTTTCTATTCTAGAACTCGAGTCAACTATAGTTCCAACATTATTTTTATTCTGTCATATTGATTAGGGATAATTGGGGGTCATGTCCCAGCTACCTACAATCAGTATTAGTAGAGTCTTTATAGACAGTCAGTTGGAGTTAATGTATTTAGTTTCAGTTTCTTTATTATATTCTAGTGTTGTAAATATTTTAAATAGTATTGTATTGAACAAGTTCAGCTAAACACACCACTTTCACTTAATATTCCTATTTTATTCAATTGCTTATGAATTATGCTAGTATCATGGGTTAGATTTAGATCACTTGTGGTTATAAGAACCTATGACATCCGTGGGGGTATTCTTGAAGCATTACAATCTTGGTATCAGAACCATTTTTTTGTCATCCTTATCGATGTCGGCCAGAGTTCAAACTGATTTTATGCAAATCCCGATAAGGCGAAGCAAACCTCAGTCCTGAGTCTAGAAAAATCTCATTCGGTGGGGCCAACCTCAGTGAGGATGCTATGTTCACAAGATGGGATATATGTAATACTCCAACTTAGGATAATGAGTCCCACATCGGCAAAATACACGAGAGATGCGGGGTATATAAGTAAGCAATCCTTACATAAGCCTTTTAAAATTTTGACCATTTTATTTTTAACCTTCCCACGTATGTAATATCAATTTTTAACTTGAAATTATGTTTAAGGATGTTTAAAGGGTGTTCTGGAAAAGTTTCAAAATTTTTAGAAGGGGTTCGTGGTCATTTTGGTACTCCGAGGTAGAGAGGGTCTGCGTATCAGCGTGTCACGGTGGTTACCTTTCGTGATATTGGCATAGTACAAAGGATATCCTCCATGATATTGGCGTGCCACGCTAAGGTGTAATTTTCGTCTAGTCTTTTTTTTTTCACTTAAGGGTGAGGGGATTTTGGTCTTTTCACCTTTTCCATGACTTTTAAACATAAAGGAATCCCATTTCTATCAATTTTCAAAGATCTAATTCCTCAATTTTACTCTCAAATGTAAAACCTAAGAACATTCAAGGGTTTCACTATGCATTTATCATCCGGGCTCCAAACTTCAAATCTATTACAAATTCTTGTGTGTTTCAGGCATGTTTCTCTACCCTAAATTAATTTAATACAAAAATATATGTTTAATTATTGTCCATGTGGTTTAATAGTTGGGTTTTAAATATAGTTTAAGGGATTTGGAATGGTTTCTACATAAATTGAGTTTCCATGGTTTTGAATTAGTTATTTATGCTTTATTCTCATGATTTTGAACTAAATAAATGCATGGGTATGGGAATTGGAATGGGGAACATGAGTTTCCCCAAAAATTTTTGGTTTAATGATTTGGAAGTGGCTTTAACCTTAACCCAACTTATGAAATTAGTTTTGAAACATTAATATAAATATAGTTTACTTTACTCTTGAATAAAAGCTTAATGGAACATAAATTGAAATTGAAAGGCCTTAGTAGCCTTGGATTAGTTTTTAAAACCTAGGAGTCAATTTGGCTACTTGGTTTTGGAATGGCATAATGGAATTGGCTTGCAAGTTTAACTTTATTTTGTATGACGATACCAATGGTAAATTGCCTAATTAAAAGAATCCTTGATTAATGGATGGAAATATGTGTAAATGATTTTAATTTGGGCTTAAAGAGGGTTGTATAGCTTGCCATGGAAGGTGGAGGTCTTGGGGGGGACCGATACTAAAAACCACATTTGCCGATGTTAGGGTCTTTATAACCATGTGCATAGTTCACACATTATACATATGTATATTTTGGGAATGATTATAGCCTCGTTGGCTTTGGCCCTTTCTTGTATTTCTTTGGTTCGTGCAGTTAACGCGCAATAGGGCCCTTTCAACAGGGGAGCTGAACCCATATATATCATGAGTTTCCTTAGGACGGATATAGATACACTATCCAGGATAATGGTTTTAAATCTCATGCTAAATCCTTGTTCCTTATCCCATCATCTTATATATGTATATATGAATGTGTGCATGTGGTTTAATTTAGTTTTGGACATGGAATTATTTTATCCCTACCCTGAGTTACATGACAGTGCTCATTCCACTGATCATCCTAGGATGCTATATTGTTTCATAATGTAGGATCCGGAGACACTATTTTTACCCTTGTGCAGCGTTAGGTGGATTTGCTTATTTGTCAAATTGTTGTGAAGTGGTTATCCTCTATTCTTTAGAAGGCCTTATCATTTTTTGGTTCTTTCGTTATTGATTTAGTGCTTTTGGAATCTTTTGGTCATGGTGGGGGGCATGTCCCGACCTATTTGTTATTTTGGTTTTAGTCGCTATTGTGGATAAGATGTGGGTTGGTTGGTTATTATTTTGACTTTTTGTTTCATTTGAGTTATTTGTTCACCAGTTTATTTCTATTTTGAGTTGGCTTCCGTATTTTTTATTATTATTATTTTATGCTCATGAGCTTAGGCAATGAGGGTGATCTCCGATCCATGATGGGCTTAGGATACTCGTCATGAAGATCCTAGTTTGGGCTCTAACAAGCTTGGCATCATAGCACGACTTAAGTCTTTGGGTGTCCACAAATCTGTTTTGAGTAGATTTTTTTTTATGGGTATTTAGTGCACCACACTTGTAAGAAGGAGGCTACAGGTATTTAGGAATGTTTCCCTTTCTTGTGTTCTATTTTAGGCTATAGAGTCTAGTATTATGAAAATTCTCTAACTCCTGCTTTCCTCGCATTTTAGATCATGCCTCCTCCAAGATCTAATGCTCGTAGAAACTTTGCCAGGAACTCCATTCCACCTGAAGAAAATGTGGAGGGGACTCGCCCTGCTTATGGAGTGTAGACCCAATCTAGGGTCCCTACTCCTGATTGTGCTATCCCACGTAGAGTTCTACCAGTCTGTACTCTTACTATCTAGGCTTTCTGGGCTGGTGATACCTATGATCAACCACCTCAAAAAGAAATCTCTAATACGAAGTTCTATCAATCCATTTATTTGCTTACTTAGTTGGTGACATCTCAATCTTGTCAGTCGAATCATGTTGGTTTTGTTGCTCTTTCTTTGGAGGTCTCTTGTATTGGCTAGTTTATGAGTTTGGATTCCCTAACCTTTACAGGCTCTAAGGTTGAGGAGGATCCTTAAGGGTTTATTGATGAGATGGAGAAAATTTGTAGGGTGATGTAGGCTACTGATGTAGAGGGTGTGGTGTTTATTGCATATCAATTGAAGGATATTGCTTATTAATGGTATGAGGAGTAGGAAGCTATGAGGGTTAATGATGTTGAACAGGCTATGTGGGATGAATTTGCTGGTGCTTTCCTCAATCATTTCTTTCCTCAGAAGTTGAGAGAAGCTAAGACCGAGGAGTTTGTTAATTTAAAGTATGGTAAGATGAGTGAAAGAGTATGTCTTGAAATTTCAGCAATTGTCTCGTTATGCTCCAGAGTTGGTGTCTATCCAGGGATCTAATATAAGAAAGTTTGCTACTGGTTTGTACCGTGACTTGGTATTGGAGTGTAAGGCTGTAATATTGAATAATAATAAGAACATCTCCAGAATTGTGGTATATATACAACAAGTAAAGGATGAAAAAATAAGATAGACAAAGATTAGAGAGAGGCAGAATAAGAAGTTTAGATATTCAGTGCAGGGTAAGGGTCAACAAAATAGTGGGAGAGATAGTAGACAGTGGACCAAGAAGAAGAATTAGGGAAATTCATATTTGTCTGCTAGTGCTCCTTATCCAAAGCCTTTGGGTGATTGCTATTTTTAGTCTAGCAGTGGTTCTAAGGCATAGGGTGCCCAGTCTTGGGCTAGTAGAACTAAGTAAACCCTGCTTTATCCTTCTTGTCATTTTTGCGGAGAGATTCACTGTGGCTATTATAAAGAGCAGTGGAATCGGTATTATAATTATGGTTTGCTTGGTTATATACAGTGGGATTGTCCTTCAGCCAAGGTTTCCATTGGGGATAATAAACTTCCAGTTTCCATATCTTTAGCTGTTGTACCAAAGAGTGCTACTTCTGGTATCGGCACTGGCCAAAATCATCTCTATGCTCTTGCCACCCATCAGGAATCTGAGGCATCTCCTAATGTTGTTACTGGTATGTTACAACTTTTCTCTTGTGATGTTTATTGCTTGCTTGATCTGGGTTCTACCCTTTCTTATGTGACTTATTATGTGGTTGTGAATTTTGGTTTTGGTCCCGAAAGTATTTCTAACCCCTTTACTGTGTCTGCTCTGGTGGATAACTCTATTATTGTGGAGTGTATCTTTCATAGAGATACATGTATGGATTTGATAGAGCTAGATATGGTAGATTTTGATATAATCTTGGGGATGGATTGGCTCCATTCGTGCCATGCTTTCTTAGATTGTATGACCCAAAAGGCCAGTTTCTATTTTCCTAATAAACCAGTTATCAATTAGGAGGGGAGTTCCTTAGTACCTAAAGAAAGGTTCATTTCCTATCTTAAAGATCGAAAGTTGATTTCCAAAGGGTGTCTATATCATCTAGTGTGGTTTAAGGATTCTAATTCTGATGGTTCTTCTTTGTAATCTGTCCATGTGGTTAATGAGTTTCTTGAAATATTTCCCTATGATCTTCCTAAAATTTCTCTCGATAGGGAAATAGAATTTGGGATTGATCTTCTATCGAATTCATGACCTATTTTTATTCCTCTTTATAGGATGGCTCCGACTGAACTAAAGAAGCTTAAAAAGCAGTTAAAAGATCTTCTTGATAAATGGTTCATTCATCGTAGTGTTTCTTTGTGGGTGCTCCTGTGATTTTCATATGAAAAAAATATCAGTTTCTTTGGATATGTATAAACTATCGTCAGTTGAATAAGGTTACAGTGAAGAATATGTACCCTCTTCTTAGGATTGATGATCTTTTTGACTAGCTTCAGGGTGCTAGGTGCTTCTCTAAGATTTCTCTATGTTTGGGCTATCATCAGCTTAATATTCGGGAGGTGGATATTCCTAATACTACTTTCCAAATCTGATATGGCCATTATGAGTTTTTTGCTATGTTATTTGGATTAACTAATGCACTGGCTGCTTTTAAGGAGCTTATGAATCGAGTTTTCAGGCACCTTTTGGATCTATTTGTTATTGTCTTTATTGATGACATCTTGGTGTATTCTAAGAGTGAGGAGGATCATGTCAATCATATTCAAATTGTGTTATAGAATCTTAAGGATCCGGGGTTGTATGCAATATTTTCTAAGTATGAGTTTTGGCTGAATGTTGTAACTTTCCTTGGACATGTTATTTCTAGTAAGGAAATTATGGTGGATCCATAGAAGGTTAAGGCAGTTAAGAAATAGCCTAGATCCATGACTCCAACCAACATTAGGAGCTTCTTAGGATTGTCTGGGTATTACAGTAGGTTCATAGAGAGTTTCTCTTCTATAGTTTTTCCATTAGCGAAGTTAACTTAAAATAAAGGTTATGTTTTTGTGGTCCGATGCTTGTGAGGATAGTTTTGAGAAGTTAAAGGATAAGCTGACTTCTACTCCAGTTTTGACCCTCCCGAGGCTACTGATGGTTTTGTTGTATTTTGTGATGCATCTCGTGTGGGACTGGGTTGTGTTTTGATGCAACATAGTAAGGTTATCACCTATGCTTCCATGCAACTTAGGGTTCATGAGACAAATTATCCGACTCATGATTTAGAGTTGGCAGCTGTGGTTTTTGCTTTGAAGATTTGGCACCATTCACTGTATAGGGTGCATGTGGATATTTATTTTGATCATAAAATCTTACTGTATGTGTTCACTCAGAAGGAGTTGAATCTCAGGTAGAGGTGGTGGCTCGAATTACTTAAGGATTATGACATGAGTCTTCATTACTATCTAGATAAAGCTAATATCATTGTTGATGCTCTTAGCAGGATGTCTATAGGGAGCTTATCTCGTATGAATGCAGAGAAAAGAGGATTGGTAAAGGACATTCACAGGCTGGCTAACTTGGGAGTTCATCTTTTGGACTCTAAGGATGGAGAAGTCATTGTTCAAGAAGTGGTTAAATCATCCCTTGAAGAAGAAGTAGGATTTGGATCCCATACTTTTGTAGATTAAGGATGATGTCGGTCAGCAAAAGGTTATGGCATTTGAGATTGGGGGAGATGACATCTTTAGAAACCAAGAAATATTATGTGTTCCTGATATAGATAGGTTGCAAGGAAGAATTTGTCTGAGGCTCATGAGTCCAGATATACAGTCCATTCAGGCTCAACTAATATGTACCATGACTTGAAGGAGATTTACTGGTGGAACAATATGAAGAGAGATTTGGTAAATTTTATGGCTAAATGCATGGATTCTAAGCAAATCAAGGTTTAACATTTGAGGCCTGGTAAACTTTCTCAAGAGATAGAGTTGCCTATGTGGAAGTGACAGATGATTAATATGGATTACATTATAGGGCTTCCACGATCTCATAATTAGTATGATTCTATTTGGTTCATTATAGATAGGATGATTAGGTCTGCCACTTTCTGACGGTGGGGACTAACTACTCAAGAGAGGATTATGACAAGTTGTTCATTTAAGAGATTATGAAGTTGCATGGTACGCAGTGTCTATTATTTATGACAGAGGTACACAGTTTTCTTCCTGCTTCTAGCTCCTTTCAGAAAGGTTTAGATACATAGGTGAACCTTATCACTGTTTTTCACCATCAAATGGATAGGCAAGTAGAGCAAACTAGTCAGACTTTGGAGGATATGCTAAGGGCCTGTGTGACTTATTTTAGATGTAGTTTGGTAGATCATTTATCTCTTATTGAGTTTTCATATAATAATAGTTAGCACTAGAGCATTCAGATGGCTTCTTTTGAGGCTCTTTATGGTAGGAGGTAGGGGTGTGCATCTATCGGTTTGGTTCGATTTTACATATTCGGTTTATCGATTTTTGGTTTTTAAATATGCTAAACCAATAACCAAACCAATAAGATATTTTTTTTATCAATTTTTAGTTTAGTGGTTTTTAGTCCTTAACGGTTTGGTTTTCAGTTTAACCGATACAAAAATACTCATAAACTAGATATAGTAGTTACTAACATGAAAAATAATCGAATCTTAGTTGCAAACAAAAATGCTACATAATGTATTTTAATTTACAAGAATCTTCAAGTTTGAACTAAATATTGTTAGGAGAAATTAAGAGTTTGT